>NC_069387.1:90683000-91000500 GCF_027475565.1 Acinonyx jubatus | reverse complement strand
GGCATTTGGACACATGAATGAATCTGGAGGTCAGGAAAGAGGACAAGGGGAAGATATAAGGTTGGAAGTAATCAGAGCACATATATGGGATCTAAAACCAAGAGCCTGGATGAGACCAGCAAGACGGTAAGCTTAGCAAGGAAAGAGACAAGGTTTATGCACTGGTCCTCGCTTCCTCTCCAACATTAAGGCAATGAAGAAGAACCTGAAAAGGAGTTTGATAGGAGCTACCAGAGAGGTAGGTGGGAAACTAGGCGAGGCAAAGGCCCGGTTCCCAGGTGGAGCGAATGCTGATAGGTCAGACAAGCGCTTTGACCTTTGGATTTAGCAAGGTCTGTAGAGGCCACCGGTTGATCTCGTTAAGAAGAATTTTCTCGGAGTAGATCAAGAGCTAGCTTGGGATAAAAGCCTGATTGGAGTGGATCCAAGAGAACAGGAGAGAAACAGGGGATACGGAGCGTAGCCCACGCTTCTGAAGAAATGGGCTATATAAGGGAGAAGAGAAATGGAGCAGTAGCTGGAGGAAAGGGGAGAGGCAAGGGAAGTTTCTGTGGTTGCTGTTGCTTTCCACCGAAGAAGTGGCGCATGTTTGTAGGCTGCTAGGAAAAACCTAGTAGAGACGGAAACTGATCATGCAAGACGGCAGGGCAGGGTTGCCGGGACAGTGAGTGGGTAGGAAAGAGAAGAGGGATCTAGTGCCCAAGAGGAGGGGTCAACCTTCGTGACACCAGATCGACATTCAGGACCCAATTTAACACCGCAGAAGGGTGGGCACTGGTCGGGGCGCCTGGGTGGCTCAGTCGGTTAAGCGTCCGACTTCAGCTCAGGTCACGATCTCGCGGTGCGTGAGTTCGAGCCCCGCGTCGGGCTCTGGGCTTGATGGCTCGGCGCCTGGAGCCTGCTTCCGATTCTGTGTCTCCCTCTCTCGCTGCCCCTCCCCCGTTCATGCTCTGTCTCTCTCTGTCTCCAAAATAAATAAACATTAAAAAAAAAAAAAGGGTGGGCACTGGTGCAAACAATGGGTGTAGTCAGCTGTGGGCACCTCTGGAATTTCACTGCAGGCTGCTTCAGTTTTCTGTAAAATTGGAAGGTAGGAGGAAGCAAGGTGATTTACCAGAGTGCAAAGGAGAAAGTGTTGTAGGACTGAAGAGAGAAGAGAAAGCATAAAACACTCAGGAGATTGGGTGCGTAGATAAACTAGCAAAATGTAGGGCAGCCTTACGGACCCGGCAGTAGTTAGTGATCACAAATCCAAAGCGAAGTCAGGCAGCAGGATTGTGAGTTTCTCTCCAAACCCTTTCAGCCGCGCCAGTGCAGGTGCAGAACAGACCCAAGAGCAGTTTCAGTGGAGGAATTTGGGGAAAGAAGCCGGGCTGAGATGACTCGAAGAGGAAATAGGAGGTGAGGAGCACAGAGCCCAGGTAGAGACAACTTGTTCCAGAAGCCTTGCTGTGAAACACAGCGCAGAAATGATGCAATATTTGGAAGGACTGTGGGATTGGGAAATGTAAAGCTCTTTTTTTTAAAAAAAAAGGTGGGAGATACTAGCGTATGATTGCACACTAATGGACTGACCAAGTAGAAAAGAAAAAAAAATGGTGCAGAAGGTAGAGGGGATGATGGGAGGGGGTGAAGTCCTTAAGGACGTAACAGGATGTAGAACGTAGAGCACAGTGCAGGAGCTGACCTCTGACGGGCACAGGTGTGACAGATCTGGAGAGAAGATTGAAGGAAGATCAGGTTTTCCCCTCTGAGGGTCTCTGTTACCCTAATGATGATAAGATGAGGTCATTAGTTGAGAAGAGGTCATGTGTGGGAAGTTGGAGAAGCCAGGAGAGGAAATATCTAGAAGAATAGGTGAGTGTATTTCCTATGGAAGCACAGTAGGTTACTGGCCATTGTCAAGTGCCCATTTGAGGTTTTTATCCAGAATTTAAAATGGAAGCAATCAATTCAAAATCAGAGTTAAAGGAATCGCTCTGGTTCTGTGATTTTCTTCAGCAAGTAGCTACTCAGAACGCAGACAGTGGGGTTCACCGGGGAAACCTATAAGTTGATAGAGCCTCATCCAGGAAAAAGATCTTATTTCTAGAACCAAGGGAGGGGGGCAGAAAGGGAAAGGTGAGGGTGACACTAGATGTGTCATTCTGACTGCTGATCCCTTTAAATGAGTTTCTATTTTAAGAGCCTGGATGTCAATAGTGCTTAATTTAATCAGCTTCTTGAAGGTTAAAAGGAAATTGGAAATCTTTGTGAGTACTGAGACAAGTTTTCATTAGAAACTCGAACTAATGGGTGAAGGGTGTTGTCGAGCAAAGGTGGATGGCTTATCCATTTATTCCAAAAGACAGTTATGACCCTGCAGGACAAATTATTGGACTTTCTTTGCCTGAATCTCATCAGGATATCCTGGTTGCTTATCTCAGGATCTCTCGTTTACCCACAAGCTACTATTTCTAGCACGGGCCTGCAGAATCATCCCTGGGATCAGCCCTGACCTTAGTACAAGGAGATTTTAGGAACACTATTTTAGAACTCAGTGGTACCTAACCTCCTTACCCTGGTGTGTTAGGCCTTTTATAATACGGCTTTCTGCTTACTTTCCTAGAATCATTTCCCAGCACTCCACCCACCTATGCCAGGCTACTTACCGGTCCCTGATGATTCATACTTCCAAGTAATTTCCCCTCTCCCCCTAGAATATACTTCATTGACTTGTCCACCTGCAAAGCTGTTCTTACTCCCTCAAAGCTCCTCCGTATCATCTCAAGCTTTTTCTGGTTTCCTTAGCTTTCCCCTCAGCACTTAATATCTAGCCCTTTAAACACTAACTGCATTGTGCTTGATTTATGTATTTGCCTACCACTATATTCCTTGAGGGACTGTGTGAAATTTATCTCCATAGGCCTAGCATTTAGCCCAGTGCCTTACATAGAATAAATACTTTATTTAATAAACAGCATCAGATCTGATTCGTACAGCGAAAAATAACAGCTCTAGAAACAGAGCTTTTCTACTTCTTTCCTAAGATCCAGCCCTAAACTTGTTTCAAGATCTGTAGCATTTGGGTAGTCAGTGTGATAAAAGTCGTTAGGTTTTGGGGTTCTAATCAGAGAGACCTGGATTTGAACCTCAGCGCTATCACTTATTAACCGAGTACCTCCTCGTGCCTCAGTTTCCTCGTTTGTTTAATGGTGAAAACAAGAGAATCACCTTCATAGGGTTACTGTAAAGATAGACGAGATAGTGCATGCAACATGCTTAGCTCAGTGTTTCCAGGGCTTGGCACATAACAAGCAATAAGCAATAGTTATCATAGTCATTATTATGAACTGTAATTATCTGGAAGCTAGATTCTTGCTGATTTGTCTATGCCTGAACCCTGGTCTTGAAATCATATTTTATTTCCTCATGGAGTACATCTCTGCCTTGCATCCGTCCCACACCCCTGCATCTCTCCCAACCGCTTCCAAACGACTACCCCGCCCCAAGGTGTCTGGTCTTCCAGGGGCAGATCCCTGGCACCAAGTGGCTGATTTATAAACACTGCCTTCCGGAGGTTCCCCGTTACCACACTTCACCTGCACGCCTCTGCAGACTGGCCATCCCCGCGGGAATCCTGACTCCAACTTCTTCCTGAGCTTCCCTCTGGAGCTGTCAGTACCAAGGCTCAGCCTTCCTTACCTCCTGCGTTGATTCTGCCTCCATCCCCAATAACTGCCCCACCTCAGCTTTTCTAGCTGCCTCTGGGTCTGCTGAAGTGCCATGGTTAACCTGTTTGTCTGTTTTGTTTGTTTTCCATATCTGGCCACAATGTACATTTTATACCTGCTGTGCACACTTCTGAATAGTAATGATCAGTCCTATGACTGCACACAGAAGAGGGTGCTGACCTAGTTACATTACTTTCCTATAAGGATCCCCAGATATCCTTCTGCAGCATCCAAAAGGTCTTCGATTTATCAGATTGTTGGCAGTTCTTTTTTTTTTTTTTTAATGTTTATTTTTGAGAGAGAGAGAGAGGGAGGGAGGGAGACACAGAATCTGAAGCAGGCTCTAGGCTCTGAGCTGTCAGCACAGAATCTGACGTGGGGCTCAAACCCACGAACTGTGAGATCGTAACCTGAGCCAAAGTTGGGTTCCTGACACACGGCGCCACCCAGGTGCCCCATACCAGATTGCTGGCAGTTCTAACCAGATCACACATATTAGATTATACTACAATTTGTTAGTTTCAACCAAAGCCATCTAAATGGCCCAATCATTTCATCCTAAGTGGAGCTCTGAAGGGAAAGCCTTCTGGCTGTACTGGATGGTGGCTAAAGATGCTATGGCTCTGATTTTTATTAAAGTGAATTTCCCAACCAGAAACCTAAGGCCTATGCAATATTTTGATTAGAACTCTCTAGCTAACTACCAAATAATCTGAGGAGATTAGTGGGTTGGCAGCAGATGTCAATATGTAAATATGTGGAAATAAGGAGAATCCCATTTCTAAATGTTTCCCAAGCCTCACGATTAGAAACGACCTTGGCCAATCTGTTTAACCTAGAGTCTCGGTCAATTGAAAAGGCAAATTTAGCGGAGAGAGAGTGGGAGAGGGAGAGAGAGAGAGAGAGACACATTGAGAAGAGAGAGAGAAAGAGAGAAAAAGATGCCCTTGGAACTGATTATTCCTGGATCAACAAATTACCCTGAAAAAAGCTACCATCACTTGATTAAACAGGGCACTTACTTCCGCATCACCAAATGAGTTAACAACTTCATCTACAAGATTGTTTTTTATGGATGTTTACTCTCTAGAATGTTACTATATTGTATAGACTTGTGTGGACTTACAAGAAATCCATTCCTACATAGTGATTATGTTCTATGTATACAGATATATTTTATAAAAGAAGTCATATGTTTAGACCCAAGGGTTTCTGTAATGTAACCAAAAATGCATTTCCTGCAAAACCAAAGGGAGGTGATTCCTTTATTTCCTAAGGAAAGAAGTCATAAGGCAATAAAATTATTCCACTCATCTTATTAGTGGTTATTTAACGTGACACAGGAGAAGAGGACAGGACTGGAGGGAGAGAAGTCACTGTTTACAACATTTTGGGTTTTTTTAATTTAAAAATATTTTTTTAAATGTTTGTGGTTTTTTTTTTGTTTGTTTGTTTTGTGAGAGACAGAGCTTTTGAGAGAGCATGAGTGGGGGAGGGACAGAGAGAGAACAGGGACAGACAGGGACAGACAGAGACACAGAATCCGAAGCAGGCTCCAGGCTCCAAGCTGTCAGCACAGAGCCCGATGCGGGGCTCGAACTCACGGAACTGTGAGATCATGACCTGAGCCAGAGCTGGTTGCTTAACCGACTGAGCCGCCCAGGCGCCCCTGTTTATGACATTTTGAGTGATGGCTCTTTGGATCAGGATTCCTTCCACCCACGTGAAAAAAGCAGCAGAGATGAAAGAGACTGAATCATTCTTCCCAGACTTCCAAAAGATGCCATCCAGACACTCTGGATGAGGCAGAGGGAGGAAGAGCCCAGCTGTCGCCTAAGGCTTCAGTTCAAAGCCTCCGTGGGGACTGGAGTAGAGACTCACCACGCATCTGTATTCCAGCAACCCACTCCCACGTGAAGCTGCTATTCCCAAGTGCCTGTTACTAAATATAGCGCCTGCATTTCAGACAGACAGGAGAGCTCCTGCTGTGTGCCCCAGAAGCTGAATCTTCACTTCACACACTCCTAATATGGTCAGCCCTGCAGCCTATCAGCCTGTGCGCCCTGGAGAGAGACCAGCTCTGGGCCACACACACACACACACACACACACACACACACACACACGCCCCAAGGTTAACCCTTTCGTGGAAGGCAGAATGGAAGATAGATTGACCACACCGGTCAGGGCAGCTTTTCCGGGTGCTAATAATCACGAGTCGAGTGACCACGATTCGGAAACCAGGATCCAGTCCCCCTTCCAGATGGCAGTATTTGTGGACAATAAGCATTAAAATCAAGGGAACAGGGCAAAATGAGCTGCCTAAATCCCCTGGGGCACAGAAATGAAACAGGAAAGGAGAAATAAAGAAAAAGGAAAACCCATTTTCAGGAGGGTGGGCAAGAGTGTAGAAAATAGGGCAGCGGAGGGCCTGACAAGTATGTGCCCCCCCCACATCCCCCTCAGACTGTGTGTCTGCTCTGTCATAGCAGCTGCTGCCCAAGGAGAAGAGGCCAACGCCTGTCGGGGCTGGCTTTTCATAACAGACCCAAGAAGCAAGCAGACAATGCAGGGCGTAGGATCCAGGGCCACTCAATATTCTTCCCAGCACGCTACAGACTCCGCCATCCCAAGGACGGGGCCATTCAGTGTTTCAGAGCATCTACCAAGAGCCAAAGGACAGTGGCCTTTGCCAGAATAACAAGGAAGAGTCAGCCAGCGCTTAGACAATCAATGCTCCTAATAACTTGCTAACGTGTTAGAGTGTTTGTGTTTTTTCCTTGGGGGGAGGGGGGAAAGAAACACCACCGAAGCAACTTGCCAATAAGAGGGCTATCAGGACCAGCAGGTTCCTTTTCAAGAGGGGATGATGGGTAATAAAACAAAGCTAAGCTTCAAGAGATCTTCATCATGCTAATGATAGCTGTCAGTATTCCACTGGCTTCCATAATTTGGTGGGATTGTGGGTCTCCAGGAGGCCAGGGAGGGTAAGGACTCTTTGAAACAATATAAAGTATCGGGGCGCCTGGGTGGCTCAGTCGGTTGAGCATCCAACTTCGGCTCAGGTCACGGTCTCATGGTTTGTGAGTTCGAGCCCCGCACTGGGCTCTGTGCTGACCGCTTAGAGCCTGGAGCCTGTTTCAGATTCTGTGTCTCCCTCTCTCTCTGCCCCTCCCCTGCTCATGCTGTCTCTCTCTCTCTGTCAAAAATAAATAAACATTAAATAAACAAACAAACAATATAAAGTATATATCCCCTGAAGGGTCAAACGTGAGCCATCTCAGATACTGGCTGCATCTGCTGCTCACCCGTTGCTCAGCTGTCGCGATGACGTCACCAGCTGGCCAACAGTGCGTGCTTCTTTACCTTTTGAACCCTATGTTATGAAAACTGCTTCCCATGTTCTACTTTCTCAAGACCAGAGTCCTCCAAGAAGCACATTAGAGGAGGTCCCTAAGTTGGAAATGAGACCACAGTGGTTGAGCTTATTTGTGACACAAGGCACAGACCAATATGCTGCTAGATATTATCATTTCCTAGTGAAATATGTCTGTGTGCAAGGCATGAATTTCCCTGCTGTCTAGCACTGCCCAGATATGGGTTATTCCACTTTTTGCCGCCTTTCTGAGGGGCCAAGGACCCCACCCTATGTGCCCAAGGGGGATCATTAGATGGCAACTCTGCAAAGTCTCATGTTGCAGATGGGGTCCTTCTGCTGAGGGCCAAGCTCCAGGCAGCTGTGGAGGAAAGACCCCTCCTGGGGGTAGGTAAGACCTCTCCTGACACAGGTGAGACCCACCTCACTGGCTTTTTGCCTGGGTAAGGAATATAGAAAGATGGCCACCCATAGCTTTAGCTTGGCTTCCAAATGGCTCTCTGGCCACTAGCTGTCTTCTGTCACCCTGCACTTTAGCCCCTCCCCCTGAAATCCCTGTTTGGCCCTTGCAGGTCACATCCCACATAAATCTTTCCATCTCCAAGGGGGGGTAGGGTGGGCAGGATCTTCTGCTATCCTGTCGCCCTCCACATCCCCCCACCCTGGTTTCTCTTCAAGCTTTGTTTTTGCATAAGCGCATCAGTGGGGTGGTCAGTTCCCCTCAGAACCTTTGCTTTTGATTCACATTTAAGCCCCATTAGTAATTGGTTCCTGGCACCAAAACCAGTTCAGGATGTTTGGGGGGCAGAAACAAACAAACGTGCAATTAACAAACAAGCGTGCAATTAGCTATTTCTTTCCTTTACTGTTTTGGATACAATAATCCTAACTCTCCTTGTATCAATGTGGACCCTCTAGCTACTACAAAAAGTGTCAGGAAATTTGAAGAAGGAAGAAAAGTATAAAAATTAATATATAAGATCTTTTTTCTCATACCAGTTGAAAGGTCTATAGACTTTATTACAAGAGAAATAAATGATATCCATTTGGCAGAAAAGGAACACTGAGAGAACGCTAAAAAAGCATTACTTCATTTTCAATAAAACTTAGATTAAAAATTCTTTATCAGAACTTGTATCACTGCCCATATTTGCAACACAAATTAAAAAAAAAAAGAGAGAGCATTTTTTAAAAAAAGAAAAAAGGGCAGGGATGCCTGGGTGGCTCAGTCAGTTAATTTTCTGACTCTTGATTTCAGCTCAGGTCATAGTCTCTCAGTTCGTGGGATTGAGCCCCAAGTCCGGCTCTGTGCTGATAGTGTGGGGCCTGCTTGGGATTCTCTCTCTCCTCTCTCTCTGCCCTTCCCTCGCAAAAAGAATGCCCACATTCTTTTTGTATGTCAAAATTAAAAATAAACATTTTTTTTTAAGTGGGAGAAAGAGGAAGGTGGACATTTCTCTAGAATTCTTCTTGCAGTGGCCACGGTTAACCTCACTCATTCATAAACTTGAAGCTACAACTTAACCCTAGCCCACGTGCCCCACCCCACCCAGGGGTGCATCTCAGTCGTCTTAGGCCCTAAGAACAATGTGGGCTGGGAACCTACCATGCTCCCATTTACAAATGACTTATCCTGGACCTTGATATTAACTGAAAGGATTCACTTGCTTCATTCAACAATTATATTTTGAGTTCTGCTGTGTGGTCATCCTCTGTTCTTGCTAATGGAGATAGTACAGTGACCAAGGCAGAAGTTCTACCTTTGGAGCTTCGGGTGGAGGAAACAGACCAAAAGAAAAAACAAACACAAACACAAACAAACAAACAAAACCTGATTGTCATCATCGTTCTGAAGGAAATAAACAGAGTGAGCTGGTGAGTGTGAGGGTGTCTACAGTGGGGGTACTATTTACAAGGCAGGGTGCAAGGCAAAAGACCGCTCTGACGAGGAGACATTTGGAGTTAAGACAGGCCTGGAAATGCCAAGGTGCTGATAGAAGAAGCAGTTGAGGACGTCTGAGGGACAGAAACAAAACCAGCGTGTGGCTTGAGCCCAGTGGAACGGGGAGAAAAAGAAGAGAAGTGAACTTGGCCAGGAGGGAAGACTCAGAAAAAACCTTGACGTTGAGATTTTTATTCTAATTTCAGGGAAGAAGCACGGGAAGGATTTTTAGCAGGGAAAGAATGTGATCTGGTTTCCAGGTTCAATGTCAACAGTGTTCAGATACTGCTCTGACAATTAATAACGACAGCTTTTGTCACCAAAGAGACGACTGTGCAGGCACCGAGATACCTGCTGGGTGTGTCTGCACATAGCCACTCAAGAGGCTCTACGGCTCCAGTCTCTTGAAGTCTGAAAATTCTGCACCACCAGGAACTGAGTCATTTCAGGGGTTGCTGCATATCCCAGAACATGCCAGGCAGGAAGGCTCTTCTTTTTTTTTCCCCCTCTGGGTCAGCCATCAGCAGGATCCTCCTCTCCGATTATATTCAAGAGTGTAAATAGCTCTTGCTACCAACCCAGATAGATGAACTGGCCACAAAGTTATAGAGAAAAACTATTACCTTGACCTTGGTACCAGGTTCTGTGTTCTAGGTTTGCACAAAGAAAGCCAGACCAGGGCAGACAAGAACATTCCCTGTTTCAGACCGCAGACCTGGGAACAGACTGATAATAAAACAGCACACAAGGAACAGAATGATTCCAACAGCTGTGCTTTGGGTGGACTTTCTTCCCTCTGCTTCCGGCTACCATGTTGATGGCTTTTTTGTATACTTTCCGACACCACATCTTGTCAGCGCTTACGTGAAAATATTTACACTGGATTCTTCCATGCCCCTGTCCAACTTAACTTCTGATGAGCTGGCAGATAAAGAGACAGGAGACCAATCATACTGAATGTGGAATGGCCCAAAGATCGGTTTTTGTGCGTGGAGCTCCTCTCTTCAGGTTTGACCACCTAAATTTTCCAAAGCTACAAACAGAGTTGACATAATTTCCACGCTATAATAAGGCCATGAGGGTCTCAAGGAAACCTAATATTGATGAGGTTTCCTTCACAATGCCTTCCTTACTCTTAGGCTACAAAGAAGGGTAATTGGAAGTGCTTGGGAAGCACTATCCAATAAACAGAAGCATAAATCCCAGGTCTAATTAGTAATGCTATTCAGCTTTAAGATGAGTTGACATGCTCTTTGTAGGGCTTTGAGTTGGTAAAGCCCGTGGATCAATGTCAGTTTAAAGGTGGTCTTTCTCTGTTCACACATGGAACACAACAAAAGAAAGGGTTCTTTCCAGGAAGCAGCGGGGAGATCTGTTTCCTCAAAGCGGGTGAAGTTACAGACAACAACTCGTTTTCACAATAAACATTAGCTGAACCATTACATTTTTTAAACACAGATTTATTGGGTAGGTTTGTGTGAATAGGTGCCTTTGGCCAAGTTCTCAAGGGCTGTCTTTTTTCATGGGAGGAAAAAAAACTTTTCAGCCAAGGCCAAGGAAACTATTTCAGCTAAGAAAGGAACTGTTATGGCCTGTAATGTAACCCATGAAATAATTGTAGCCAGAGCCAGTGAATACGGTCAGTGGAAAGGCTTCAGAAAGAACCAGGCTGTGACAAGGGGCCCCCAATAGCCGTGCTCTCATCTTTATGGTTTCTATTGCAGGAAAATGGCCTTAAGATGACTTTCAAGTCCTAAATTTCTTTATGAAAGAAAATATTAGGAAGGAATAAGAAAATTATAGACAGGCCCTAAAAACTGAATCAAAGAGGAAATTCTTAGGAGTTCACTTAAAAAGGAAATGCTTAAATTCTTTAGAAATGCTCTTTTCTTACAAGAAGACAAAAGAGGGGCTTGGGGAGGGAACAGACCACGGTCTGGACACATAACCAGATCAAGACCAATCACTGAAAATGGATTAAGTTAAGAGATGGGATTAAATTAGGTCACCTTAGCACTTTGATCAGGGAGCCCATCTACCAAGTGTGACATTGTTTACTGTTTGGCTGTTGCAACCGAGGGAAGGAAGGAAGAATCGAATGTTGTAGAAGCCGCTGCAGACAAACATGCAGACGACGCGTCTAATAAGCAGGTGAGCGGTAGGTGAGACCACTCTGCTCCGGATTGTGCACCTGCTCTCCTCAGGCTCCCGTCTCTGCCTTGCCCTGTCCCGTTCTGCGTCCCAGGGACAAACTGTCCCTGCCCCCAGACCGCCGGCTTCTGGTTGGGTGGAGACTAGAGTTGGAAGAGGCTGTTGGCTTCGTGGCCTCCCTGCCTGCCCTGCTCCACTCCTCGCTGACGGACGGCATCATGTCAGGTCACTGGCTCTGGGACTCTCTTCTCACTGGGCTCTGCGACCGAATTGCCCTCTCCCTTGCCCTTCAGCCCTGGAAGTGATAACGGCTTTCTGCTCTGGCTAATCTCTGGATGCTTGCCATCCCGTGGTTTGTCCACGGTTTGCTCCCTCCCCCACCTCTCACAGGAGCCCCTTCATTACATTCTCTTCACTTAAACTCCTTGAGTGGAACTGTATTTCCTGCCAGAACACAGACCCATAGAGTCCTGAATACATTTTCTCAAAAAAGACTACAACTCTATTCTGAGGCAGAGGGTCACAGTATACCAGGGGTCCCTCATTTAGATTCAGTGCCTCGATGTGGAAAATGATGTGACATTACTACAGACCCGAGATTGCGGGCCACCATTTTCTTGAGGCATTTTCAGCATGAGGCCCATGCGTTTTAATATGTACGTTATAGGTCAGGGCCAGAGCCCCCAGAAATCCACTGTGAGATTTACATTCTGGGGGAACCCAGCCAGAAGGTGAGGGAAGGCAGAAGTTAGCTGTAGCAAGCTTTCCTATTGGTTCCGAGAGAACTTACGATGCAGAAATAGCCCCCGTTTGGGGCTCCTGGCCGGCTCAGTCAGTTGAGCGTCTGACTCTGCATTTCAGCTCAGGTCATGATCCCAGGGTTGTGGGATCGAACACTGCATGGGGCTTCATGCTCAGTGTGGAGCCCGCTTAAGATTCTCTCTCTCTCTCTCTCTCTCTCTCTCTCTCTCTCTCTTCCTTTGCCCTTCTCCCCCACTGATTCTCTCTTTCTTTCTCTCTCTCTAAAATAGAAAGAAAGAAAGGGAAGAAAAGAAAGAGCCCCCCCCCAGTTTATAAAGGGATAGAAACAATTTTCATTTATTCTCCTTTCTGGCTATGAATATCTAGTCAAGATAAAAGAAACATCAAAGAGAAAGGTAGGAGAGGAGAGAAAGGTGAGGGGGAGAGGGAGGGAAGGGGAGAGGAGAGGTGCAGAGGAGGGGGAGATGGGAAGGGAGGGAGGGGGAGAGCAGTGGAGCGGAAGAAGGGGAGAAAACAAGAGAGAGCTATTAATTCTTTCTTAAATTTCAGCCAGGGCTAAATAAAGTCTCTTTTTAAGAAAACTGAACAATTTTACTTGCAGAATTAATGCCAAGATTTTTTGCTTTGAAAAAGGGGCCAGCCTACATAGATACTTAATTTACAACCTAGAGCTCGGAGGCCTTTTCCACACGCGCTAAAATATCCCAGCCCTTCCATACCCCGGACCCCGTGACAGGGAGCGCGGCAGGCCCCGACCTTCCATCGAGGACTCACGTGCCTGGGTGCTGTCGGCCTTGCCCTCTGGCAGGTGTGCCCCACGAGGCCGGGCGTGCTGCACGTCCACCCCCTGTGCCGGGTAGAGAGCGTGCAGCGAGATGGAGGTGAACGCGGGAAGGCAGCCTGTCCCGGAACCCAGGAGGCCGTTCCTCCCAAAAGGCAGATGGATGAGCGGTGGGGACAGAATGAACAACCGTGATTACATTTTGCCTCGGCGAGTCTGAATCGAGGACACTCACTGACTCAAAAGCGATCCTCTCCCCAGATCGCTTTTCGTGAAAGACCCAATTCAGGGCTCGCTTCACGTGTTGTTAGTGGCAGAGAATGAAGTGTCTCTTTTCTCTGCCTCGGTGCTGTATCTCCCTAGGAAAAATAAGAAAGAAAAGGCTCCAGATGGAGAGCCTCACGTTGTCGGCAGATTTAGAAAAAGCTCCCCTGGAATTTGTACTGGGGACGCAGTTGGGTGCAGGCCGACGAGTGAGTAACCTTCCGTGTTATCTTTTCATTTCAGGCTTCAGAGATGCCCCGCTCTGTTGTTCAAAGAGGTTGATCAAAAATTTGTGAGGAGGGAGAAGAGGTCTCGGCGGGCCTGTCTGATTTCATTATCTCTGACACACCACACAGATGGGGCAGAGCCACAGAAGGCCGGAGACGGCCATCGGCGGCGCTGGGGTGAAGCATAGGCCTCAGGAGCCTCCCCGTACTGACCACACATGTTCTAGTCTCTTGGGATCTCCCACATAGCCATGCGTCTCAGTATTGAAACTAACGTATACGTCTCAGTCATTAAACCTCCAGCATTGTGGTCAGAAGACCAACACCCACAGATTCTCCCAACCTTTAACTTGTCCCCTTAGTATAACTTCCACTCTTGCTCCTCAGGTTAGCAAAACTCCATTCTCAGGTCACGTTCTCTTAAGTGCAGGGGGAGCAGCAAACCGTCAGCCCGTTCCTCGACAGCTTTGATGCATATGTAGCATGAGTCCAACATTCTATACGGAGGAGGTGCTGTCATTAGGATGGTCATCCAGACAGCAGGAGAATCCTCTAGGTCCAGGCGCAGACCTCAACAACATCCTTACAAGGCAGAGATTGGTCTGAAGGCAGCGACTAAAATGGAAAAGGAAAGACTGGCTTGTGTGTTCCATGGAAGGAACGCTAGGTCACACGAAGGCAGTCAGCACATCAGACAAGCTGCCTTCTCCATCCATATGTTTCTGGTTGCCAAGAAAGGTCTCCAGGCCGGGGTTTTGTGAAGGTGTGGGATGACTAAAGAGTGGGAGGGAGCTCACCACAACACAGAATGGGACCATAGAAAGTAGAGAGCCCTGAACGGGCCACCTGGACTCCACCCCCAGCTTCTCAACCCTACATAAATGCTGAGATCAACTGAGAGCCTTTTAAAAATACAGATACCCAGGCACAACCCCCAGAACCATCAGAGAATCAAGTTGGAATCTCTGCCATCAACTGGAAGGCCCAGTAGAGTGTTTATCAAAAGTTTGGGGAAACTGTAAGCACAGGAAATGCAAAGCGAATGCAGAGGATGAGTCTCTTGGGTTCCCCTGGCCACACTCTCACTCTCAGAGGGGGTTCACAACCAGGGGTTCCCAGCCAAAGAGGCAGAGCTAGACGAGTCGCCCTCCACTGCTCCTGCCCCAGGGTTCTAACTTGCTTGAGGTCAGACTGGAGCTTAATTTCACAACTGCCTTGGGAGCTTGGGAAACTCTCGGGCAGCAACCAGACTGGAGAAATCACCTCACTTACCTGAGGCCCCAGGCATGTACCTTTGATTCTTTCTTAAGCCCATACCCACAAGCAAAGATAAAAAGATTCCTCCCTCCCCCCTGCCAAATCCCTTCCCTCTTGTCTATGAACTTTGTCCCTACTTTACCTATTTATCCTGCTCACAGGAGGGCGGCTCTTCTTTCCTATAAAGTTAGGAGCCTGTATTAGACTTGGCAACGGTCATGATTTTTACTCACGGCACCACCGCCTTATCCAGTGGAGTTGTGCAGTGCACTACCTATACAGCTCTAGATGATGGCCTTGAGGAGGTCATGACTAGACAAGCATGCCACAGACACAAAGGTGCAAACGATTGAAAATACACACACACACATACACACAGGGTCGGTGAGGCACCAGAATGGGAAAGAAAGGAAATAGCAGCAACAACGAAACCAAGAGAATGACCCATTTTAACCTAGACCGTGATCAAACCGTTCCCATGTAAGCTGTGATTTTAGTAGCTTCTTCTTCAGCCCTGGAAATTATGCTTTCCTTTGAAGAGCTGGTGGAGCACTCCAAATGATACATTCAGGACTGCAATTCCATGTTCTGTTTCTCGGAAGGATGGTAATAGAGACTGGATACATGTCCTAGTGTCTAATTCTCCAGTTACATAATTAGTAACCGTGCAGCCTAAAAAAAAAAAAAAAAAAAAAAGTCCCGCTACAAGATAAGATCTCGCAGGAGGCAATGCTGAAGTTGTGCAAGTTAAAACTTTTTTAGTACTAAGCCTTTTACTAGCCCCAAGCCATTATTGTTTCTTTCTTCTTCTGTTATCATTGCCATATTATTATTATTACCATGTGATCGTTGCTAAGAGAATGTTGCCCCAGATATTTGAGAATGAGAGAGTGGGAAGGAGAAGGGGTGTGACACTGGCTTCCTACTCAAAACTACAGCTCCCTGCCTCCCCTGAGAAGCTTCCAGAAGGTTGTGTCCTACCTCTAATTTTCATGACACCCCCATGCATGTCACAATTTACTCTTTGGTGTATAACTGTACGCAGGGCAGGGCAGACCAAGTGAGAGAAGAAAGAAAATTGGGTTAGCAAAAAGGCATTAAATCTGTAACGGGATAAATCGACCAATTTCCCTTTTCTTTTCATTTTGGTTCTTCAGCTGTGTAATTATTTTTTTATCTTTTTTTTTTTAAGTTTATTTATTTATTTTGAGAGAGAGAGAGTGAGCATGAGCAGGAGAGAGGCAGAGAGAGAGGGAAAGAAAGAATCCCAAGCAGGCTCAGTGCGGTCAGCGCAGAGCCCAATGCGGGGCTCGAACTCACGACCCATGAGATCATGACCTGAGCTGAAATCAAGAGTCAGATGTTCAATGGACTGAGCCACCCAGGCATCCCAGTAATTATTACTTCTTATCCACAGTCTCAATACATCTTTTTCCAGAACACGTAATTTACAGTTCACTTAATTGGCCATCTTTCAGATCTCTAATCACCCTCAAAGGTTGGCTTCAGCTCTCTGACCACTTCAGGAGACCGGGAGAGTTTTGTTCATGGTAGGTCCTAAGTAGGGACTGACTTGGGCCACAAGTGAAGTCAGGACCTTTATTAAATCTTATCTCCCTTAAACAAAGAGAAGTTCCTCCTTTGGTGAAAGGCATCTCTGCAGAGCTCATGGTTGAAGTTGACCCGTTGTTTTCTGAGAGGGCATTTTATCTGCTCTCTGGAAAGTACCAGGGGTCTCCTCAGAGTGGTCACCCCGCCTTTCATTGTCCCTTCACTCCAGAAATGCAGACCCATTGCTCTCAAGCCCGTTCCCCGTTGCGGATGGCCTTTTCCTTCAGCACGCACAGAAGATGAGAATCCTGTCATCTGCTGACATGTCTCTCAAAGTTTGACAAGCAGTGTTGGCAACTGCAACCACAACAAACAGTCCACATCCAGGGCGCGCAGTGCTGCCTCCAACATGGGAATTCAGGCCAATTCAAATATTTCCGAAACACCTCTCAGAGCCAAATGCTCAGCTCCCTGCACTGAAGGGGCAACCGCTCCAGTCCTCCCTCAAGGAGCTGTTTTGAAACGGCTTTCCCCCGTAGTGTTTTGGCTAGAAGAAGACAGATCAAAGAAGGTCTTCTTTGACATAAGAAGATCAGAACATCACAGATTTCTGGTTACTTCTAGTTCCAGTCTGAGATTTTTGGCTATGCATAGTCAAAGGTTAACAAGTGATGCCACAGTTATGCCGTTGGGTGTGGTCAGTACTAATGGTGATGAACATTTAATAGACCGAAACAATGTACAAAGCTTTTATGACCGTGGTGTCCTACATAACACAAGGAATGGATAAATGTAAAAATTACATAATTTTAAAGAGGTTAAAATGGCATGTCAACGCTGAGGAAAAGGTTGATTAGAACTCTCCCAGGGTGTCATAGAGTGATCTGCACTTTGCAGAGGAAATTTCCAAACATCTATACGATGACAACATTCCTTCCAGTTTTTCCAAGACAGGTCCAATTTCTATTAATTTTCCCTCGTTTCCATAAATATCCTCATACTTATCATACTGGGTACCACATGGTTTTGGTTTATAATTAGCATAATTAAAGATCACTGTAATTTTTGGTGCATATATCTAAGCCTCTTAGACATAAGAAGAGGTCCTAGGTCACTCTCAAATTTTGAAGCTGCATGTATATTATATTTTTTAAACAGGCAAATCAGGGTTACAAAAGTTGTAGTTTGATTTCAATATAGGCATTTAACACTTTAATACCTTTACCCCCCCCCCAGAACAATGTAATATAATTGTGCTACTCACAAGAAATTAATATAATTCTGTGCGCACACACACCCATGCACGATGTGTGGTGTGGGTATCAGTCTTGTCCCTGAAGCCTTATCTTTGGCTAGGTGTCCATTTGGAGATTATGGTAAACATGTAAATGGAAGGTGCTTCACGATTTTGATACTACAGGGGATGAAAAAATAATCTTTCCTCTATCCTTCTAAGTTTTGACTGGGACCCACACAACAAAAGCAGATTAACAAGAGAGAACACTGAGTTTATTAACAAGGATATCTCCTATGTCCGTGGGAGAAACCTAAGAAATTGAGTAAGTTAAGGAGCTGGCTTGGAATTTAGATTTGATACAAACTTCAGCCAAACCAAAGAAATCACTGTGTTGGGAGGTGAGGTGTGGAAAGGTGACCACGTCCATAAAAATGGTAAACATGGGTAACAGTGCAGATTTAAGCTGGTGACCTCACTGGTAAGCCTTTTGTGATTTAGATTCTTCCTTCTCTTCCTGGTACAGAAAAAGAGACACCTTTACTAATGGAATCTTTCTTTAAAAGTATACATTTTCCTTACAAAAAGGTAACTTTTATTCTGTTTTCAGAGCTTTTTGTATGCCGTTTCTCAAAAGAAAGAGCTCAAAATAATCTTTATGCCAAGCGGCATATTTTGGGGTGGCCAATTCTGGTGTCCCACAATGCTAAGTGTCCCTCTGGCCTTTCGGTGACAGGCCACAGGGCAAACGCTAATGAAGCAGCGCTGAAAATTCGCACAAGTAAACAGGTCCTGAGCGGGAGTGAAGACAGCACGTCCACAGAGGCCGGGGTGGGAGCACCGCGTGAGACTGGTCCTCCTCCTGCCTGGCGCTGGTGCTCACAGTCTGGGAAGAGAAGGGAAAATCCCTGCGGCCTGGAAACAATTTCACAGGCCGATGCCTTTTGGAAACGAACTGCCTGGTTGTTGCGGCCTCCGACTTTGGGCTCTTTTTCCCACAGTAGCCTTCAGGGGAGCATTACGGAAAGCTCAACCGGGATCAGCTTTCCGGAGCTGTCTAGCTCCCCACCTGCCGCGGCCGCAGCGGCCGCAGTAAGCGAGGCGGACCCCACCGGAGGCGAACTTGTTAAGGGCAAGGTGAAAACGTCCCGTGGAACAGTTACTCACCAAGCCCAGCCCTGAACAAAACACTGGAGATGAGTTTTAGGGGAGTTTTAAAACACGAGAAAGGGGAGTTTTTTTACATATACGGATACCTGTCTTGGAGATTTCTGCCCTCGTGGGCCCTGTTCTTGAGGCATCGGCACTAAAATTGCCATCAAAGGCTCCCTACTGAATTAAGAAAAGGAAAAGTACACGGCAACAGCTACAAATAAGACCAGGAATCCCTGTAAGGCCCTTCTCTTGCGTCACCCCCTCCTTGTAAGCAGGGATCGGTGCTGGTTTCCTGAAACCTCCTTCCTAGAGTTTGAACGAGCCCCTCCCCCACACTCCATCCTTCCCACCCGTCCAGGCACCGGGGCACTTCGCGAGGCGAAGCCTTGGATCAGCCCTACGTAGGATCCTTAACCCCACGTTTATTAAAGCGTAGAGGGGGTAGGAAGCGAGGAGACTCCGACTTTAAATATTGTCTCCGATCCATCGCACCACATGGCTCTGAAAACCCTGTGTCTGTGAGCTTTTACCTGCAGGCCAGCCCACAGCAGTAAGGGACAGTAACAACTGCCAGGTATTTAACAGTTCAAACAACTCATCACGTGCCGGACACGGTGTTAAATGCTTCTTACACATGAAAATATGATATCTGTTCCGCTCCTAAGTTTCCGTTATTTTTGTATTATCCGCCCCCCCCCCCTTTTTGCAACAGAAGCAGCTGAGGCTTAGAGAGCACAGGTGATTTGTCCGAGGTCGCACAGTGGTGAGAGTGAAAACAGGGCTCAGAACCACCCCAACTGACAGAAAGGGAAATCTGTGCTTCTGAAGTTTTCGGGGCATTTACCACTCATTCCGGTCACTTGGGATTTAACGTAATCTAAAATGTTGCACCAGTTTTCATGTCAGCTTTTATAATCCCACTAGGACTGCAAATTCCTTGAGGTCAGTGACTGGATTTTCTACTTCTTTGTGTTCTTCAAAGTGCCTACCATAGCAATTTGCACAAAACAGGCAATTAAAAAACATGCACATTAATAAATCTAAAAGCCGAGAGTTAAATTACTAATTATCAAGTGAATTGAAGGAAAAAAAATGAGGGTACCAAAATAAAAAATGGATGAGGATTTGTCTTCCCCGCTTCCCAGGATGTGGGTCATTTTGAAAAGGCAAATTCCAAGTCTATCCTGAGTTCCAAAGGAGGGAAATACTGTAGGTTAATTAACTTTACGAAATAGTTACATTGCGGAGGAAGCCTCTGACAGCATCCCGAATGTGTCGGTGGGAAATGATTCCAACAAAGCACAAATGTAAATCAAGCCTGGTTGCCCTGCGCCCCAGATTCTCACAACTTCAGAGACGCACCCCTAATCCTCTCAGTGTCTCCTGAGGGCTTATAGAGTCTGCGGTGGCCCGAGGGCAGGAGTCACAGAAGCTCAGCCCCCGGTGCACACGGGAGCAGAAGAGAGGCTGTGTGCACAATCAGTAGTCAGCAAGATAAGCAGCGAAATCCTTTCAGCAAAAACCCTGGGGGCAGACACGCTAGGGACAGAGGTACAGGAATGCTTCTAGATTCCAATCTGTAAGGAGAGGGAAACCTTCTAACATCACAGCCGGACAGAAAGCCACGTGAAGGGGCCACGCTGCTTTTGAGCAGGGCATCACCCCCCACCCCGTGCACATGCACGTGCACAAACACACGCCAACCACCGTCACCGGACTCCCCTTCCCTCTTTGTTTTCTTTATCAGCGCGCCCAGCTGCGATGCTCCCAGACAGTGCTGGACGCCAGGCCACCGGCTCCCTTCCCGAGGGCAGCTGCACACAAGACCGTCAACAGTGAGGAAAGTGACACCGGTACGTTAAAGGCAGGAAAGTCCCCCTCTCCCGCCGGTCCTCTGATGATAACCCAGCCTATCTGTCACCTAGAGTGTGTACGTTCTCCTTCACAGACACAAGTAGGAGGTATCGTGCGTTAAGACATCTTGCTGCGGATGGGAGGGGCTTTCTTTGCCACCTTTGTCTGCTGCCGTTTCTGGCTTTAATCTGTGGCCGAAGGCAGAGCCCAGCCTATGCACGCAGCGCCGGTTCCCTCCCAGCCAGACGCGTGTCTCCGCCAGCAGGGTCTCCGCCAGCAGCCCACATCTGCGCTCAGGGCCCCGGGCAGGAGGGCCGCCCCCCCCCCCCCCCCCCAAGCGCTCCTTCCTGGAGCTCCCTGTGCCTCTTCTCCCCTGATGCCAAAGCCTGCCGCCGAGCTCCAGTTTCTCCCGCTGTAATGGGATATGCTGCCGTTAGGGGCCTTGGTGCTGTGTCTGCTGTTTTGAAAATGAAAATATTTGCTTCTAACTCCAGTTACCATCTGTTCGTAACCTTTACTCCAACCCATATGCCAGCTTGGAACCGCAACTGTAGCCTTTGGGTCTCTTGGACTTTCCCGACAGACTAACCTCCAGCTTCCTCTTGGAATTTTTTGAATTACCAAGCGCTATTATCATGAGCTGTCACTACAGGCACAGGCCGCTTTTTTTTTTTTTTTTTTTTTTTAAAGGGCTGCACATTGTGTGTCTCGTCCAAGCTTCCATGATGAGGACCAAGAAAGAGAAAGTAAGGACCAGAAATTAAAATATGAACGTTTTGCAAACACACAGAGTGCATTATGCCTGTCAGGATGCCACTGGGTAAATTGAAAAAGAAATTGTTCCATGGTATCGAAGAAAACAAATGGAAAAAGCAAAATGGGATTTTAAAAATATTTGTGGATAACGATAGCATGGCGGAAGGGGAAGAAACCTAATTAAGAAGGGGTAGAACCCACGGGAATTTTAAAACATCTGAGGATGCATAATATTTGAACGCTATTTCTAAGAAGAAATGAGATGCTAAAAAACAGTAATTATATTGGTTGGGATGTTAATAAAGCAGTTTAGCTTAAAAGAAGATGTCAAACAAATGCTCCGTTCTGGATAGTAGGCATCTTGGCCACCAACTCGAGGAGACGTTTTCTATCTAGCGCTGGCCCAAGATACAAGCCCATGGTTTTCCAGCCAGTTGCCCATACTTGTTATTCATCACTTCTTGGTTAACAAGAAAATTATCAAAATATGACTGGGCTCTGGAAATAAAGCAAGCTGGCATCTCCGTATCCTATGTTACCAGGGAGGGGATATAAATCTAAATCGGATGAGACAGCGATGGGAGACAGCAGGAAGAGAGACTAATCCAGCCAACCCCTCGTGAGCAGCTGAACAGTCAGACATACAATGTCTAGGGGTGATGAAGCATTCCGTCAGATGTGATTCACCCATTCCTGTGCAGAGGAGTCTGTGCTGGAGATTCAGGAATCCGATAACAGTTAACTCTTGAGGAAAGTGGCACCACATTTTTATGCATGTAGAGTTACAATAACATCTAGAACTTGTAGGCACTACCGTTAATAACAATAATACACCTGCCAGTCCCTGCTAAGAGTTTCACTCAGCATTGAATATTTCATTGAATCCTTAAAACCAGCGAGTAAGACAGGTACTATTTTTATCTCCTATTCTTAGAGGGAGAAACTGAAGTTCTTAAATGGTAACCCCACTGGTAATTGCCAGAGTTGGGATATGAACCACAGCTCACGGTTTTTTATCCTACGGAGTCTGATTCTCCAATATTCACTAGACCCTGTCCTAGGTATCCTCGTAGATACCTCCACTAGAGTTAGAAATGGCCCTTCTTGGCCTTAGTCAATCATGGCAATTCATTGACCAGTGATGGTTCAGGAACTCAGACTCGGACTGGTCAGCATCTAACATTTCCCATTAATAATTATGGATCTGTAAAAAGCATACAACTGAAATCGGCCCAAGCAAATGAATGCGAAGGACTTGGGTTCCAAAGAGTAAGGAGAAGTGACCTTTCTCTCTGTCCCTCTCTCACTCTCTCTTTCTCCTCCCTTTTCCCCCTCTCCCAAAGAGAATAGAAAAGCATATGGCACCAACTGTTACATGAAACCACCAAACTACCAAGTAGAGAATTCACCTTAGGATGAGGTCTTCTTTGTAGATGGCTGTATGGACAGATAGAAGGAGTCCAGGTTGTTGATGCCATAATTAAATGGTAGGGATCAACAAATATTGAGGCTCACCTGCCTCTGGGTTTCATTTTTATATAAGCCAATAAATGTCCTTCCTGTTTAAATAACTTTGAGTCGAGTAATCATTCTCTACAACTGAAAACATCTCAACTAATACCTACCTCATGAGTCTTCCTCAGAGAAGAAAGGGAAGAGTCATCAGAGCCCTCATGGATGATCTCACTCATGTGAAGGAATCCATAATGTGCCCCTTTCATACATGAGAAGGGTGAAGACCAACATAGTAAAGTGACTTGCTTGGGTTACATAGCTTACATAGCTAGTAAGTGACAAGGCTGGAATTTGGACCTAGGAGGGTCTGACATCAAAATATGTGCTTTCCAATAAGCACAGCGAAAGTCTTGGCCAATAATGAAAGGTATGCAATTATATTCCAGTCCCATGGAGAAGTCAAGCAAGGATGCACCAAGGATAAAGCATAACAAGAAATTTGGTTTTCACTGCAGAACGCCAATCTCAGCAAGGAATTTGTGTGCTGGTGTGGGGAGCCTCTTGTATGGCTGGGCTGATGTGGGAGGAGAAGGGAGAGGCTGCAATGAATGTAAAGAGGCTAATCCCTGACACATTGAATGCTGGGTGGAAGACCAAAGTATCACTTTTAGACTCTACCAGATGGCATGTGTGGGGCTACTGATATCCCTTCCTGCCCTAGTCAGGACTGTCTCAGCCACCAGTGGAGAGCACAGCATCTCAAGTGGAAATACTGAGAAGAGACAGATGCTAAGAAAGAAAGAAAGAAAGAAAGAAAGAAAGAGAGGGAGGGAGAGAGGAAGGAAGGAAGGAAGGAAGGAAGGAAGGAAGGAAGGAAGGAAGGGAAAAGGGAAGTGGAAGGAATCCATAGGTATTAGGAACATGATTATTATGAAAGTGACAAAATGACTCCCCAGATTATTGGTTTATCTGGAAGTATCCGTTGTCTCTGGTCAATGATGCACTATATGCAAGTTTCTAATATCTGTTTCTAGTGTACTTTTGGGTATGATATATTGTTTTCCTAAAACTAGTAACCATTCTGTCCTAAGTTCTTGCTCAAAAGTTACATTTACATCTGAAAACTCAAAGTGCTATGGTATCTGGCTACCTTTTCCAGTCTCTACCTGTTCCAGAGCTGGCGTATATATCTGTTGACCTTGAATACTACACTGTTTTAGGGAATGCCATTCACATGACCTCTCTCAAATGGTACTGCACACAACCTGAATAACCATACCCAGCGTCCTGTCTGGTTCTCTAATTCCTTGTCCACTCTTTGCCTAAGGCTTTTTCTTTTATGCATCTGTGCCTATTTTCACTATTATATATGAGATAGATCAGCTGATGGTTGCCATGGTTGCTCAAGTAGCCAGTGTGAGGCAAAATGTTCTGGCTTTGGTTTCAAACAAGACATAGTCCGGAGTTTTGGGTCTGCTGCTTACTAAGTAGTTGGCCATGGCCAAGTCAACCAACTGAATCACTGTTTCACCATCTATAAAATGAAGTGAATAGTATCTACCTCACGGTATTAAGGGAGTGATGTGTATTAAACAAGATAAAACATGTCAATGTCTATTTTTGTTATAATTTTTCTTATTGCTAATATTATCAAGCATTATCCCTAGTGTGGTGTCTGCAACAGAGAAGATCCTCAATAAATATTAATTTTCTTCTCAAATTTCTATATTATCCTGTGTCCCTTCTCTCCACAAGGGATGAACCCATCCAGAAGATGCCTAAATTCTAAGTGAAGAGTACCCTCTCCTGGATATTTTCCAAACTGGGTGGGGAGCATTTTGAAACATATGCCCCTTAAATGATTCTGGCTCAAGAGAAGAGGGAAAGAAATTCTTTGGTCAAACATCTGAAAAGTACTGCGTTCTCTACCTGCCCTTGAAATTCTCATCATTTGTTGGCATACTAAAGGCTTTGGAAAACCTCATTCCAAAGAACTCGTTTAATTGTTTTATCAGGTATTTCTCAAACCAGTTTGACTATGGATTCTTTTTTTTTATATTGGACACATTAACAGCTCACTTTTGTGCTCCACAGAACACGTATTGGGGAATGTTGGTTTAGGGACAGAAGCTAGGAAAATGGGGTGGTCCCAGGGAGAAGGTTGGTGTGACCAAAAAGATGACACAAACCAGAAGGGATCCTGGGGCAAAGTTCTTCTGCAAAATTCTAGAAGGGTCTAGAGTTGTGACTTGATAGATATATATTATTCCCTGTTAGCAGAAAGGGAGAAGTATGTGGAAGCAGAAGAATGAAAGTCCACAAAATGGAAGAGTGAAAGCACTTATCACGAGGTCAAGCATTTACTGAACAGCTACTATGTGAGCATCGTGGTATGCAAATATGAATAACGTCACCCTTGTTAAGGAAATGAAGACAGAGGAAACAGAGAGAGAAAAGGTGTAGGAAAAGAAAGAAAATAGGGGCCTCTGGGTGGCTCGGTCAGTTAAGTAAGACTTCAGCTCAGGTCATGATCTCATGGTTGGTGAGACTGAGCTCCATGTTGGGCTTTCTGCTGTCAGCCAAAGCCTGTGTCAGATCCTCTGTCTCCCTCTCTCTCTGTCCCTCCCCCTCTCACGTGTGCTCTCCCTCTCTCAAAAGCAAATATTTAAAAAAACAAAAAAGAAAAAGAATTACTTCTTTTTGAAAAAAGAAATGAAATAGATTAGAAAGGGAAAGAAAACATGTTTGAGAAAAACCTTGTCAAGATTTCTGGGTGCCAAAGATTCCAGTCTTTTCTGCCTCACACAAGCTGCCCAGGTAACCTATCTTTAAGTACGTGGCAATGCCAAGCAAAAGAATTGATTGTATTTTTTTTTAAGTGAATTCTGCAAAAGATTAAAATTTTGTTCATGGGGAAAATGATCTTTCAATATATGTGTTAGAAAAATTCAGTTATTAAAGTGGGCAGCAAATTAGCTACGGGCAATAATGGGACGCAACACATCAGTTAATATTTACACAGCATTTCTGCAGCAAATATGAAGGGACAGGCTCTAAAACAGCTTAAGAATAAACCTAAAACTAGAGAGGAGGCAGTTTTTCAAGTGTGCCTTTAGAATATGCATCCCATTCTGTCATTTCATTTGCAAAAAAAAAAAAAAATGAACAAATTGTCTTCAGTGAAGGAAGATGAGGAAAACGAGAGTAGAAAATTAAAGCTTCATTCAGAGGCAAACTCTGCATCTGGGAGGCCAATGTCAGAAACTGAAATATTAATGTTGTGCCTGGAATACTGGAGCTCATTACTGCCTTCTGCTGGTTCTGCCTCCTCCCCACCAATATGTCCTGCCATATTCTCTCCAGCCCACTGGCTTCCCTCAACCCTTAGGAAATGAAGGTCCCAGACGTAGAGTGTCACCTCCTAAATATTCTCCTCCCTTATGCTGACTTTTGCATTGGTTTAGCCCCTCCTTTCTGCATGCACACATTCATTCATTCATTCTCTTACTCATTCTTCACCAAATATTTATTGAGTTCCTACTCCAGACCTGCCATGCCACAAGGACTGTGCAGGTCCTTTCTTGAAATGAGATTGGTTTTTCTCTCCCCAGTAATCACAGATTTTGTAGATTTTTATTTTGCATCTTGAAAACACTTCTGATGTTTGTACTACCTCAGGAAAAACACAGACACACTGATGAACTGTGCTGAACAATTACTATGGCGGATTTCATTTACTCTCACGTCTCATATGCTATCACTTTTTTTTGACGGAAGTAATGTGTCTCCAACCTGGGTTGTTGGGATTTCACCATAGGACTATTATAACATGGAGGTGCCACTGCCCCTTCTTTCTTTTTCATCCCAGCACGGGAGTTTGTGCACAGAGGTGAGGGTTGAATCCGTAGATTAGGTGACGTGTCCAGAAACAGCATGCTACACAAGAAATGGCAAAGTTTTTCTGTAAAGATCGGACAGTAAATATTTCTTGTCCTCGCAGGCCATGTGGTCACTGGGTGCATCTGGTCACATGCCCCGTAGGTAGGGCCAAGGCAGCCGTGTACGATTCATAAAGAAATGAGCATGACTGAGTCACAGGAAAATGTTATTAATGGACAGCGAACTTTGAATTTCCTATAATTTTCCCATGTCATAAAATACTATTCTTTGATTCTTTTCCCAACCACTTAAAAATGTAAAAACCGTTGTGAGCTCACAGGTTCTCGAAAAACAGGTGGGGGCTGGGTGTGGCCTGCAGGCAGTAATTCGTTCACTCCGAATGTAGCAGAACAGAATAATCTCAGGGTAGGACCAGTATGTGAACACTATGTCACTTACCAGCTGGGAGCCATAGTGACTAATTTAATATCTTTGGGCCACTGTCTTCTTAGCTGAAAGTGGGAATGATTTAGGTCTTGCAACGGTGAGGTAGGGATCAAGTGAGAAGCAGTACCAATAAAGGATTTCCTAAAAGATAAGGGAGTCTGGTAGGCTTGGGATCAGCTGAAGGGACATGTCGGTAGTGGGATGGGAAAAGACCAGCAAGAGGCAATCCCTCCTTGTCTGAACTCAAATAGGCACTTGTTCAATGATAGCTGTTGTTGTTGTTGTTGCTGTTACTATGTTCATCATCATTCAGGGAACGAATCTAGAGAGAGGGAAGTAACAAGTGTCGACAACAGATTCAGAGGGAGAAAGAGGAGCTAAAAAAAGGAAAGTGAGAAGTAGCAGGAAAGAGAGGAAGAAAACGCCACAAGAGCATAATGATCCCAAAATCCTCCCCCTGCTCTGATGTCCCTCCCAAACTCCAGAAATGGATTTTCCGCCTCTCTATCGAATCTAGCCACTGGAGTAGCCCTCTGGCAACTCCAGTGGAGCATGGCCCAAGTTAATTTATCTTCCTCTGATCTTAACTCTGCTTTGCTCCAACACTTTGCCTTTCTATTAATAATACCACCAAGCTCCAAACATCTAGGTCAGATTGGATTCCTCTCACTCATTTTCTCCTAAGCCTTGTTGAGTGTACCTTCCACATTTTTCTAAGGTCCATATTCTCCCAGTGCTGCTACTCACCCTCTCTCCTGGCCTCTCGACAACCCAGGCTGCCCCTGCCAGCCCTACCCATCCAGATCTCAGCATCCCACTCCGACCTCCAATCAACCTGACCCACAGTGTATCCACAGTGGACCCTGCCAAGCAGAACTGAAGCACAGGGGGGTGTGCCCATCACTCCAGAACAAAGCCTCCTTAACAAGAGGTGAGTGACCATCCAGGATCTGCCCTGATATCCTGACTTGATGTGATTTCCTACACAGCTAACGATTCCATCTCTGCCTGCATTCCTTGGCGTCTGCTTTTGCCTCCTCCTGGGATGCCTTCCTCTCCACTGTATTTCCAAATTCTGGGAATTCTTCAAGGTTTTCTTATAAATGCTCCCTTTTCTGGGAAGCCTTCAACTTAATCTTTACTTCCTGTGAATATCCAATAGCATTTATCTGTACTTCTTTCTTGTCAGTCATCATTTGCTATCCCTGTGCTATTTATATACATGTTTATTTTGCTAGACCAGTGATGCTCCCATCCAAGTACTAACCAGGCCCGACCCTGCTTAGCTTCCGAGATCAGAAGAGATCGGGCACGTTCAGGGTGGTATGGCCGAAGACTAGACCAGTGATTCTCAAACAGAGATGATTTTGCCCCCCAGGTGATCTCAGCCAAGAGGCAGTGTCAGGAAATAGTTTTGATTGTCACAGTCGGAGGATGGGGAAAGGTACTGCTGGCGTGTAGTGGGTAGAGGCCAGAGAGACTGCTGAACGGCCTACAATGTACAGAACAACCCTCTACAACAAAGAAACATCAACAGAGTGAGGGTGGGAAACCCTGGACTAGTTCTGAGCTCTTGTAGAAAGGGTTCCATAACCTATGCCTATGTGTCTTCTGCAGATGCTAACTCAGTCTTGCATATGGTCGTTGCTAAGGAAATATTTGTTGACTTAATGGAACAGGAAGAACTTTGGGAGAAAAGGCACAGCCCTCAGGGATGACACACAGTATGGTCTTACAGTAGCGTGTGGGTGTCTGTGCCCAATACGTGTGCTTCTCCTTACAAGAAGAGCTTTCCAGCATCAAAGGTCTTTCTCATCTCACCCGGTGCAGAGTGCAGGTGACAGCCTCAGAGGGCCTCCTGGATGTCATGGTCAGTCTGGTGATTCACATTTTGGAAAAGTCTTTCAAAAGATGTAGTCTTCTATAAAACAGGCAAAACGATACTTTCGTTTTCTTTTAATATTTCAGCATTCGAGGAGTGTATCTTGATTCTGAGTAAGTTGGATGATTTTCAGCATATCAAGGTCATCACACCCTGAAGAGTTGGCCTCCGTCCTTCAGTCAGGCCTGCAGTTAAGCCATCTCAGAAAAACACAGGCTTGGAATATGTCTCCAAGGCTGCCATTAGTTCATGTGTTGTTTAAACAATCCGGAGATTTGATTTGATTTTTTTTTTAAATGTTTTATTATTTGCCGAGAGAGAGAGAACAAGCAGGGGAGGGGCAGAGAGAGAGGGAGACAGAGAATCTCAAGCAGGCTCACGCAGTCAGTGCAGAGCCCAACACAGGGCTTGATCTCAGGAACCATGAGATCATGACCCGAATGACGTGAGTCAGATGCTTAACTGACTGAGCCACCCAGGCGTCCCTACCCCTGGTATTTAGAGAGAGAGAGAGAGAAAAAAAAAAAAAATCCCTGCTCAGTTTTCTCCTAACTCATACCCACTAGAGTTTAAGCCTGATTCTTTTCAATCTGCTCTCAGAAATAGAGAACCACTGAAGGTAACACAACACCAGTAACAATAGCAGAAACGGCTAAATCCTTCCGATTTATGGAGGACTTTTTACTGGCTTTCCCACTTACTGAATGAACAGTGTAACCTCCCCAGTAGTGGTTGGGCTTGGGCTCCAATCTTCCTCTTTCCTTCTCTTTACTGCTCATTGGCACTTTCTCCGTGGTGGGGACGGGAAAAACATTCATCAGTCATTTTTGTAAATCCTGATTTTAAGTAATGGTTCATTTTAAGTTTGTAGCTAATCTAGGGATTATCTACCTTCATACTCATTGACATGAAAAAACTGTAGTTTTTTTGGGTTTAAATCCAATTGTCTTCTGGACAAATCCGAATTTGCTAATTCTCTAGCTCTCAAATCCCACCTCTCTTTTTTATCAAATCATTTCCCAAGTATTTCTTATGTTTCATAGGAAACAAATGGTAAAATAATTGTTTCGAGTATAGGATATCATACTGAGAGGTAAAATATATACTAATCCCATAAGGCAGATATTTATAAGCATTTTTTATTTTTTATTTATTTATTTTTTTAATTTTTTTTTTTCAACGTTTATTTATTTTTGGGACAGAGAGAGACAGAGCATGAATGGGGGAGGGGCAGAGAGAGAGGGAGACACAGAATCGGAAACAGGCTCCAGGCTCTGAGCCATCAGCCCAGAGCCCGACGCGGGGCTCAAACTCACGGACCGCGAGGTCGTGACCTGGCTGTAACCGACTGCGCCACCCAGGCGCCCCTAAGCATTTTTTAATGCAAGAAGGATTAACTGCATACAAATTTCACACCCATCTCTTCATACATACTACTGAGACTGAAGTATTATTGAGCCTTGCCTATACATCTATAAATAACAAGCAAGGATTTGCTACCGAAACAGCCAATAGTTTATTCAGCATCTTCCATTGCAGGTAAGTTCAATCCTGACTCTGAAAACATACTCACTTTTCAGTAAGATTTCTATTCCCAGGTGGCACTTTGCCTGTGACCAAGGGTCATGAGGTGGGATGCTATTGCTGAGCAATGTCACAAAGCGGTGGCCTTTGTCTGAAGAGTTAATGACTTGGGGAGGGGGCAGTTTATCCTTCACCCCACCCAGAGCAGAGAGAAATCGCCAGCAACACATTAGTGTGGGTTAGACAGAATCAGACGGAAATTTGAAGCCACAAGTGTCCCTTAGAATGAATTCTCAGATTCATAGAATCTGAGAGATCCAATGAGATTTCATGGAAATCTAAGGAGAACCTGGGAATTTTTGCAAGTTGTGAGACACAGGCCTCAACTGATTTAACTTAAATCTCAAAGAGTAACTAGTATCTGGATTACTCAGTTAATACTTATGGAGTGCCTACTATGTACCAGGATATTTTAAAGGCACTGGGGTGACAGTGTTGAATAAGGCAGGCTTCCTGCACTTGACCTTTCTTTCTTTCTTTTTCATTTTCTTTTGCTTTTTAAAGTAATCTTTATGCCCAGCATGGGGCTCAAACCCATGACCCTGAGATCATGAGATGCATGCTCTACTGACTGAACCAGCCAGGGGCCCCTTGACCTTACTTTTTGGGCGGGGCACAGAGCAAAAACAGACAAGAGAGACAGGCAATAAACAAACAAAGAAAGGGAAGAACAAGACTCTTTTCAGAGAGTAGAAAGCATTATGGGAAAAAGATGGTTTCAAAGGTATGTGTTATGAGTCCTTCAAGACAGAGGTAGGGAGAAGAATGAAAGCGAACTTAGATCAGATCAGGGAGGGCTTCATAAGGAGGGGCTGTTCGACCAGATCCTGAAGAGCAGGAAGGAGCCAACCATGTATAATTCCTGGGGCGTTCACTCTAAGCAAAGGATGGAAAGCATGAGACTGTAAGCAGGAAAAGCAAAGATCAGTGGGACCGGCTATAACCGACCAAGGGAAAAGCTATTGCATCAATTCCCTAGAGCTTTGCTCTAACAAAGTACCACCGAGTGGATGGCTTAAGAGAACAGATTGTCTCACAGGTCTCTGGGGGGCTAGGAGTCCAAAATGAAGGTATGAGCAGGGTCAGTTCCTTCTGAGGGCTGTGAAGGATAATCTGTTTGATGCCCCTCTCCTAGCTTCTGGTGGTTTGCTGTCTGTCTTGGGCTTTCCTGGTTTGTCCTCTACCCCACATGGCATGGTCCCTGTGTCTCTTGACCTAACTCCCCTTGTTACGAGGACACCAGTCTTACTGGATTAGGATGTACTTAATGATCTCATTTTCACTCGGTTACCTCTGCAGAGACTCTATTTCCAAATGAGATCACAGTCTGAGGTGGGAGGTGGGGGGGGGGGGTTAGGACTTCAACAGATCTCTTGCGGCGGTGGTGGGGGGGGGACACAATTCAACCCATAAGAGGACACAGAGAGTTCAGAGATTTTTTTAATGTATTTTATTTTTTAAATATTTTATTTTATTATTTTTGAGAGAGAGAATGTGAGCAGTGGAGTGGGGGGGGAGGGGGAGGCAGAGAGAGAGGAGACAGAGGATCTGAAGTGGGCCCTGTGCTCACAGCAGCGAGCCCGATGCAGGGCTCAAACTCATGAACCTTGAGATCGTGACCTGAGCTGAAGTTGGACGCCGAACCGACTGAGCTACCCAGGTGCCCCAGCTTAGATTTTATTTTTAAGCACCATCTTGAAATGTCTGGCACGTGGCAAATAATAAATGTCAGCAAGTATCATTATTATGCAGGGAATTTCTTTAAAAATGCAAAAAGTTAACAGAATAGGGTTTTACAAAGTGAAATCAGATTGTGTGCTGGCTGAGATCCCTGCAATGGCTCCCCCTTCAAATTCTGAGAAATGTCAAGTCAATAAAAGACCCACAAACCCCACAGGATCTGAGTCCACTATGATCTTTGACCTTGTCTCCCACCAGAGACTAACCCCTGCCTGCTCCTCCCACTCCATCCACACTGGTCTCCTTATTTGTCCCCAAGCACCCCAAGCATGGCCCCCACCTCGGAACCTTTTTGTGTTATTGCTTCTGCCTGGAATGCTTGTCCTCCAGATACTGTCCCTAATGTCATTCATACAGGCTTCACTTCTAATACCGCTCTTAAAATAATGCCTTCATCAATTTCTGTCTTACTTCACTGAACTATTCCTCATAGCTTTTATAACTACTTAGACTTATTACACACACACACACACACACACACACACACACACACATCTGTTCTTGTCTCTGGAACGTCAGCCCTGTGAGGAAAGAGAAATGTATGTTCTAGTCAGTTTGCCACCAGTGTCACAGCCGCCGGAACAGTGCCTGACACCTAGGAGATGTTCAATATGTTTGTTGAATAAATGAATCAAGGGAGCCGATGAAACCAGGTGTCTCTATTCTCATTCAAGTATGGTCTTCTCTCTCTTTTGGATTGTGTCTGCAATCCATAAATGTCTCACTGTTTCTTTGTTTCACCAATGAACTGTCTCAGTCCCCTATAAGTTTGTCTGTGTACATTGTTGAGCACTCAGTGATGCATATTTAAAGGACGGATATTTATCTCAGGGACATGGAGTTAACAGCTAATGTCTACCTCATTTTGTATTCTTCACTTACTTGCAGCTACATAAATCTGGGTTCTGCAGGGATGGGAAGTGAGATGCCTTTCAAATGAACCCCAGAATGCCTACAGATGACCTCTTCTCTGTCCTGCAGTGGTGGAGGGAGTTCCTAAGCCCCAAGAGAGCAATTAAGTCAAACGATTACGAAGAATCTGAAACACTTCCCGCTGCAAAGTAGAAGTAAATTAGACATAAACCAAATTAGAAACAGAAATGTATATTGCACTGCAAAATGTGACTTCAGATGCACTGAAGCACACAAGAAAATCAATCAAATTGCTTTAGAATCCCATCTTCTGGTACTGCCTTGTTTCATAATCCCAAAGAGTCTAACACAAGTTGATCATTATGAAACTGACTTAAAAAGAAAAGACGTTTGACTATTTCCAAAATTTGCATCAGCCTTTAATAGAAGAAGGTCTGCCACTGCTAACGGTATTCAAAAGAATGTGCTGTGAGTCCTTAAATTAATTCCAAAGAGACAGTCCAAAAATGTTTTAGGAAAGGCATCATCACTGAAATAAATGAATGGTTTCCCAATGTGACCACTCAATTAAATGCACAAATTTTGCTGAGATAATTTTAAATTCAGGCATACCTTATAATAAATTTATGTGTATTTAGTTTGTGGTGTATTATGTTTTCCAGTATGCTTCTCAGTTAATTAAAAAGTGGTTCATTACAACTTTTACAAATTATTTATGAGAGAACTATATATTTTCCAGGAAAAAAAAAGATTGCCTAATTTGAAAATGTATGGTGCTGGCCAAACATTTTAAACTATGCAAACGGTTATAAAAATTTCTTTACTATTCTTTTACTCCATTAATTTCCTTGAGGTTCTTACTTTAAAAAGAGGCCTTCCTTAAAAGGATACCTATTCAAAAGACATTCCTGATTAAATACCCTACGTAATACAACTATTAACAAGAAGGAGGAAAGGGCAGAGAGAAAAGGAAGGAGGAGAAGGAGGAGGAGGAGGGGTGGGGGAGGAGGAGCGGGGAGAGGAAAGGGAGAAAAAAACATTTCTGGGTGACAAAGATTTCCAAATTCCAGCAAATGCCCCAGTAATTCCAAATAGCGTTCACTACAGAAATTTTAGTACATCAGAAGTATTTATCAGGCCCTTAGAATTTCATTCCCAACCCTGATTGACCGTAAATTAAGACGTGCATGCCTTTTGAGCTGTTACTATATTTGTAGTTTGAATTTAGTCACTAATTTACCCAGACTGGCCAATTCTTTCAAGTGAACACTGATCTATTTTTCACATGGCCTCAATAGGCAACTTCAAATAATTTACCAGCCAATTCAGTCAAAAGAAGCAGACTGGTAATGTACACAAACTCATTCATTGTAATCTGAGAAAAAGTCACAAGGGTATATTATAACTAATAGCACCCCGGGAGAGTAACGGAGAAGGGCTGGCTTAGAAAGTTCTCTGCACCACAGAATGTGCTCCTTCATTACTTTTCTGAAGCTTGTTTGGTCTTCACTCTATGCGACAAAGATTTCTCATAATGGACTGGAAATGCACTGTGGCGTATTTCAAGAAAAAAAAATGACAATTATTAATAGTGAGAGAGCTTCATGCCGAGGTCAAAGGCACTCTGGTGGAAGCAAATAACATAGAGGTTTTCCCTCGAAGCTCCCCAGAGCTTTTCTTTACGCCCAAGGCATTTCCGGTGGAAACAGCCTCACGAGACAAGAGCGTTGTTTTGAAAATTAACCTTGCCTTTTTGGAACATCGAGAAAAGATACTCGTGTATTTCAGTTCTTCCACTCCTGCCTGGCTTTCGAGCAACACTTATTTTTGAAATATTTTCTCTCCCGGTTAGCTAAATGATTTAATTTGGGTAATCTCAAAGTTGTTTAAATTAATGATTCAAGATTTCAGTAATTTTAAAACATCATAGCCACATTTATTTGTTAATCATTTATGCCACATGTGTGTATCGAGCCCCTCCTGGGCACTCGAGATGCTGCAGCGAAAAGACCAGCAAGCTTCTTACTCTTATGAAGCTTCCTTTGAAGTTGGGGAGGTGGAGGGGTTACCAAAAATGAATAAATAAATAAACAAAAAGCTACAGCATATGGTGTTGTTTCCTGAGAATCAAAATAGGGCATTCTGATAGAGAAGGACAAATGGGTATTCGAAGATATTTTTTAATGCTTGTTTTTGAGAGACAGAGACAGAGCATGACTGGGGGAGAGGCAGAGAGAGAGAGGGAGACACAGAATCCCAAGCAGGCTCCAGGCTCTGAGCTGCCAGCACAGAGCCCAATGCAGGCCTTGAGCCCATCAACTGTGAGATCATGACCTAAGCCGAAGTCGGACGCTTAAACCACTGAACCACCCAAGCGCCCCAACAAAAGGCTATTCTAGATTGACCCATCAGGGAAATCCTCTCTGAAGATACAACAGTAGAACTCAGTATTGAATGATAAGAAGGAACCAGCTATGCAAAAATCAAGTAGGAAAAGCATTTGGGGCAGAGGGAAGAGCCAATGCAAAGGCCCTAAAGCAGAATGAGTGTGGTCTGTTCCAGGAACAGGAAGAAGGCCAGATACGGTAAATGGATTGGAATGGGTTCAGAGTAGGCATGGAATAATCCCAGTCCAGAAATTCGCAGCCATCACCGTACCCTTGATTAAACGGATGAACATCAAGGCAGTATATTCTGATCGGAGTTCTGTCCCCCTTCCAATATAATCTGCACGTCACTGTTAATTAACCTAAAATATCATGTTAATTAATTGAATCTTCATGTCCAAAAATCATCTTATATACCATCTGCCTACAGAAAAAAAGGTCAAGTTATTTAGCTTGACATTTACAGACCTCCAAAAAGTTACGCCAACCGGTCTATACAGCTTCAAGCCCCTGTCCTCCTCTACGAAATACTCTTCTTTAGCCAGACCTTTACTCCAACACTCCCTTTATTTTAACCTCAATTTTTTTCTCCTGCCATCCCCTATTATCCTGCACGACTCTCTCCCCCGTCTCAACCAAGTCCTATCAATTTCTATCAGAAGTCTTTTTGTAACTAGCAAAAGAAAATCCAACACAAAGAGGCTTACACAAAAAGAACTTTCTGGCTCAAGTAAATTAAATGTCCAAAGTAAAACAACTTTAGGCAGAGTTTTATCCAGAGGCCAAAGTTATTTATTTTGAGATCATCTTGCCTCCGTATGGCTCCGCGTGCTGGTTTCATTTTCAAGCTGGCTTCCTCCAGGATGGCAAAGCTGGCTGCAGCAGTTCGAGGCCCTGTACGGGGTTGAATGGCGTTTTCCCCAAATTCATGTACATCCACCCGGAACCTGTGAACGTGGCCTTATTTGGAAATGTGATTTTTGCAGATGTGATCAAGTTAAAATGAGGTCATACTGGGTTTAGAATGGGCCCTAATCCAATGACTGGTGTCTTTATAAGAAGAAAGAAATTATGGGGCGCCTGGGTGGCTCAGTCGGCTGAGCATCCTACTGTTGATTTTGGCTTAGGTCACGATCTCACGGTTCATGAGTTCGAGCCCCTCATGAGGCTCTCGCTGACGGTGCAGAGTCTGCTTGGGATTCTCTCTCTCTCCCTCTCTCTCTGCCCTTCTCTCTCTCTCTCTCTCAATGAATAAACTTAAAAAAAAGGAAGAAGAAAGAAGTTTGGACACAGAGAGAAGCGGGAGAGGCTCTCTGTGAAGATGATGGCCGAGATTCGTGTGATGGGGCCACAAGCCAGGGAATGCCAGCGTCCACCACCAACCACTGGAAACTAGGAACATGCAAGGAAAGATTCTGTCCTAAAGACTTCAGAAGGAGCATTGCCTGTCAACACCTTGATTTTGGATTTCTAGCCTATAGAATTTTGAGAGAATACATTTCTGTTGTTTTAAGGCACCCAGTTTGTACTCATTTATTATGGCAGCCCTGGGGAGCTAACACAGGCCCCCTCTACCCACCCTGTCATACAGGGGAGTAGACTAAGATATACCTGGTAGTTTCCATGGGAAAGAGAAGCTTCTTTTCAGAAGGCTCAGCAACTTTTCCTCGTATCTTCTGTGCCCATGTCTGAATCAATCACTGCCTCCAGTCCTACTTGGGACTAAGAGATCATCACTCCCATTTAAACCACAAGGCAAATGGTGGATGAGAGATCCTGCCCCACCTCCCATTCCCCGCCCCCCTCCCCCCAAAACTAGTACTTACTTCCTTTGTTATGAAAAAAGGGAAATATATCCTAGGAAAGGAACCAAGTCGACAATTGGTAGCAGTTTAGACGATTTTGGGCTGGAAGCTACAGAAAACCTGCCTCTAACTGGCTTAAACATTGAAGAAACGTATTCTGTCACATAATAAGAGATCTAGAGGCAGATCAAGCTGTGGGCATAGTACAAATGGGGCTCCCACTCTGGATCTCCCTTATTCTCTCTCCAGCCTTAGTCGTCCTCCATGTGCCAGCTTTGTCTTCATGCCAGGGTCTCTCATGATTTCAAAATGACTGCCAGAAGCAACTAGGGCAACCAACATCCTTTTCCTGGGCAGGGGAGAGAATAAAAATCTTATTCCCGATTATGAAACAAAAGTCTCTCCTTTTAGACGGATCGGACCCACTAAGCTCATGTGCCTACCCCTAGACCAATAGTAATTGCTACGGAAATGCCATCCACTTGTTGGCTTAAGCCTAATTCCCTGAATAAATCATGGGGGAGGGCAGGGGAGAGTGGGTGGGATTACCATAATGGTTTAGCATGGGACTAATCAAAATTCTCCCTTGGAGCTGAAGATGGAGTTTGTTTACCCTGATACATATGTCCTATGCGGGGGAGGGTTTCTGAAAAACACGAAAAGAAGGGTGAGTGGATGCCTGGTTAGGCAACCAGTGTTGCCCACCACAGCTTCCTTTCAAGTGCAAATTGATCTTACTTCCTCCATGAAGCCTCCCCTCCCCCCCGCTTACTGTAACCAGAAGCAAACCCTCCCTCTCTAAATTCTTCAGCACTGATTGTGCACAATGACATTTCACACTTACCATATCGTTTTAACAATATTTTAGATACATATTTCTAATCCCCTGAATTCTTAAAATTAGAGTATGTGTACATTACACTATGCCTCATATATCACCTCGCCCAGAATATTTTATGCTCACAAAAACCCGTCCCTTAATTGAGTGACTTCTAATATCAGCATGGAGAAGCAGGCGACCTTTAAACTTAGCAACAGACCTACAGATCCAGCTCACTAATTCAATTTTTCCATCTTCCTAATGAAAATCTCCCCTTGCTCATTATTGCCCAAGAGTCTTTTATGCAGACATATTGGCGATTCTCGGCCTTTGAATCCATCTGTGCTTAATAAAATGGTTAGATTTTGAACCTCGTTAAATAGTGAGAAGCACTGGTAAGACATGATTTGGCTAATATTTTGAGTAAGAATCTGGACAAGGTACAAAAACTGAAGTGGTAATACAAGTTTCATTATGGAAGCTGAATAAGATGAAGGAAGATCTCTTCAATTGTGCAAAGATGTTTCAGTTACTTTTTCTGTTTTACTAATGTAAATCACAATGGTTTATCCATTCACACTATAAGTTTTTCAGCGCATTCACGGTCGAATCCAATAACCATGCATGCAAGTTTTAAGAGTTCCACTGCTCAACGCTATGTCATTAAATCTCTATTATCTTTGAAAACAACTGTTCCACGTTCAGCAGCCAAATTTTTGTGGAATGATGGCTTATCTAAGCTCTCAATGATCTAGCACGGATTTTGATTATTCATTTATTAAAAGGATTGTGACCACTTTGAAGATATCCTGAGCACACCTGAAATTTTCTCTACGAATGAATTCTAGTATTTCTGATGGTTTATTACTGTTGCTTACCCTTAATGAATAATGTACCGTCCTGGTCCAGATACATAAACAATAGTAATAAAAGTGGTTAACATTGTATTTCAAAATGAATTCAAATTTCAAAGGATGAAAGCAAATAATTAAACCCTTCATTTAAAAATGCAAAGAGTTGAGAGGAGAATGTGGACAAAACACCCGATTTCCCCTCCAAGGGGGCGATGGGAGCAAGAAAATGCCATACACACACTCCCAACAACCTTCCTCTAGGTTAGTGGAGACATCAAAGCCTGACCTGAGTGCTGAAAATGCATCACCCCTAGTTTACCACCTCGAGTAAACTTTGGTCTCCTTTTTAAAAAGAACTTGAACCACGGAGAAGGTGAGCACTAATAGTGATTCAAATCTCCGGGAATATTTAACGTCTGCTGGACATATTGACGTCACTAGACAGAGTAAGGAAGAACAGTGCCAGACAGTTCAACACCCACATGTTAGTTCTAAGCACTTTCAGGCCCATCCTTTCCCTCTTGCTTTCTAATTAGGTATGTATTTAACTCTTCTGTAGATTTTAAGAAATACTGGTAGGCTGGAGTGGGGCGGGGCGGGGCGGGGTGGGGGGAGGGAAGGCAAGTGGAAAGAGGGCATTTCAAAGATAATAGCATGAAAATGGTCTTGATGGGACTTAATGGCACGCGTTTCTAAAGCATAGGCATTTATTTTAAGCTTATTTATTTATTTTGATGGGGGCAACAGTTTGCGAACTCAGGAACCCGTAAGAGTAAGATCATGACCTGAGCCGAAATCAGGAGTCAGACGCTTAACAGACTGAGCCACCCAGGTGCCCCTAAAACCATAAAATTTTTTAATTCCCAATTTCCCAAGGAGAAAGTGGATTTGGGATTGAGGACAAGGGCATTGGCGGGTTGTTTCGCTCACACACACTGGGAAACAAGCCAATGGTGAACGGAGGGGGCATCAGCCTCCTTCAGTCCAAACGTAGCTCCACTCCTTACTGTGTGACCTTGAGAAGTTACCTAACTTTTCCTAAGCTTCAATTTTCACATCTGTAAAATGACAGTGATAACAGTCCTTACTTACTCTGCAGGGTGGTGGCGAAGATTAAACCATCTAATCTATGTGAAGCGGCTAGCAAAAGGTCTGGAACACATTAACCGTTCCATGAATGTGAGCTACTGCTCCCATTATCTGGGGGAAGCCAGCCTGTTTGAGGGTCGCTCTCAATCCCCTGGCCCAGAGCTGTCAGCCCACCGTGCGATTATCCACAGACAGAAGGGGCTGCTTCCCTCATTTCTTACCTTCTTATTTCCCTCATTTTGCCTCTAGAATCGTTTATGTCACCAGAGATGAAAATAATAATCTATTTACATCACATTAACCTCATTTTCTTTCTTCCCTTGGAAAAGCTCCAGTATTATCAAATTAGTCCATTTCGAAGATGACATCCGCTAGAACTAATCAAACTGACCAACTTCCGTTCCTCGATATTGTCCTCGATTCTCATCCATTGGGGCAACAGCTGCACTACTTTTAAAGGAGGCTGGGAACACGCACGCCGCAGACAGACTTTTGGCACTTGGTGACCGCAGTTGTAACCGTTTACGGAATGCGAAGATTCTGTGCGCGTGATGGGGTCTGGCGTTCTAATGCCGACACCCATTCACTGCAGAGAATCACAAGTCTGCAGGGAGGAGGGTCATTCCTGCTCAATCTCAGGTCTAGTTCTCTCTTATCTCAGTTGTCTGCTGAGCTCCCTAACGCTAAATTCTGACCCGCCAAGTTTCTGAATACAGACAGGGAACGAGAGCCACTTAATAAATCTTAGCCCAAACTGGTACCTGACCATGGTATGTTAATTTAACAGTGGAGTGCCGTTTGAAATTTGTCGCTATGTCTAAAATAGACATCTAGTGTGTCCCGTATGTCTAGATGTCCTTTGTGCTTGAGATGTTACTGATGTTGTGATTTCTCTTGCATACAAATGTCCCCTAGAAAGCAGGTGTAAAACCAAATGCCCTTGCCTCCTCCCCCTGCTCTCAAGCCTGCATTTCAATAATTCTAACGATGTCTGCATGACAAATGAAAACTGCGTTATTTACATACTTCTAGCAAATGATAGAAAACAGACATTTGGTATTATTTCAGACTAAAGCGTCAGATGTTTGGCCCAGATCACGACTTTAGATCTCGCTTTTCATCCATCTCGGTGGAATCTGTTCAGAGCATGTATTTATACATGTCACTCAAATGGTAGGAAGCTGATTAAACACATGACCACCAAGTTGTGGGGCCCTTAAAATTTTGTTGTTTTATACTCTGTTGAGAAAAAATGGTAAGTTTTTAAAACCAGTTGCTGATGAGTGCTACTTACGACTATCACTCTTTTGAAAAACACATTTCCCTGCTTTCTTTCTTGAGTGTGAATATGATATATGCCCATTATAAGATTTCAGACAGTGCAGAAATTTACAAATGTGATAGTAGAGATCACTTGAAACTCCATTCTCTGAAGATAGACACCATTTACATTTTGCTGAATATCCTTAGCGATATCCCTCTATGAATATGTACAGGAAGATGTAATTCTACATAATGTCCTAGAACCTGGCTTTTCCAGTCAGCAATATGTTTGGACATTTTCCCATGCCCATAAAGATAGCTCTGCATTTGTGATTCCCATTATGTCCTCCTTTCCCTTCCAGATAAGAGTATGGTGCATAAGCGGGATGGTGTGGCAACAGGTAAAGGGTGGAGGGAGAGACATGAATCTCCATCATCATAGTTCATGATGACTTAGTAGCCACTTGTCCCTTCGCGATTGATGTTTATTCCCAACGTTGCACAATTATAAATTTACTGAACTCTTTCTCCCCCACAATTTCTTTATTTTTTTAAACCTATTTGTAAACCCTGCTTTATCTTAAGACGGACTCTTGTCTGAAATCTCTCGTAGTTGAGAAAGCAAATTATGACAGTGTTAGTTCTGTTCAATTCCGAATGCGTTGTTGGATGCCTGTGATTTATTTATTTTTTTTTAAGTGAGTCTCCTATTTCTTGATAACAGGTAAAGTTACCTACATGAAATACAGAAGTGAGAAATTTTTCTCACTTCTGTATTCTTCGTATTTATTAGAATACGAAGAACTGTTTTTAACTGACTTTGCTACTTAGCAAACAGTTCAAAATTCACTTGCTAACAGAAAACTGCTGGTCTGGGTTTGTTTTGGCAGTTTTTGCTTTGGCAGTTCTGGCAAATTATGCAAGAATATGCAGTTTCACCCCTGTAGAAAGTCTCTTTTTCACAAGTCAGTGGGTTCAAGTTGTGGAGTGCACCTGGTCATTCACCATTGTACTACAATCCTCAAAAGTAAACTCCTGGTGGGGCGCCTGAGTGGCTCAGTCGGTTAAGCGTCCAACTTCGGTTTGGCTCAGGTCATGATCTCGTGGTTCATGGGTGTGAGGTTTGTAGTTCGAGCCCCACATCAGGCTCTCTGCTGTCAGCACAGAGCCCATTTCAGATCCCCTGTCTCCCTCTCTCTCTGCTCCTCTCCCACTTTCAAAAATAAATAAACATTAAAACAATACTTTAGCAGTTTACCAAAGTTATAGGACCAGGAAAAGGTTCAGCAGTTTACCTAAGTTATAGGACCAATCTGACTAGTTAGGTCAAAATTCATTTCCAGAAGGTAAGACAAAAAGCCCAATTCAAAATATAGTAAAACCTTGGTTCGCGAGCATAATTTGTTCTGGAAACATGCAGCACTTGCGCATATCAAAGCGAATTTCTTTTTTTTTTTAATTTTTTTTTAACGTTTATTCATTTTTGAGAGACAGAACACGAGTGGGGAAGGGGCAGGGAGAGAGGGAGACACAGAATCCGAAGCAGGCTACAGGCTCTGAGCCATCAGCACAGAGCCTGATGCGGGGCTCGAACCCGTGAACTGCAAGATCATGACCTGAGCAGAAGTCGGATGCTCAGCCGACTGAGCCACCCAGGCGCCCCTCAAAGCGAATTTCAAGAACCATTGGCTCAGGTTGTGATCATGTGACATTCAACGTCACATACTACTCATATCGCAAGACATCGCTCGTTTATCAAGGTAAAATTTATTAGAAACGTTTGCTCGTCTTGCAGAACACTCCTGGAACACGTTAGTCTCAATCCAAGGTTTTCCTTGTGTTAACATTTCAATTTCTTGTGTTTAGGAACATTCATTGTTTTGGACAAGACTCTGCACGCACCATCACTCATTCGGTTATTCAACCGGTAAAGCTATGATGCGCATCATTGCCCCACACAGGGCACACAGTGCCAATACACATTGATGGCTCCAGGCTGGGCAAGTATGGCTCCAGACCTTTGCTGGTGTCTTGACCTACGGTTCAGCCAACTGTAATTCCCCTTTTACAGCCAAGCTCCTTCCGGATGAGCTCGGAAGCTGAGTAACAGCTCTGCACACACCTGGCTTGAAGTGAGGAGCCTGGAGCCTGACCCCTGTGTAAACTCGAGGCTCATGTACACCTCAGAGGGGCCACCTTCACGTTCGAAATGAGGGATCCTGGACCAATCTCACAGTTTTTGCAAATGCTAAGTCATGTGTGTGAAAGCCTCTGGCACACCGTGAGGCTTTACAAAGCATTATATGGAGGTATTGCTCCCCTTCCCGACTCAAACCAAAAGAAGAAGAACCAAAACCAGTACGTAAATCTATTCTAATCCGGGTAAGTCTCAACTATCAGAGAATTAACTGTTACTTTTTTAGTTAAAAGCCAGGCTCTGCTTCCGATTCTGTGTCTCCCTCTCTCTCTGCCCCTTCCCTGCTCATGCTCTGTCTCTCTCTGTCTCAAAAATAAATAAAATCATTAAAAAAAAAAAAAAAAAAAAAAGCCAGGCTCTTCTTTTCTTTTTCTCAACCTATTAAACATGCTGAAAAAAAAAATGTTGAAAAACAAAAGCCAGGCACCTTCCCTTAGATGCTTAACAGCAGTGGCTGGGGCTACCTTTTGGTTCCTGATTCTTATGTCTACCTACCCTGGTTCTGAATCCTGTTTCAAACTCTAAGTATAGGAATTGCTGGTCCTTCATTCAAAGGAGCGCCTTGAAATCAATGGAAGAGAAACTGTAATATGGGACTTGATTTCCCTTGTCCCCACCGGTAATCAGAAAATCGTTTCACCTACAGCTGAATTAACGTGACGCTCTCAGTCAGACACGTATGTTGAAGCTGCTGAGGACAGTCAGCTAATGGTTGTGTCAAAGCGTCTCTCCTTCCACAGCCTCAGGGAGCGGAAAAAGCAACAACGGTTTATTTTGACCACAAGTCCTCTTAATGTCTACCCCCCAAAGATCTCTCCTTATGTCCCTCTTTCTCCAGCTATTTCTGTCTATTTAAAGTTTATTTATCTCTCCCCCATCTGTGGATGAGGTCCCTTCCCAATCTTGCCCCTCTCGTTCCAACAGAGCATGCTGTAGAGGTAAATGAGTCTCAGCTTGAGAACCATGCAGTCTTAAAGGAGGAAAAAATCTTTGTGATCTTTTCTTCCAACCCTCTTATTCTTCAGATGGGGAAAGAGTGTCAGAATAAAAACGAATCAGGTCCTCGAAGCTCAAGACCAACACATTTCTGTTTTGCTGCAGCTATGAAGCAAATGTTTACATTATCCATGGTCAGTTTTTAAATTAGGTGGGCTCAGTGTTTTCCTTTTCTCCGGGGAAGAAAAGAGTGAAGATCTCTTCTATCTCCCCTGTGGTGTGGAACGCGTGGTCCGTGACAGTCCGTCCAGCATCAAGGAGTCATGCCCCTCCAGCAGCTGGACCCTTTTACTGATGGCTGTATTCACATCTGATTCAAAACTGGGGGAATTTGAGGGGTGCCTGGGCTCAGGTGGTTAAGTGTCCGACTCTTGATTTCAGCTTAGGTCACGATCTCACAGTTTGTGAGATCGAGCCCCATGTCGGGTTCCAGCACTGAGCATGGAGCCTGCTTGGGATTCTCTCTCTCCCTGTCTCTCCCTCTGCCTCTCCCCCAAGCACCCTCTCTCTCTTTCAAATAAATTTTTTTTTTTTTTTAAGTGGGGGAATTCAACCAAGTGGCTGATTGTCCTGGGCATCCTTTTCCCCGTCTCAGCCAGCAAAGTCGAAAGCTACCAGCTTCACTTCTAAGGCAAGAAATGTCTGTGATTCTTGCCCTACATGACTTTTTTCTTTTTTCTTTTTTTTTTGTTACATTTTCTTTAATGTTTATTCATTTTTGAGAAAGAGAGAGAATGAACAGGGGAGGAGTAGAGAGAGAGGGAGACAGAATCAGAAGCAGGCTCCAGGCTCTGAGCTGTCAGCACAGAGCCCAACGCGGGGCTCAAACCCACAAGCCGCGAGATCATGACCTGAGTTGAAGTTGGACGCTCAACCGACTGAGCCACCCAGGCGCCCCCCTACATGACTCTTAATAGGAGAGTATATGTGGCAATAAAAGTCTCCATTGCAGTGTTTTGGCAACAAGCGTCTTTGTCCAATATATTCCCATCACCAGACATCAGAATTTATTTTATTTGAATTCTCATGACAATAGTGTTGCCTCTATTAGAGTATTGTATATTTAAGAAACCCATTATTTTGAAATTATGGTTTTCACTGAAAATTATCATTTGTCTTTTCCTGTATTTACTTTTGTTGCAGTAAATTGTGACGTTTTGCTATTCCTATCAGAGCAAGACAAATTCACTTTGGGAAGATAACTGTCACATTTTAATGAAAACCAGCATACAGCAGTGGATGGGGCTAGTGAGCCTAAAAGGGGAACAAACAGGCATACACTTTGACGTTTCTCATTCTTCTTAGCCACAGCATAAGATTTAACTTTATTTTTTTTAATATTGGAGAAATTACCCTGTAAATCCCATCAGGAAGGTAAACTAGATAGCTTGGGAGTTCATCAACCGTCACACATCCAATGCAGAAAAAAAACTCCTGACACGAGACAAATTTGCAGTTAAATGAGAAGTGAAATAGAGCAAAGGAGAGTCGGACCGCCGAACGTTTTGTCCCCCAAGTAACAAAAGGGCCAAGGATCGTGGCAGGTAACCCAGGAGATCCCGCGGCTTCCATCCGAGGCTGGGGAGAGGAGCGGTGGGCCCAAGGCTATCCCACCTGGCTCCTGGGAATTTCAGCTCCGTGCCATGACTGGCGTAAAGCTGAGCTGCAGAACTAACTTTTTTGCACATAAACTCCTGTCGTTCACAGGGGATATTCATCTTTTTTTTTTTTTTTTCTTTTTGGCTGCCCAGCCTCTGAACCTCTTCACTAAGTTTGGGGAATATTTTGCTGTGAGTCATGGCGGGAAGTAGGGCCTGCCTTCCGCTGCAGAAGCAGAAAAAGCAGATAGCGACTTTTCTCCCTCCAAGGAAGAGAGCGCAGATGTGTCCTACCCAGGCTTGGCCCACCGGGGGCTCCCACTCAGGTCTTGGAGACTGAAGCAATTTCTGCAACTAGGAATTCATTCCAGCTGCAGGGACTACAACAGCCAGTGTCCAGCAGCAACCGAAGGAGCTGGGGGCACGCGGCTGTTAGCGCCGGTGGCCGCGATGCTCCGGGAGACCTGCCCGCTGGCTGGGCGCGACCAGCAGCCTCCGCAGGCTCACCCATCAGGGGGATTGGGCTGGGAGTCTCCAGGCCTCACATCTCTCCGTCTCTGCCTAATTTCCCAGCCTGATTTTCTAGAAGCCCTTGCTGCTCAAAGCGTAGTCTAAAAACGTGCTAGGAATCCAGAGTCTGAGCCTCTCCCTGCCAGACCTACTGAACTTGGGTCTTGGTCTCCCCCCCGCCCCCGAGACCAAGTATTAGCACAGGGTAGTATATATAGTGCCTTGAACAGAGTAGGACCTTAATGAGTATTTATTTCTTCAAAGTATGGACATCAAAATGTGTTGAAATTTGATTTTGCTGAAGCTACCTGAATAAATTTCTTCAAAACGTATGTATGTGAATAGCCCTTAATCCAGTGCTTATCCTATTGAAAAAAACATTAAGTATGATATGTAATGGATTGCACTTCAAATGCATTTTATTGCTATTGAAGGGACTTTTATAGTGAATCCCTCTGTAAATTCATGACGCCTTTTCAAGTGGATAATCACCCTTTTATCTGTGTTGTTAATTTGCCTTCTTTAAAAAGCAGGGCCTACCCAAGGTAGGGATTACAGCAATCAAATGATTTGTCACTGAGATGACCGCTGAAATTCTCTCCATGGCCCTCCTTATTCTGATCCTTGTCTGTCTCTCTACTCCTTCCCTAAAACGCCAGCTCCACATGATCTTGGTGCCTATCGGCGCATAGCCAAGCAGCCACAATGGAGGCGTAAAACAGTTCTCTTTACAAAGTCAGCCAAATGCTACAATTCCGTAGCGCCTAGTTGTATTTGGCTACCTGCAATGACTGAATGTTAAGGGCAACCTGCTGTCTCAAATGGCATCATGCCAGCCTCGAGAGCCTTCAACAGCTGGAGTAGAGACAGTCATAGTAAGAATTTGAGGAGGAGGAGGAGGAAATGTTACACGTTTGCTATCAATCAGTCACTGAATTATTTGCTGTGCTCTCTAGAAAGTTTCTTAACCCTCTGATATATTTATTGCTCCAGAAATACTGGCTCTCATGATTGTTATATTTCTACTACAAGGTGCCAGCTTATCAACAATTTATGAAATGATCTGAAACTAGTCATGGCGACACATATTTCATAGATAACAGAAGGATTTTTCAGTGGCAGTGACTTTGATCCCCACCCTCCTACCCCAAACACCACGACTTTTAAAAACTGTGGTCACCCTAGATTGTAAGAGATGCTGTGGTGCAGACAAAGCACAGGTTTTGGCATCACATCTCCCAGGGGACGAACTGCAAAATCATAGATGTTATTCCCCTTTCCCCTTCCTAAGGATACGCAGACTTTTATGTAGGTATTAGCCCCTCCTCCCCATAACCCATAGGTGGAGGGGAAGCTCACCTTGACAGTGGACTTAATGGGCCTTTGGGAAATCCCATCGCCGTGGTCGGAGTGATTGGTTCATGAATTTCAGGCCCTCAGCCAATCAGGGCATTTAATCCCATCACAAAGACTGATTTAATAATTGACCAACACGACGTGAGGAGAGATGTAGTGGCCGTGAGAATGCATCTCACACACTTCCCATCACAGGTTCGTCACTGACCGGGGGGCCCCAGGTGTTGCACTTTGAACTTCATCCCCAAGTTTTCAGATCCTAAGGGTACTAAGACAGACTGGTTTCTGGGAGACTCTGAACTGTTTTGTCAGCTGATTTCAGCGAAAGGATTCTTCTAAGCTTCTGCTTAGACTGCACAGCAGTAAAAAGCACATTCTCCCTCTTTCTTTCACTCCACATGAGACTTCCATCAGGGGCTCACTGCTCTTTCCGCCTGCCCAGCTCCCTATTTCCTTTCACGGTGCATTTTCCCTTAAGAAAGCCCGACACATACCGGGGCGCCTGGGTGGTTCAGCTTTCTAAGCATTTGACTTAGGCTCAGGTCACAATCTTGTGGTTCGCATTGGGCTCTGAGCTGACAGCATGAAGCCTGCTTGGGATTCTCAGATCTCCTCTCTCTCTGCCCTTCCCCCACTCATACTTTCTCTCAAAATAAATACACTTAAAAAACAAAAAGCTCAACACATATGATACTACCTTGATATCAGCTCTTGGAGAACCCTGGTTTACACAGGGGCTGGGGGTTGCTGGAGGTTCCCAGGAACTAAATCTCTTTGCTCTTCTTAACGCATTGGAGATAATGCTCTTTCTTCCTCTAGATCTCATGAATGTCACGGAAAGCTTAGAACTGCCCCAGTCATGTTCCAACCAGAGTTCTCTTCTCCAGGTTAAATATCCCTAGATTTTTCAACATTGCTTTATAGTAGATGGTTTCCAGATCCTGTAACTATCCTCAGTGTATCTAGAAGTCAAAAAAAAACTACATAGCAAAAACAGAAAATACAGCAAGACTATATGCTCCCTTGTTTCTCATATTGCAGCGTTATATGGCTTCAGCTTTTGGAGGAACTGTATACATATATTTTAGGAATTTGGTAGCCACCTCTACCTAGTGAAGGGCTGACACATAGAATGCAACCATCAAATGTTTACCCATTCATGCTGCAGTAAATGGCAGCAGAGAACCCAAAATCCAGAGCCAGACTGAGTTCCAGTCCCAGCTTAAGCTCTTGGGAAGCTATGCGTCCTTGGAAAACTGAATTAACCTTCCTGTGCCTCAGTGTCCTCCACTGTAAAGATAATTACAGCGCCTACCCTATAGTGTTCTATGAATTACTTGTAAAGTATTGAGAATAATGCTGTCACATAGAAAGTGCTAAGTAATTGTTGAATAATTGAGTATTTCAAAGCACCTATTACATGCCAACCCCTGGCTATGCTCAGAGAGTAAAGCTAGGAAAAATTAATGACCACGAGAATTGCCTTTTAAGTAACTATTTCTAAGAATGGAATAGCTGACTGTTGACTTTGGCGAGGGATGTGTCAGAGTTGTTGACAAGAGGCTTTCTGATACCCTTTCAACTCTTGAATTCTATGATTCTACTTCTGAATTCCAAAACTAAGTGTCACATTATGCTAGATCTGAACTCAGCCAACTTTCTCTGTAAAGGGCCAGATACTAAATATTTTAGGCTTTGCAGGCCACGCAGGTTGTGGTGCAACTTTTAACTCCACCATTATAGTGTGAAAACAGCCATAGACAACACGTAAATAAACAAATATGGCTGCATGCAAATAAAACTTTATTCATAGACACCAACATGTAAGTTTCATATACTTTTCTTGTCATAAAATGTTATCCTTTTTAAAATTTTTTGAACCATTTACAAACATAAAAAACATTCTTAGCCCCTGAACTAAAATTGGGCCTATGAACCACAGCTTGGCAACCCCTATGCTAGATGAAGCAACGTATAAGATAGAGCCCTAATCAAGGATGAGATGTCAAATGTGGCTGAGAGTTCCAATGACAAGTAAATATCTCAAAAGAAGAACTAAGACAGAACCAGGCCTACTGAAACACCATACTATCGTGAGCACAAAAGAAGTTCTAGGCACAAGAAGCTGCAAAATAATTGCAATGAACTGTGGTTTCGCCATAATTGCAAAAATTGCGGTTGAGTTTATCTAAATAAGTTCGGTACACTTCCCATTTCCCCTCTTTTTAAATTTTGGATAATAATTGTTTAATTCTCACAAAAGAATCTTGAACTCTCGCATGTGTTTGCTGACACCATTTGAGGAGCTACCATTTGGGATAGTGGTTAATTCTCAGTTCACTTCTCTTCTCGGAAATAACCGCCCCGAAGAGCGTAACCTATTCTAATTTTTACCCATCTCTTCCTAATTAGTCTTAACACACACATATTTAAAGTGTTGCTGACATGCCACTCTTCGTTATAAATTCTTAACATTTACCAGGAGTAGTCTGGTCCCAAGGAAAACTTGTGAGTGACTCCAAGCTCCCCACTAGCATGGATCAGGAGAGTCTCCTAGAATCCCAAGAATGGGCCTACAACAAAACTGTACTCTGTCATGTGCCTATCAGGCGTCAGTCTCTTGGGATTGTCACTGATGTATTCAAAACTGGCAAAAACAAACAACTAAATCTCACCTTTTACCTACCTTTTACCTTTAGCCGCAAGTTACAGAAAACTCAAGGTAGCAGTGGCTTAAATGAGATAGAACTGTATTTCTCTCTCACCTAAATGAAATTAGAAGGTATAAGAGGTATAGAGCTGTAATAGTAGGCTCACAAAGTCCTCAAGACTTCAAATTCCTCTAGTCTTCCTCTTGGACATCACTACTAGAGTGGGGGTCATCCACGAGGTTTACCTTCCAGTCCCAAATAGAAGAAGGGACAAAAGAGTAATTACAAAAGTGTAATGAACTCGAGGGTGCACAGTAGTTATCTTTCAGGAAAGGTACTCAGAAGCTTACAACCTTTTTGCTGACATCTCTCTTGTTAGAATTTAGTCACAAGATTATACCTAGCCACAGGTAGGGGAAAGTCTTCTGGGGGATGATAACACATATCTGCCATACTTGGAATGCAAGAGTTCTATCAGGCTGGGCTTCCCGCTCTGGGAGCTGCTCCAACTTCTTGTCTTCAGGGAAGTACTTCAGTCAGACCAGAGAGAAGCCTGTGTACCCCCAGGACTGTGGCGATCAGACACAATCAAATTATAAGGAGAGGCGGCCATTGCCATCAGAACTAGAATTTACAAAGGTCAACGCCCTATGGAAGTCTCATCTGATTTGACTGTCTTAACACCTTCTTCTTCATGAGTGCCGGGAAGAGTCTCACCCTGTGTGACTTTCTACCTTCCCAAACTCACATTTAAACTCACATTTATAACTCGTGATGGAATGTATTGGGCACATGTTCTTGTTTTGAGAAGAATTATTTGAAATTTCTTGTAGGTAAGCTGCATAAGTCCTACGAATAAATAAACATTCTTCTTTCTACTTCCTCAACTTCCAAAATGTTTCTAAAATTGTCCTAGGATCGCGTGTTTAATCTAAATGTAACATACATTCATTTTCTTGCTATATATTTTGGAAGTGTTTTGCATTTATGGGATGCTCAACTTTGGGTTTAAGAAATAAAAAAGAACTGGGGCACCTGGGTGGTAGTTCAGTCGCTTCAGCGTCTGACTCTTGATTTCGGCTCAGGTCATGATCTCATGGTCACGAGATGGAAACCTTATCGGGCTCTGTGCACTGGGTATGAAGCCTGCTTGGGATTCTCTCTCTTCCTCTCCCTTTCCCCTCCCCCATTTGTTTTCTCTCTCACTCTCTCTCTCCCCCACCCTCAAAAAAGAAAGAAAAAAAGAGAAAGAAAGAAAGAAAGAAAGAAAGAAAGAAAGAAAGAAAGAAAAGGAAAAAGAGAAAGAAAGAAAAAAAGAACTGTCAGGCCTTATCTTTGCTCTGAGTGTAAGGCAGAACAAAGCAAGCAAATGCATCCGAGACATTTGGATGTAATTAAATTCTTATTGCTCTGGCAAGGTAAGGTGAAGAGGTGACAGGATGATTTACACACTCGGATAAATGGAGCTGCCAGTGGGACAAAGATTGTTGTGATTTTAATTATCTGATGGCTTGTTACAGGGAGTAAACAAAGGGGGTTAATTCTCCATCTTTCATTCCTACTTTTTTGTTTAAGTAATTTATAGTCCCAGAGGGTGTAACATACAAATGATGTAGACTAGAGAGTTTAGTTCATACTCCTACACTAGGTGAGCAATGAGCTTTCTTTTTGCTCTGTTTTCCTCTCAGATGTCTGCAAAATGAGAAGTGTAAGGAATAGTCCTAGATGAGGAGAATTTTGTAAGGAATTCTCTTTCCCTGGTCTACGTAATCACATACTAGAAGAGGAACTGCAAGTGGTGACTAATTCAGGTACTTCACCTCAATCATCTCCGGGAATATTTCTTTATGTCATGTTTCTTAAGTCTAATAAATAAGTCATAACTGAACCCACCTTCTGTAATATAGTGTGCACGTTTGTGTTGATAATAGAACTAAGCTGACATCATAGCATAATGATGGCTACCTTTAGTTTAAGGCAAAACACCTAAAATACACAGACATAATTACAAAGTTGTTTTGAGACTAATTTCCAATCCTTCTTCCTTAGGAAGCTTATAATTTTCTTTGTCATCTTTAGAATCTATTTTTCCAAAAAAGAAGAAAAACGGGGGAAAAGCTATTTCATTCCACATACACAGCAAAAGCAAAGCTATTTAGGATTCCTTTTGTTGACTGAACACCCCCCAACACACACACACACACACACACACACACACACACACACACACACACACTGTCCTTCTTCAAGGCAAGGTCCTCAGAGTTATCAGGCTGAGTTGTCTCTGTCTCCCAAAGCTTTAACCTCTTCAACTTTTCTCTTAAGTGTTGAGTCTCTTTCCTCACCCCATGTTGGCACTCCACTGAGGAAAGTCTTGGAATCTCTTTGATAACTTGGTCTTACAATGATAATTGTAGAGAAACTGATGAATAACAGCATGGGGAGACTTTAATTCACTTTCTCCCACTGGGCACTAAAGATAGCTTTGCTTCAGTTAAACTCTAGCCAGGAAATGTCAGAAGAGAGGTTAAGCATCCATATTCCCCCAAATGGCATGGGTTTCAGGGAGCCTGTGTTGCATTCTCGCGTCTGTCACTAAGACACTGATGACCTGAGGTGGAACCCTGATGATAATGTGCACAGCACATATTCTCCACAAACTACCTCCAAACCTATCGGTACATTCAATCTTCTGCCCTAGCTTTGGCTCGCTCATGTCCATACACCCCAAAACACCATCACTGTCCCCATTTTCCTCCATCTTGCCATCCCTCTGAGCAGAAGATGGTAGTATTTTTAACCGCTCCTGGTTCTGTGTGTTTTTCTAACTCTGGGGAGTATTCATGGCACCTGCCTACTCTAAAGCTGCTTCCCCACCACCACCGTGTGCAGTGTCACTAAGAATGCATCGTCTTCCTTCTTAGGTGAACACCTTCCCCCCATTAGCAGATGTTTACCTAAGAAAGCAGATATGTTATATTTTTAGCCAAAGCTGACCGTAGTTGATAAGTCATTTTAATGAAAGCAGCTACAATTTATGTGGCATTTACTATGTGCTATCCATATTAGTATTTAATGTTATTGCCTTTGAAACAATATTCTAATGAGGGAAGCACATCATCTGTATTTCATAGGTGAGACCATGAGCTCACGTATATTGATCTAAGCCACAAATCTTAGGGAACCAGAATTTGAACTTGGCTTTTCTGACTCTTCTTCACTACGCTAAGCACCAAATGCCTCTTCTCTATTCTTTCCCAAACTATGATTTGATCCTTCCTTTCACTTTATTGGCCCACATAATTGTTATTTCTTCTCTAAACACCACTCTCAGGGCACCTGGGTGGCTCATTGGTTGAGCCTTGGACCTTGATTTCGGCTCAGGTCATGATCCTAGGGTTGTGGGCTCTGTGCTGAGTGTGGAGCCTGCTTGGGATTCTCTGTCTCTCTGTCTCTGTCTGCCCCCCTCTCTCCTGCTCCTGCTCTTTCTTCTAAAATAAAATAAGTAAAAATAAAAATAAACACCACTCTCATCTCCACATGAGAAATAAGTCATTCTCATCTCCGTATGAAAAACTGCCTTTTAAACTTAATGTGGCTTACTGCTTCGGATTCTGTGTCTCCCTCTTTCTCTGCCCATCCCCCACTCATGCTCTGTCTCTCTCTCTCTCTCTCTCTCAAATATAAATAAATATTGAAAAAATTTAAACTTAATTTGGCTTAAAGCAAGCGCTTCCATTTTGAAAGGAGTGTGAAGTGAACCCTTCCCTCTTCCTCCATGGGGCACATTTGGACCTGGTCCAGAATGGGTTTGTCTCAACAATGGGAGGCAGGGTGGAGGTTGTGGACAGCTGTGCCTTCATGATGTCTCTAGAAAAGTCAAAGCCTGCCTTCTAGGATTGTGGGCAGAAAGGAGGAAGTTTACCCAATGGCTAAATGCCATTTACAAAGCGTCCTCCTTCCCTCCTCTGACTCGGAGTCACCAGGGAGTCCAATCTGTTTTTCCAGGTTCTAGCTGATCCATCCTGCAGAGATAGTGAGCGTCTTGTGAAAATAGTGTGTGCTTTGAATGCAGAAAACCCTGGGTTCAAAACCCACTTCTGTAAAGAAGTTATTTCTCCCAGTCATTTGGAGGTCAAATAAAATCACATAGAAAGTGCATTGCACATGGTGGGTATCGGATAGGTGTCCGTGGCTTTGGCCTCTTCTCTAGTGATAGTTCTGTTTCCTTCCATCTTCCTGATTTAAAGGGAGAGTGGGACCCTCTGGCCTTCCCCTGAGGGCATAAGCCAGCCTCACTGAAGCCTCTGAGACTTCTGAATGAGCCTCTTGCCCCTTCCCGGCACGCTCTGGGCTCCCCGCTTATCCTCAGGCCCCTTCGCTTCTTCATGGCATTTCTTTATTTAGTTCTCAGGCAACCTATACCTTCCGGGAAGCCTTGCATTTTTCCAAACCAGCAGGGACCCCTAAATCCTTATAGTGTTTGATCTGAATTGCACTTTCCATTGCTTGATTACGCATCACACCATATTGGTTTTTTGCTTATTTTTCTCTAAGACAACCTGTGCCCCTGACCTGGTGGTACTTAACACAGTATAGAGAATGCAGTAAGTAGGGCCGCTTCAAATGGCGTCATTTAAATGGATGCTTGTTCTTCCAAGGTTGTAAAATGCAGCCCCTGATTCAGTATCTAATAAAAATGTATTGACTGGACTTGAAAATAAACCTGAGTCTGGGAAACCGGCCTTTAGACTGCTGTGCAGGGCTCCTAAAAAGCCAAACATTGTGAATTGCCCCTCTTTTGTAGCTGACTTTAGGTGGAACTCAGGGAAAAGGCTAATACTTACCCACCAACTCTGTGGTAGTCAGTCTCCAAGATAGTCCCCAGTGATTTCCACCTCTGATACTCACACCTTCTAATAATCCCCTCCCACATCGGATCTCTGCTATGATCTGAACATTTTTGTCCCCTCCCCCAAATTCATATGTTGAAATCCAAATGCCAATGTAAGGGTGTTAGGAAGTGGGGATTTGGGAAGGTGTTTAGGTTAGGAGGATGGAACCCTCATGAATGGGATCAGTATTCTTGTAAAAAAACAAAACAAAACCCACAGACATCTCTCACCCCTTCCACCATGTGAGCAGCTGGTGGCTATGAACCCAGAAGAGAGTCTTCACCAGAATAAGACCATGCTGACACCTTGACCTTGGACTCTTGGGTAATTTGCTCTGGTGGAAGTCAGTGGCCGTATCTTAAGGACCCTCAAGCAGTCCTGTAGAAAGGCCACGTAGAGAGGAACCGAAGCCTCCAGCCAACAGCCTTGAGTGAGCCTTCTTGGAAACAGATCCTCCAGCCCCAGTCAAGCCTTCAGATGACTGCAGCTTTGTAGGACACCCTGAGCCAGGACAACTTAGTTAAATTCCTTGTAGATTCCTGCACCCCCCCCCCCACCTCCAAAACTATGGGAAAGATAAATGTTGTCTTAGGCTGATGTGTTTCAGAGCAAGTTTTTATGTAGCAATAGGCAACTAATACAAGCTCTGCCTTCTGATTTGTTACTACTGCTTCCCCCTGCAGAAATGCCCACCTCTCCCAAATGTGTACCTGAAACCCATGAGCTAAACCAACTTTGTACTCTAAAATCATTTGATTGTCATTTCATCACCATATAACATACCCCCCCAAAAGTCAAACAACCCAACTTGCTTTAACAAAAATATCAGGTTTGACTCTATTATAATTGGGAATAAAACAGTAAGTATATTTGCATTTTTTCCTAGAGAGTCAAAGATTTTAAGGGGATACATTAAAAAGTACTTGAAGATGGGGTACCCGGGTGGCTCAGTCAGTTGAGTGTCCGACTTCAGCTCAGGTCATGATCTCACAGTTTGTGAGTTCAAGCCCCGTGCTGGGCTCTGCGCTGACAGCTCGGAGCCTGGAGCCTGCTTCGGATTCTGTGTCTCCAGCTCTCTCTGCCCCTCCCCCGCTCGTGCTCTGTCTGTCTGTCTCTCTCTCAAAAGTAAATAAACATTAAAAAAATTTTTTTATGTACTTGAAGAAAGACACAGCAACTGGTATTTTGAAAATCAAATACCCTTAACAACAATAAGCCACAATAAAGGAAATAAAACCATAAATCACCCTGTAAGGATGCTTTCATCATCCAAAGAGACTGTCTCTCACAACAGACTGATAGAGTATATATAATATACATACGTTCCACTACCTTTTGTTGAGTATTCTCAATGTGCCAGGTACTAGGACAAAAATACAAAATGTATTACCTCCAGAAATTCAGAATCTAGGGGTGCCTGGGTGGCTCAGTCAGTTAGGTGTTCAACTTCGGCTCAGGTCATGATTTCGCGGTTTGTGAGTTCGAACCCCGCATCAGGTTCTGTACTGACAGCTTGGAGCCTGGAGCCTGCTTCAAATTCTGTGTCTCCCTCTCTATGCTCTCCCCTGCTCGCTCTCTCTCTCTCTCTCTCTCTCTCTCAAAAATAAATAATAAAAAAAATTTTTAAAAAGAAATTCAGGATCTAAATAGTCTAGAGAGAATCAATCATTGGGTCAGAATATTGCTTTTTGCTTTATCAGGAAAGCACACACACATATAAACCATATATTGAATACAAACTATTTTAACCAAAAATAGTAATTTATAACTACGTGCTACATAGGGATACTCAAAGCAGATGATTTGGAATGAAGCAAATTCCAAGAAATTCCAAAATCAGGCATTTTTTTCATTAGTTAGAAAAAGGTAATGGGTAGCCCTGACTACATAACTTGTAGTGCTTAGTGCAAAATGGAAAATTCAAGCTATGTGTTTGAAAATTAAAAACTTGAAGACAACAGCAGAGCATTAAACTTAGCACAGAGGCCTGTGACCTGAGCCAGCTCCAATGACAGTATATATTTTATAGCTTGTTAAAGAGAGCTCTCAGGAGTTACGTGCTAGAAGCAAAAGGGAGATAGAAGCAGAAGGCATCAGTGTGACACAGAGAAACAATTCTGTGAGATACTGTTATCCCTCTTGTATAGAAGACAAACTGGGGTCCAAAAAGGTCAAAGTGACTCCTTCAAAGCCACTCAGCCCGCACGGGATTGAGATGTGGGTCATCTCACCTCAAATCTGATTTCCTTTCCAGGAAATCAACACAGCCTAGTGCTAGGCGTTGTGCATTACAAAGAGGTGCAGAATTTCGTGGGTGCAGCCCAGCAATTCACTAGTGAAAGCTGGAAGGTGACAGGTGGGACACTGCCACACTGCACTGATTGGGTGGGTCTGACACAACCTCGGAGCAAACCCCAGACCAAATTCCATATTCCAAATCCCTACTCACCACCCCTCCCTGCCCTCCCCACCCTTCCACAATAGCATCAGACTTTAGTTCTCTAGCAGTTTCTGGATTGGAATGCCAGTTAGCCTAGCAATCTCATGCTTGGGTTTGCCTAACTATAAGATCTAGGAATTTGAAGCAAATGCCCTATGTTTTTGACTGTTGACAAAGTCTTTTTTAATCTAAAGCATGCAGCTTTACCTTTAATAGTAGCTTAAAGGACCCTTGAAAATTACAGACATCATTTTAACTGATTTCTCACCTCCCCAAAAGCTAGATGATAACATGGAATCTGCCAGCGTAAATCCACACCTGAATGAAACAAATTTAATAATTGTTTTTAAGCTCACTTCATTTTCTCCACACTTGCACTAAAAGCATGAAAATTTATGTTTTTATGACAAATTTTCATCAGCAATCAAGAAGCAAATTACGAAAATAAAACCACATTATTCTTTATTAGTAGTACTCTTAAATGTCATTGCTTATGAAATATTAGCTTTTAACTGGTAAATATATAAACTTGATTAAAAACTTTCACAGCCCTAATGTGTAATTTTTCCTTCTTATTTCATGTTTCTCTGTACAGGAAATCCAATGTTGAGTGTGACTTATTTCTCTTAAATTCCAGTTTTATTTCTGACTTGCTGTAAGGCACTGGCTCAAGCTCGTAACTTCTCTATACTTCAGTTTTCTCAGCTATAAAATTGCAAATACATAGTACTTGTCTGGCTTGCAAGGAAGCTTGGGAAATTCTGGCTCCAGGAATACAATACTTAAAAGTACAAAGTATCATTATATTTATAACTTGCTTGACAGTTTCATTGTACTATAATGTAGGAAATATGTACTTGAAAATAATGGTAACATAGAAATTGTACAAGTTCAGAAATGGGTATTCTGAGATCCAGCAAGAGTTAGAATGTCTTTTAAAATACTATGAGCCTTCAAGTGCCAAGATAAAACTCAGATCTGGAGTCAAAAGAAGACTTTTGAGAATGGTATATGCTTATCCTCAATAGTAATATGTACTAAGATATATAATATGCAATGGTACATATTATAAATTATATAATACATGTAATATATAATAATATATATTATCATCAACCTTTGCTTTTATTGCTATTATCCTATTTCCTATTGGATGAGGAGTATCAAGTAACAGAAGTGACCAGTGGGACAGTCTCATGAAAGAATGACGAAGCATGGCAAAACATGAAGGAGAGGATATGAAGGAGTAGGGTTAGAACTCTAAGGATAGAGAAAGAGAGGGACCCTCTTGAGAGACTTCCTGTGGTAGTTTGTCCGCTCCCCTGTTTGTGGCCTTTCCCTGTTCAGCATGGCTGTTTCTGTGTTTTCTTTTTTTTTCCCCTTGAGCCCAAATCCCAAAAGAGTTGTCCCTACTGCTAAATCAAAAAGAGATCAAGGTCCAAGCCTTTGAATAAGATGCTTTTCTAATGAATGCCAACACTCCTCCTCCAACCCCAGCAATCAGTGTTGTGTGTGATTGGCTTTTTCTAAGTTCCTTTTTTTTTTTTTTTAAAGATTTAGTTTTATTTTTTTAGAGCAGTTTTTGGTCCACAGTGAAATTGAACATAAGGTACAGAGATTTCCCATATTCCTCCCGCACCCACACCTGCAGAGTCTCCCCCATTTTCATCATCCTCCACCAGAGAAGTAAGCTCTTTTATTTTTTTCATATTTTCCCCTGGCTTGTCCCCAAGTAGTCACTTCCTTCCAATTCATCCTGTGTTTGATTCCCTCCCTATTTCCCTTCATTTGTTTTTCTTGTTCTCCTACACTTTATTTTGTTTATCTTCTGAGCCATCACATCCTCTATTAGCTGAGGTTATCTCTTGGTGTTGGTTCCCCTTTGACAACATTCATTTTCTTCTGACTCTGCTTTAGAGGGAATTTCAATTAATTATGTATGTATTTTTTCCCAAAGGGGTGATCACTCAGATTTGCTGAGGTCCCTGACTGTCCTACAGTATTACAGTTTCATCAGCTGGAGGCCAGCTGCCAGGAAGCAAGCACATCCTTCTCTTTACCTAAGGATCATCCCACTCACTCCTTGACCTTCATCCATTCCTCAGCTTTGTTTTTGAAAACTTTCTTGATCACTAGACATTGTCAGTTGCAAATTTAAGCACGAAACAAAGTGCCCTGAACTCCATTGAATATCCATCCCAAGATATTATCAAGATAAGCTCAGCCTTTATCCATATGATAATATTAATTGTTGGCTTTTAATTACAATTCCTACAAAGGAGTTCTTCTATAAATCTGTGGCCATATTCCAGCTGCTGGAGTGGAGTTGGAAGCAACCATAGAAGAAATTGTGTGAAGGCAGTGACATTTGCCTTAGATATCCTTTCTCTAGGGATTGTCTCTCAGTACCTTTTGGGTCGTATGTAGCTTTATGGGAATTTCTTTTGCTTCCTCCCTACCTTAAAAAAAAAAATACTGTCTTGATTTTCAAGCATATATTCACCATTTTAAAGAAGTTAACATTTTTTTCAGTGGCACCTCTTTTCAAATTACCCAAGTCAGTGAGAGACTGCATTTTGTTCCAAGGGTTTAAAGCACTTAAAAGATAGGATCCTGCTCTTAAGGTGAAGAAGAAATGCCAGGATCAGGGAAATTGGGACTTTGAGAGGCTAAATTACTTGTTCCAAATGAAGGACTGATGGGGAAAGTGGGATTACATGTTAAGCTGCTGGCTTCTTCTGCTAATACACTGTTGATGTGCTCAGGGCTCAGGTGTGCTTAGAGAAATTATAGCAGCTTCTATAGAAGACAGTGATCAAACTAAAAAGCTCAGCACAGTGCGAGAAACCATCAACAAAATTCCTATGGAATGGAAGAAAAAATGTGCAAGCCATATATCTGATAACGGGTTAATATCCAAAATATATAAGGAACTCATGCAATTCAATAGCAAAAAAACCCCACCAAACCATCCAATTTAAAAATGGGCAGAGGAACTAAGTGGACATTTTCCCAAAGAAAACATCTAAATGGCCAACAGTCGCATGAAAAGACGCTCAACATTACTAATCATCAGGAAATACAAATCAAAATCACAGTAGGATATCACCTCACACCTGTTAGAATGACTATCAAGAGGAAGAACAGAGAAAACAAGTGTTGGAGAGGATGTGGTGAAATGGAAATTAAGGGCGTCACGTGAAGTGAGATAAGTCAGACAGGGAAAGACTGTATACTGTTACTTACATCTAGAATCTAAAAAACCCCAAATCATAGAAAGAGTAGAAGGGTGGTTACCGGGGCCTAGGTGGTGAAAGAATTGGGGAGATGTTGAAGGGTTTGAACTCGGCAACCAGAAGATGAGCAAGTTCGAGAGATCGAACTCACAGCATGGTGATTATAGTCCACAATACTGTCTTCTACACTTCAAGTTGCTAAGAGACTAGATCTTAAATGTTCTCACCACAAAAAAAGAAATGATAATTATGCGATGGGATAGAGGTATTCGCCAATTTTCCCAGGGTAATCATATCGTAATCCGTAAATGTGTCAAATCGACACACTGTACAACTTAAACTTACACCATCTTCTATGTCAATGATATCTCAATTCAAAAAAAGTGGGAGACTGAACTTTTAAACCAGAGACTCCTCATATTCCCTCTTAATACAGCAGGACACACGGGCTTGCTTTCCTTCATAATTTTATCACAAGTACAGTGAAAAACGTATCCGTTGTCGTAAGTGATGTGTGTGTGCGTAGTAACTTGCAGCTGACCAGCCCTTCCCTCCAGCAAAACGAGAAAGGTCAACTTCACGGCGGGTATCACCTGCCGGAAGAAAGCGGAGAACTGTCAGCGCTAAAAAGAGCGTGGGGCCCTCCAAGAGGAGAGCCTACTCCGCAGCCCCGAGCCCGTGGACAGTCCTCCCTTCTTGGTCCCGGCAGACGCTGAGAAGCTGGGGACAGAGAAACCAAGCATTTCTAAAAGATACAAGGGCTGGGACGCAAACACACAGCTGCATTTCCCTTGAAGACACGTCCTCAAACGCGGACACAGGAGGAGCACAGACCCAAAGAGACGCAGCCGGCCTCCGAGCAGCGTCTCGCGAGAGCAAAACGGGAGTTCGGGACCAGCCGAGGGGCGGGGCCGGGTGGGGACGCGGCGCTCTCGGTTGGGCCAGGGTTGGGCTGTTATCCCGCCTCACACCATACCGGAAATTAAATTAGATCGGTCAAGACCAAGGTGGGAAAGGTTAAGACTGAAACTTCTCAAAGGAAACAGGAAAAGGTCTCCGTGAACTTGAGGTAAAATTTCTCTCCCCCCCCACTCCCTCCTAGTAAAAAAAATGTAATACTCCATTTTGCTTCGAAAACATCTCAGCATTCTGGGAGAAATCGAAAACTGTCATATTAAGAGTGAGAAGTGAGGTTATCTTTGGCGAGAAGGGGCTGCTGTAACCGGAGAGGGGGCCTGAATGAAGGGAGGGGGGCTCGTCCTGGCTGGTGGTCATGCAGGTGTGTTCACTTTATGAAAACTCGTACAGCTCCATGCCGGCTGTGCATGCACTCGTCTGTATTACATTATGCTTCAGTGGAAACATTTACACGAAAAGAAAGTCTTCGCATTCTCAACGTACTGAAAAAAATAAATAATAAATAACAGAACGTTGCAAATTGTGTTTTAAGGTCTGATGGCTTCTGCGCTTTCATGGAGGCAGTGGCTGGTCACTTTTCTGACAATGAAGAGTTGTCCGGTTCGTTTTCAAACTACCAGATTTCACCAAAAGAACCAGAACACGCCTTCTGCCGGCCGATAGCCCTTTTCCACGACTAAGAACGTCTGCGGGATGTTGGCACTCTGTGGAAAAAGACAACCGGAAGGAGCATCAGCAGGTTTGTCCTCGTCCCCGGACCCCCCACACGAGGTGCAACCTCCCACATTACACTACCCAGCGGGGACCACGTGAGGTCTAGTCTGTTGTGTCCTTTTAGCAAACTAGAGTTCTACGGTTCCTAACGGGATTTCTAACGGATAGCACTAGCTTCCAAATACATTTTTTTTTACATCCCAGTAAGGTTTTAACTGCCCATTCACACAAATCTCAAGTTGATGGAATGAAGACAACAAAAGAGTGTCTTTTTATTTTAAAAACATTTATAAATATGAACACCTTTGATGGGACTTTCGGGTGCTCTTGACATCCATAAGCATTTCCGGGAAACCACCTGCAATGTCTAGAGCACTTCAAAAACTACGGTGTGACCATTTCCAGTTGTGGAACCAAACTCAAGGAGAGCCGCAGACACCTTCTCAGAGAGGAGGTGGGTCACTTCACAGGTTTTATTAGTTATTCTCCTCCCCATCCTCTTACCGCTTTCTCATACTCTTCATCGCCCTCCTGCACTCTTTTTCCCAGGGAATGTTAGATGGCCCCTTCTTCCCATTTTCCTTTAGATTGTTTGACAACATCGTTCTCACTCATCTCCTTCAACTTTGTTGCCTCATTATAAGGGGGCTTCTCAGTATCACTCAAATTATTCCGCATCCTTTGTTTTCTAGCACTGTGTCACAAATTCCTACAGACTTTGCAGTTTAAAGCAGCACCCGTTGATCAGCTCACAGTTGTGTAGACCAGAAGTCTGGTATGTTATGACTGGGATCCCTGCTCAGGGAATCACAAGGCTGAAGTCCAGTTATCAGCCAACCTGAATCCTCATCTGCAGGCTCTGAGTAGACATCACTTCCAGGCTCCTTCAAGTGGCTGACAGAATTCATTTCCTTGTGGTTGTAGGACTGAGGACCCTGTTTCCTTGATGGCTCTTGGCCAGAGCCCTCTCTCAGCTCTGTAAAGTTTCCTGGATTCCTTTCAGGTAGCCTCTTACATCTTGAAGGCAAACCCCCTTTATTCCTCAAATCTCTCTGACTTCCTCTTCCACCTGCTGGAGAAAGGTCTCTGCTTGGAAAGGTTTTCTTGGTTACATCATGCCCATCCAGATAATCTCCCATTTTAAGACCAACTCTGCCATAGAACACAATCATATTGTGAGTGACGTCTCATCGCATCCATAGGTTCCAGGGATTAAGGTAGAATATCTTTGTGGAGGAATTTTAGGAATCCTGCATACCGTAACATATCACCAGCTTTTTGGCCACATCCTCAATGAAAATGCCTGGGTGTGTAGATTTGATCTTACACAGAGGTCTAAGTAGAAAAGGAGGAAGCCAGATGGGGTATGAAAACATTTGGGATATTATGATCTTTCTTCTTGTCTCCCTTAGCTGGTCGCTGACCTTCATTTCCTGATCATCGTGCCCTTTACCATTTCATCAGATTCGCATTTCTCTCTCCCACACACTGTATTTCACCTCCCAGAGCATTTGAAGAATGCATAGTTCACAGGAGTCTCTGGATTTTTCTTCATATGTCCCTCCCAGCATATCTTCACAAAGAGGGCATGAATAGGCATCTTGCCCTTTGGTTTCTTGGGGACACCATTTGCTCTCCTGACTGTACTGTTTGCTGGTCCAGGCAACAGAGTGTGTAACAATTTCCCAGTCTTGTACTAGCTGCCTCCCCAAGAACAGCCTCAGGCAAAGATTTCTTAAGACACAAAAAAGCAGTAACCATAAAGGGAAAAAGTATTGATCAATTGGATTCCATTAAAATGAAGAACATCAATTCTTCCAATACCACTGAGAGTGAAAAGATAAGCCAGAGACCAGTAGAAGAGAGTTTCAATACATATTCCTGTAAAAGGTCTCTTATTATCTGGACTGTAAAGAGCACTCCTTCAAGTCAGTAAGAAAAAGGAAGAGAACTCAATACAAAAACGGGCAAAAGTCAAAATAGATACTTCAAAAGAGAAGATATCCAAACAGAAGATACACATATAAAAAGGCATTGGACTGCATTAGTCAGTCACTAGGGAAACGCAGATTAACATCAGAAAGGAGATGCCTTAGCAGATCTCCAAGATGGCTAAAGTGAGAGAGATGAGACAATGTAGATCTCTCATACGCTGTGGAGCAACCACAATGTACAGCAACCAGATCTCTCATACTTTGCACACAGTGCAAATTGTTACTACTTTGGAAAGCTGTTAGCGTGTATTAAAACTGATTATACCCAAGCCTTATACTTGGCAATTTCAGTCCGGAGTGTATACACAATGCATGCATATATCCGACAAATGGTACGTACAAGAATATCAAGTGCAGTAGTAGTATTTATAATATTCCCAAACTGGAAACAGCCCAAATATCCAACATTAGAGTGGATACACAAATAATGGTATATTCATTAATACAGGAGAATGATATGCAGGAATGAGAATAAACTAAACATAACAAGCTAAAGTAATCCGTGGTTTTAGAAGTCAGAATAATATTTACCCGGGGTGGGATGGTGTGTGTGTGTGTGTGTGTGTGTGTGTGTGTGTGTGTGTGCGTGCCATGAGTGTAAGGGGGCAGAGGGAGGTATTTGGGATACTGGTAAGATTCTGATTTTGATCTGGCTATGAGTGTGTGTGTGTGTGTGCACTTTATGAAAATTAATTGAACTGTGTGCTATTATTCCTACAATTTCTGTATGTACTTTATACTTTAACAAAAAGTTGACATTATGCAAAATGACTTACGTATGTAATATCTCTCCCAGCCATGAGCATGGGACCATATCTGGTTTGATCAGTATGATAACAGGAGCCCCTAGACAATGCCTAACACATTGCTTGTTGAGTGACTGATTAATGAATTTTAAGAGTTTTGTTAATAGTGATGCTTTTTCCCCCCACCCTTATCAGTGGAGTACTATTCATCTATATTTTACCAAATATCTTTAGATACTGCAAGGCATTTGTTTCAGGTAGACCAGCTTGCAGAGGGGAGAATGGAGTGAGGAACTGGAATTTAAGCTTTTTTGGGCACAATGACTTTTGTACTGCTTGTTCACCATTCCAGGCACTGTTGTCTTACTTTACGTGTGTACGTCATCGAATCCTCACAACCTCCAGTGAGGTTCCTCACAAATGACGTAGCCGATGAGACCACTGAGGTTTAGAAAGGCCTGATAACACAAATAGAGAATAAAACTGCCCACATTCAAACCCTGAATATCAGCTGAATGGCAACACTGTGAACGTAGGAGGCACTTGAAAAATATCTGTGAAAGAAGTCCATAATGGACCTCCCCATAATCCCTTACTTTCTTCCTCCCTGCTTCCCAGTCATAATTGCATACTAACAGTTAAGTCTCAGTGCTGGGGCTGGAGGCTGAGGAGCTGGGAGCAGGAGGGCAGGGGAGCCTTTTAACCCAGACTTTCAGATTTGAGAGGGTGTCACACAGAGGCTTGGCATCACTCCTAATGAGCCTATATATATATATTCATCACACTTAAGTTTGCGTCTCATTCTCTATTGCATACCCTAAATAAATATTTCTTATGCATGCTATCATCTTTTGAAAAACAAGATAATTAATGTGTCACTTATTTAAATGTGTGTGTTAAAATTACTCGTTTTTTTTTTTTTAAACATAAATGTCTCTGTTGGAAAAATGCATCACAATGTTTGTAATTTTGTTTTGGCATTGCACTTTTTAACATACCAGGAATATTAAAAAAGAAAAAATGGAAGTGGCTCAGGCACTTTACCTTCGGAGAGACCCTGGCTAATGCACAAGCAGTTTCTGTGTGCACGGCAGCATTTTATCTCCTGCCAACCCCGGTTGTAACCACTGCTACGCGGAGAGAGACAAAAGGGGAGCCCTCAGGCTAATTTGAATCACTGAAACCCACAGAAAACTGAAAGCCTCATTTAGTTTCAACTTTTTACCCTGCAAGGCTTGTTCCTAGGGTGGCTTTTAAATAGCAACAAAAATGCTTGATTTTACTTTCACTTCCTTCTTTCTCCATCACCAGCTACTGGTGGAGGTTCTCCTGAGGTTTTGCTGACAAAGGCAAACACCAAGGATCCTTTCCGTTCAGTCCTTTTCAGTCCTCTCAGGAGCCCTGTCAACAGCAGCTGCGACTCTTTACTGACAGTCATGGTGACTGAGTCCCCCTCCAAAAGTAGAAGTGACTTGTCCCTGGTCCCAGAACTACTAAATGGCATGGATCTCATCCCCCAGGATGGAGAGAGGAAACTTCATACAGCCCGTGAACTGAGATACATCATATTGCCTTCAAATTGTGTGGCTTATCAGTTCCTTCACCTTCAATTCCATGAAAACTACACACACAAAAATTTCTTTTAAATTTCAGCTTGGCAATTTTACCATTTTCCCCTACTGAAAAAATTTGTCCATTTGAACCTCTTTTATCATGCAGTTTAAGCCTGTGGAACTGTCTGTGTGAACCAGGTGAAGGAATTAACTTTCATTTGATGCAGAAATCAAAAGGGGGAAATCATTTGGCAGAAGATGAAACCCTGTTATTTCAAAAGGGGAAAAATTAATATAACACAAAAGAGAAAATATTTCAGATTTGTAAGAGAAAAACATTGTTTCACCAGAAAGACGTCCTCATGCTCTCCTTTTCGTTTAGCTCTTACTCTTGGCACCACAGTTGTGAAATATACACACTTAAGGAGATTCAGGCAGTTCTAGCCCCTCCCCTGATTTTATTAGCCTCCTCACTTTGGGCATGTGGACTCCATTGTGGGCAGTGTCTTGCCATTGACTTGCCATCACACTGTGCTGTCTAAACTGTTTCATAATTCTGTTTTACAGAAAACATTTTCATCCAATAGAAGTTAATATATTGGGGAAATAACAATCAACATACAGTCGTAAAACCACATTGCCATTTTTGAATTAACAATTTTTTATTATACACTAGTATCCAAACTATCCTAGGAGAATGGGCTAGTTTAAGAGTAAAGTTAACTATAGACTTGATATCAGAAATTTGCATCTACTAGGTTAGGAGTCCAAAAACCTTTTTTTGTGAAGGGCTAAATAGCTTATATCTTACTATGCTTTACAAGCTATACTATCTCTGTCTTGACTATTCAACTCTGCCATTCTAGGGAAAGCTCCCATAGATAGTAGACAATATATAAAGGAATAGATGTAGTTGTATTTTACCAAAACATTATTTACAAAAACAGATAGCAGTCAGATTTGTGACATGGAGTTATAGTTTGCTGACCCCTGATCCAGATGCTGGGTATGTTTGCAACTACCATTCAAAGGCAGATCCTAGACAGTAAGGTATAAACATCTGTTTGACAACTTACCTGAAAAGGTATAGTCGTGTGTGTGTGTGTGTGTGTGTGTGTGTGTGTGTAGATGGGGAAGGTTTAAGTTAAAATTAAAATGAATTTTCTCATGAGAAAACTTTTAAGAGTAGGTTTTTTCCAAGTGTGTTCAAGGACCATCAGTTATTTTCCTACATACCAATTACCTTGATATAAAATAGGTTATTGGATGAACAGAATTTTTTTTAAATGCTTATACACTGAATAAACTAACAATGCCCAACGAAACCTTGAGCACCATTGACCTTCAGCCTTCTGGCTTGCCCATCTCCAGAGTTTCCTTTTTTGGAATGGTAACATACAAAGTCCGTGTCACATGTTTCCAGGGTTAGCTCCTCCTTTAATCTTGATAGCATTGTGGATTATACTGACTGTGCTTTTATTAAGGCAAAGCATTAGGTTTGTAGAAAGCTGCTTATGATTTTTCCAAGGCACCTCTTAACTTTCCAATTTATGTCAGTGGTGACGGTCCTTTTCTTTATTTGAGCTTTTTCCTGAGATTGTGACAGACACTTCCCAATAAGGATTTTATTTACATTTCAAACAAACAAACGAATTGAAAACATCCTGTGCCAGGTGGCACATTGTGGAGCGTCAGGGGAGACCAGTGCCATTCCCTTTGCCAGCGAACCTTCTGCCTTAGACATAAAACACTGGCAGACGGTTTAAATGATTGTATTCCAAAATGAGGTCTTGTATATTAACAGAATTCACTCCCAGATATGCAAGTTAGTTGCATATGAATCAAGAGGTAGTAAATTGTTTGGCACTTAAGTGTTCTGCCCTGCTGACTCCCAGGGTGACAGGGACAGGTTTGCCTTCTTATCACTCAGATAAGAGGAGGCAGAATCTTGGGGTTGGAGCAGAGGGGAAGGATTGGGTCTCTGAAATTCCTTGCCTGTCTTTCCCTGACTGAACCTGGCCCAAAGACCTTTCCTTGTCTCTATCTGGGCTTTTCCAATGGCATAGTGATCATGGCAGCTGTTTTATACTACTCTTTTACACTCTGTGCATGCCTGTGATACTATTTTCATATTTGGCATTGGGCATTTTTGTCTCCCCTTCTTGAGGTGTTTGTGCAAAGGGAAGTTTGGGGAGACTCAGCCTTCATGTGGTCAGTGTCTCCTGAATAAATGAATGAATAAAGATCTTTGTTTACTCATTCATCAATTCTCCGATGCCTACTGTATATTAGTCACTGTTCCAATGCTGGGAGTAAGCAATAAACAAAACAGGCAGAATTCTTGCCTTCATGGAGCATACATCCTTGTGAAGGGAGACAGAAAACTAAAAATTACAATGTTAATTTACCAAATGCTTAGTTCTCTGGAGAATAATAAAACAGGCAAGGAGAAAAGAGAATCTTGGAGGAAGGGGGATAAAATTTTACATAGGTAGCCAGGGAAGTTGTCACAAGAACGAGACATTTAAGCAAAGACCTGAAGGAGGTAAGGGAGAGAGTCATATGGATCTCTGGAGGAAGACAGTCCCAGGCAGAGACAAGGGCAAAGGGCAAAGGCCTGGCTTAACATGTGCCTATCAGAGGAACAGCCTGAGGCTCTGGGCCTGGACCAGAGTGTGAAGAGGAGAAAACCGAGGAGGATGAGACTATGAAAAAAATGTAAGCATTTATTCTAAAGGAAACATATCAGTTACTTCCCTGGGTTTTCAAAAGTCTGAATATGATCTATTCCATTGTAGGTCTACCTCTTTCCCACGGAGTTGACCCCCAGATCTCTGCTTATTCTTTCATTTTCTATATTTAATTTCTTTATACTTTAATGGGAAAAATAACACCTTTCCTTACGGGAAATGTTGAAGGGACCAAGTGGCCATCACTGTGAGAGCGTGAGTTTAGACTGTTCATTGAGCTGGTGACACAACTATCTCCTCAACAGGTATTTACTAAGTGCCTGCTATCAGGAAGGCATGTAAAGTGTGCATCAGAGTGGAGGGCAGAACGACTGAAGAATGGGAGCAGACAGGAAGAAGGCAAGCAAATTCAGTCAGATGGAGAATGAGGAATAAGAAAAGGGAAATAAAGGTGATAGTCCCATGTGTCTAACCACAGGGAAGAGAGAAACTGATACAGTTTTAAGTCTTACTGGCTATGTGACCTTGGGCAAGCCACCACTTTGAGGTTGTTTTCCTCTGTGTAAAACCAGGACTTGACCTCTGCCCCGCAGCTCGTGGTCAGGATCAAAAGAGATATTGCACATAAGTACCTAGCACAGTGCCAGCACCAATCTACTCAATACATTTTAGTCACTTTACTATTATTATTATCATCATCATCCCCAGAGGACAGGAAAATAGAAGCAGCTGCACATCTTCTGACAGGAGAAGACAAAAGCAGGAAAGATCTTTTGTAGGGAAAACTTGTCATAAGGATCCATTTTAGAAGCAACTAGCAGCGTGATTATGCATTGGGATTCAGTTTATCATTTGAATTGGGACAAGCCTAAAGGGACATCTTTTCAGTAACTCAGGTCCCTAGAAATTTGGTTCATCTGGGAAACAGGATTTATTCTGGAGAATATATACCTATAGAACAGAGGGCAGACCTCTGGAAAAACTTGGTAATGCTTCCACATTAAAAACAAATATGAGAGACCTTGGATGACTTATAAAGACTATAATGTATTAGCAGTTCCAGGAAAAGCAGAAGACAGATTTGTAACTGAGCAATACAAAAATGAAATAGTGCTATGCCAAGGAAGAAGGGATTGACTTAAGCAGTTGCCAAGTGCTTTTACATTTGGGACAAAGTTTATAGCAGGCAGCAGGGACAGCCAAGACTCAATATACATGAATCTCATAAAACTATCTGAATATATTCTGTACCGTAGTGGGCATGTGCCACTTTTTTGTCTGTCTAGCATTTCTTACTGCAAAATACTTTCCCTCTCCAATTCTATGTGATTCTTTTGAGCCTATCAGTCAAGAGATCCCAAGATGCATACCGCAGGAGTGACTTGTGACCCAGGGTGTTCATTTAGAATACCCCATTTCCTGGGCCACAGTGATTGGTCTAGAGGAAGACACATGACACAAGCATTGCCCAGTCAGGGTTTTCTGGGGAAATGATACGGATGCTGACTGAGAGTCTTTCCATTTGAGATTGCTGTCAGCACCATATAAGCCTGGAGCTGTCTGGAGCCTTGTTATTACCATGTAGAACAAGATTAAGAATTGAGCCCAAACCTAGACAAGAAGAATAAAAAGAGCAGGAGGGAGCAAGTGACAGACAGCGGTATTCCTATTGCTGGTATTTATTTGTTTAAACTTGATTCGTACATACCTGAATTTGCCACTTCCTGGGACTTTTCAGTCCAACAGGCCACTTTTGCTACTTTCAATTTGAATTGGAATTTTTCAATTTACAACCAAAAGAGTCAGTTAAGAAAAGTTTGAAGGAAATGAAGAATCTAACTGATAAAGACAATTTGTGGCAACTGGAACAGGAGTACATAATTCAGTCTGTCCCAAAAAAGATAAGAAATATTTTAAGATGTTACGAAAGATTTGAGTAAAGGTGTAATTTAGTGTTAAAATGGTCAAGGGACACAGTCTGCCAAATCAATCCCCAAAAAAGGACAGGAACTTGGCTTCCACAATGACATGGCAGATAGAACAGTATGCAATGTGTCTCTTTGTGGCTTGGGTAGAATCATCCTAGAAGTTTGTAGCCCTATGACCCATGTCCTGGTCTTGAACATCTGATACATAAGTAACTGTATCACAGTCTAAGTCTTTCAACCAAGTAAACTTAATGCACCAGAATGGTAAACAGCTCCCCTCTATTGGGATATGATTGTACAAGTACAGGAGGGTTAGAATTAAATGTAAGGATCATGGAGTAAGTTAGACCCATAGTATTAATATTATATATTAATAGGTATAGGAATCAAAGTTATAATTTGTTTAAAGTGTTAGTAATATTTAAAAAATTTTTTCATGTTTATTTTTGAGAGAGAGAGAAAGAGAAAGAGAGACAGAGCACAAGTGGGGGAGGGGCAGAGAGAGAGGAAGACACAGAATCTGAAGCAGGGTCCAGGTTCTGAGCTGTCAGCACAAAGCCCAATGCGGGGCTTGAACTTGTGGACCGCTAGATCACGACCTGAGCCGAAGTTGGACGCTTAACCAACTGAGCCACCCAGGCGCCTCTAAAGTGTCAATAATGTTTAAGAACATCTGACATAAATTTACCTTCATGATTTCAATTTGAAATGTATGCTTAATTTTATTCTCATTATCTTAAATAGCAAAGATCTGATAATCTAATAATGTTTGTAAATAGACTTTGAAAGTTTTGACTCACATTTTTAAGGGTGAATTTTTAGATTTACAAGTACTTGGATGTTGATTGTTGAGGTTCAAGTCAGCCTTGTCTGGCATCTAAATTGCTTTAGTAACTTACAAATGTTTTGAAAAGTTTGGGGGACTTTGATTGATGACTTACTAATATGACTAATTGTATAGAAGATTTTAACCTGCTAGAATTGTATTAATCAAATAAGTGGAGGAATTGTTTTAAATTTTATGAAAATTGCTTGGCTTACAAGTAAAATCAGAATTGCAAAGTGAATGTAAGGTCCTAAGAAAATTATAGATTCAAACTCATATGTTAATTAAATATTATTTAATTACTCAAATATTATATTCCTTTCTGTGGACAAAAGCCCTCATTTCCCAAACACTGGAAAAAAAAAACACATGGACACACATGGTAAGGAAAATCATTATAGACGCAAAAGCCCAAGATACAACAGGGCTTCCTGTAGAGAATGAGAAATATGTGGCTTGCAAGGGGCATGAGGTCAGGCAAACTGTAAAAATCTTCATAATAAACAATGATGAACTAACTGGACCAGCTTCCAGGAACTAAAATAAAAGCAAGAATCACAAATGGAAGTATAATAACCAAATGTTCGCCCATTCATTCATTTATTCTTTCATTCAACAAATGTTTAGTCAATATGTACTACATATCAGGCTCTGTTCTAGCAGTTCTAATATATAGATGAAGAAAGAAAAATATAGATTGTAGTTTGGGTGTAAAAAAGGCAAAGAGAGTAAAGCAATTGGAAATGAAGGAGAGATGCCAACAGCAGATTGCTTTGATAAAGCAAAGCCCAAGTTGTCTTATCTCAGATTCCTTAGCTTTGCCTGATGTCAGAAAGCAGGGAAAATAAGGAGTGAGAGCATCTCAAGACATCCATAGAAGAAAACGAACAACTAAAAGGAAAATGGAATAACACAGTCAGTAATAATAGACTACAGACACAAAAGAAGAAAGGCTGGAGGGGAAAGTAATAGAGCCTAAGAGAAGTAGAGGAGGCAGCCAGTACAGCCATCAATAGAAAGTAATGGGGTTGGTGTTCAAAAGAAGTCTTATAGGACTAATTAAAATGACACAAATATGGTAAAGTACAGCATAAAGTAGGAACAAGCAGTACAATTAACAAGAATGAGAAAAAAAAGAAGGGGTAAGTCTGTAGGATCCTGAGAAGAAAATCTGCACATGAGTTGAGGCACAGGAAATAAGACTGAACACCCGACTCCAAAGGACTGGTGTTGGGCTCCTCCTGTCCATCCAGAGAGGAAGAGAGACACATGGTACAGCGATAGCTCAAGAAGAGAAGCAACTAATCATGCTTTAGAGAAAGGAAGGTGAGCTTGATCCTGGGGCCTTAGTGCCCACTAAAGTACAAGCTTTTGCAAGCCCTGTTGACTACACCTCCGGCCATGCCTTCCAGCAACCCATGGGCAGACAGCCAGAAAAGTGGAATAAGTAATATAAACGATGATTTGGGGGGCGGGGGGGAGGTATAATTTTGTTCTGATTATTTCAAAAATGTTCCCAATAAATATATTCATTCTAGAAAAATTAGAAAATACAGATAACCAAATCAAACATGAAAAGAGAAAAATCACCACTATAACCAGTGATATTTCTGAGGGATAAAGAGCCATTGATTTTTCAAATGAGTCAAAGGTTTTTGCACCTTACCTACCCTGAAAGTTGGTAGCAATGGTCCATATATAGGAAAGGTAAAAAATAGAATTGCCAGATTCCAATCAAGAAAAAAGCTTTTATTAATTAATTAATTAATTTTGAGAATGAGAGAGAGGGGCAGAGGGAAGGAGAGAGAATCCCAAGCAGGCTACACACTCAGCACAGAGCCCAACATAGGTCTCGATCCCATGACCCTGGGATCATTACCTGCACCAAAATCAAGAGTTGGTGCTCAACCGACTGGGCCACACAGGCACCCCAACAAAAAAAGCTTTTAATCAGCTAATCTAAGATATTTCCTTCAAGTGAATTCAAAGATATGGTGGCAAGATCTGTAAAGTGTTCTCTCAAGTGTTTATCAGACTACTGGTTAGCACATGTTCATGAGGAAGCAACCCAATACCAGGGAAAGAGCCATCCTAGAGGATTAGAAAGTATCAAATGCTCACATATGGCCGGGCATAATGCCTAGTCCCACCAGCTAGACTGGAAAATCTCATAATTTATGGATCATTGGGTAGAGTGTTCAGAAGGGTCTTGCCTCAGAAATGGGGCAAAATTAGTCCTAGACTAAACGCGCTCTGGCCCTACCTAACAAATCTTAAAGGTATGACCAGAAAGAATCAAACTGTTTCCAAGTAATTTAGCTGCATCGCAAAACAAAGCTCAAGAATGTTTATAGGAGTAAAAAAATCCAACACTCAGCAGGGAAAAGCACCCGCTGTCTGGCATATAGTAAAAAAACAAAAACCAATAAAAAAGCAAAACAAAACAAAAAAACAAGGATGCAAAGAACCATGATGAGGAAAAAAAAAGTCAATCAATTGAAACCAAACCAGAACAAAGGCAGACGTTAAAATTAACAGCTGAGGATATTAAAACAGCTATTATAGCTATATATCCTATGTTTACAAAGTTAAGTAGAGACATGGAAGATATTAAGATACAAATCAAACTTCTAGAGATGGAAAAAATATGTTTGAGATGAAAAAATAACACTGGGGTGCCTGGGTTTCAGTCAATTAAGCATCTGACTTCGGCTCAGATCATGATCTTGCAGTTCATGAGTTCAAGCCCTGCATTGGGCTCTCTGTTGTCAGTGCAGAGCTCACTTTGGCTCCTGTGTCTCCCTCTCTCTCTGCCCCTCCCCCACTTGCATGCTTGTGCTCTGTCAAAAATAAACATTAAAAAAAATACTGGATGGGATTAACATCAGATTAAACATTGCAGAAGACAAGATTAGTGAACCTGAAGACATAGCAATAGAAACTATCCAAAATGAAATATATAGCATATTATAAAATGTATCTCTTGGAGGTAGACTATGATAAGTTAAAATGTATAAACACTAACACAACTGATATATACATTTTTTTTAAAAAGAGCTCTTTTCAAAAAGAGCTAACAAACCAAACAAAGGAGATAAAATTGAATCATAAAAATAATTCAGTTAATCCAAAAGAAGGTAGGAACAGGAAAAAAGAGAATAATGGATGGAGTAAATAGAATGCAGATAGCTGTAGTCTGAAGTATTTTATAAATGTCAATTAGGTCATATTGGTGGATAATTTTGTTCAGGTCTCCTATATCTTTACTCATGTTTCTATTCTATTGATTATTGAGAGAGGAGCATTGACACTTTGATCTTTGTAGATTTTTCTGTTTTCTTTTTGCAGTTCTATGAGTTTTTGCTTCACATATTTTGAATTACTTCTGTTAAGAATATAAACATTTCGGGGGTGCCTGCATAGCTTCAGTTGGTTAAGTGTCCAACTGTTGATCTTGGTTCAGGTCATGATCTCACGGTTCTTTTGGTTTACCTGAAAGTAGAGGGGTGGTTGCAAAGGTCTTCAGGGAAGGGAAAGGGGGAGTTGCTATTCAATGGTATAAAGTTTCCGTTACGTGAGATAAGTAAGTTCTAGAGATCTGCTGTACAACATTGTGCCTGTAGTTAATAATACCATATTATGCATTTAAAAATTTGTTAAGAGGGTAGATCTCATGTTAAGTGTTCTTACCACAATGATCTTTTAAGAAAGCCGAGGAAAAGGTGAAAGATAGAACCTGAATAGCCCTATATCAATTAATGAAATGGCATTGATAGATAAAAATCTTTCTACAAAGAAAACTCCATACTTACAGCCTTGGTGGAAAATTTTGTCAAATCTGCACAAGCTCTTCCAAAAAAACAAATATATAAAGACGAAGGAATAATTCTCAACTCATTCTAGGTGAGCAGCATTACTCTGATACCAAAACTAGACAAAGACATTAAAAGAAAAGAAAACTACAGGTCAATATCTTTCATTAACATAGATACAGAAATTCAAAACAATGTTTTAAGAAATCAAATCCAAAAATACATAAAAAGGTTAATACATAGTGACTAAAAGTGGTTTATCCTAAGAATGCAATATTGGCTTAACATTCAAAAATCAATGTAACTCATCATATTAACAAGTTAAAAAGAAAAACCATATGATTATATCAGTAGTTTCAGAAAAAAAGCATTTGACACAATTTAACATCCATTCCTGAGGAAAACTCTTACCAAATTAGGAATAGAAGGAAAACTCCTCAACTTGATAAGGGGCATATACAAAATACTACAGCTGATACCATGTGTAATGGTAAAAGTCTGAATGCTTTCCTTCTAAGAAATAGGAACAAGACAGGGATGTTCACTCTATTTAACCACTTCTGTTCAGTGCTGCAGTTGAAACTCTACCCAGCACAGTCAGAAAAGAAAAAGAAATAAAATGTACCTAAGTTGAATAAGAGAAAGGAAAACTGTCTTTATATGCCAACAACTTGATTGTCTAATTAGGAAAACTGATGGAACCTATAAAAAAGCTAGTAGAACTAATAAATGAGTTTAGCAAGTTTACAGAATACATGATCGATATGCAAAAATCAATTTTATCTCTTTTATACTAGCTACAAATAATTGGAAATGTAATACCATTTATAATATGGTCAAAAATATGAATTAGGGATAAATCTAACAAATATGTGCAAGACCTATTCACTGAAAATTACAAACTGCTGAGAAAAATTAAAGAAGACCTAAATAAATGGAAGAGAATTACAGATATACCTTGTTCAGGGGTCAGAAGATTTCACAGTGTTAACATGAATAGATCTGAAGATCTAATGCAACCCCAAACGAAACCCGAGGAGAGTTTTTGGTAGAAATTGACAAGTTGATTCTACAATTTACATGGAAATGTATAATAGCCAAAACCTATAATAATAGCCAAAAACCTATAATAGCCAAAACAACATTGAATAACAAGAATACAATTAGAGGACCAACACTACTGTTTTCAAGTGCTATGGAGTGAATTATGTCCCCTTCCCTAAATTCATGTGTTGAAGCCCTAGCCCCCAATGTGACAGTATTTGGAGATGGGGTCTTTGGGAGGTAATTAGGTTTCAGTCATGAAGGTACAAACCAGGAAGAGGACTTTCAACAGAATCTGAACATGTTAGCACCCTGATCTCGGACTTTCAGCCACTAGAACTAGAGAAAATAAATTTCAGATGTTTAAACCACCAGTCTATGGCATTTTGTTATGGTAGCCCAAACAGACTAATACATCAAGACTTCTTATAAGAGTACCCAAGGAGTGTCTGCGTGGCTCAGTCAGTTAAACGTCCAGTTCTTGATTTCAACCCAGGTCATGATTTTATGGTTTGTGAGATAAAGTCCCACATGGAGCTCTGTGCTGACAGCACGGGACTTGTTTGGGATTCTCTCTCTCTCCCTCTCTCCCTGCCCCTTCCCCACTCACACACGTGTGCTCACTCTCTCTCACTCTCTCTGTCAAGATAAATAAACAATAAAAAAAAAAGAGTAACCAGGATAGTTTGGTATTGGAATCAAGATAAACAAATAGATCAGTAGAACAGAATAGAGAGTCCGTAAATAGACCCACGCTTACTTGGACAATTCACATCTGATGAAAGTGCCAACGTAATTAAAAGAAGAAAGGATAGTCTTTTCAACAAATAGCGTTGGAACACTTGAAAATATATGCAAAAAAAATTAAGCTTGTTCCACACATCTCACCCTGTACTCACCATAAGGATTAACTAAAGATTGATCACAGACCTAAATATTAAGCCTAAAACTATACAACACAAGGGAAAATCACAAATATTTCATAAACAACACCAAAAGCATAATCCATAGAATGGAAAAAGGTAAAGATTGACCTTAATTAAAATTAAAAATGTCTGTTCTTTATTTTTTTAATGTTTATTTTTGAGAGAGAGAGAATGAGAATGTGTGGGGGAGGGGTAGAGAGAGAGGGAGACATAAAATCTGAAGCAGGCTCCAGGATCTGAGCTGTCAGCACAGAGCCTGATGTAGGACTCGAACTCACAGGTTGCAAGATCATGATCTGAGCCGAAGTCAGACACTTAACTGACTAAGCCACCCAGGTGCCCCAAAATGTCTGTTCTTTAGAAGACACTGTTAAGAAAATGAAAATAACACTCAGAGACTTGGAGAAAATATTTGTAAATCATATATTTGATCAAGACTTTGTATCCAGAATAAAGAACTCTCAAATCTCAATAATAAGAAACCACCTCAATATTTTTTAAATAGCCAAAATGTTTGAATAGATACTTTTCCAATGAAGATATAGATAATAAGTGAGAAGATGCTCAATATCAGTAGTCACCAGGGAAATGCAAATTAAAACCCACAATATGATATCACTGTACTTCTATAGAATGGCTGTAAAAAGACTCTGCTGAGACAAGAATGTGGAGGAACTGGAACTCTCATACACTGCTGATGGGAATGTTGGACACTTTGGAAAACAGTTTGGCAATTTCTTAAAAATGTAAACTTATGCCTGCCATGTGATCTAGCCATTCCACATTTATTATCTATCCAAGAGAAATGAAAGCCTGTATCCATACAAAGACTTGTATGTGAATATTCACAGCAGCTCTATTTGTAATAGTTGAAAATTAGGGGGGAAATCAACACATTTCCATCAACAGTAAGTTTGTTCATTGTGGTTTATCTACACAAGGAATGAACTGTTGATACACACTTTAATGTGGGTGAATCTCCAAATAATTATGTTGAATTAAAGAAGTTGGACAAATGAGTACATAGTATATGATTTCATTTATATAAAATTCTAAAAAGTGCAAACTACATTATTCTCACAGAGAGTAGAACAGCAGTTGCCTGAGATCAGGGGAGTGGGGAGAAATGGGAAGAGGGGATTCCCAAGGGGCATGAGGCCACTCGTAGGCATGATGAATACGTTCCTTGTCTTGATTACAGTGATAGTTCCAAGAGCATGCACATATGTCCAAAATTACCTAGTTATACCCTTTAAATATGTGTAGCTGATTTTATGTCAATTATACCTCAATAAAGGTAAAAAACTAAATAAAATTAGTATATGCATATGGCAGAAAAAAAAAAAACTCAAATAGGACAAAACAGAAAGAAAAATCACTCTCCCTGCCCTTCCTGCAGAATTCCACTCACCAGTGATAACTGCTTTAACTATATCTCTTTTGTAGTTCTTCTGAGGATTGCCTCCATAACTCTGATTATGTATGGGTATGCCTCTTTCTAGATTTGTCAACTTAACATATCAATTTTTTTAAATATATCTCATTTTAAAAATATGAGAAAATAAACTTTCTCAGACCGCATCTTCTCCTTTCAGTCTCTGCCCATTGAAATGTTAACTTTTAGTTCTTTGTTGTTTTTTCTTCATCATTATCATCTCATTGAAAACTTTCACTTTCAATGTGCTAGACTAATATAAACACCAGATAGGTAGATAGACTGATTGATTTAATGTGCCAGACTAATATAAGCACCAGATAGATAGATAGATAGATAGATAATTGATAGCATGTATCAGCAATTTCCCAACTGAAGTATGGAGGAACTTACAAGCCCAGGTGTTTTAGCTCCAGGGTCTGTGCTCTTAACAGCTATGCGATCCTGCATTCATGAAATTGAAACAATACGTTTAAAACTATGACTTCCCATAGATACAATATCTCTTAGTTCACTTTATGTTTGATGAAGAAATCCAAAATCACTACATTTTCCTCCACCTCTGTACGCCCTCTCTAAACCTCCATTCTAGCATACTATTGTTTTTACATTTGTTCTGCAACTACAATTAAATTTTGATGCATCGTCTATAAATTGATTCTTTTAATTGGAAACTAAAAGGTAGTATTCACAATAATATTTCTATGGAAATATCCACTGCAGAACCAAGTAGTACCATTAAACCTATAGAGGAGATGTAACTCTTATCAATAAACCTTTGCTATTAGAAGTAGAAAGGAACTTTAAAGTTGGGAGAGGGTTAGGGTGGCACCGTATCATAATGACCCAGTATGCTTTTGCCTTGTCACGAGATTACTCAGCTTCTTAACCACTCTGTTTGCTAGAAGAAATCTGTATTCTCCTGAGAAACATTCTTCACAGAGCTTCTGACTTCTAATTAGTACTGATGGCTGTCTAGGCCAGCCTCAAAGTTCTCATCCCGGAATTACTTTTCACTACAATCCTGGGTTTTGTTTTGCTTGAGTAATTCTTTCAGAAATAGTCTATGGGTGGTAAATGGTTCGAGGTCTTGCTTGTTTGAAAACGCTTCGGTCTTGATTGATAGTTTGGCCAGGTAGAGAATTGTAGGTTCAAAAACATTTTTCCCTCAACATTTTGTAGTCATGCTTCTTAATTTTTTTGACTAATGTCTAGGATTGCTGATGATCTACCTAATGTCAGTTGGACTCTCATTTATTTTTGAGTGACGTACTCTTTTAGCTTTTAAAATCTTCCCTCTCTTGTCGGTGTCTAAAAGAACATGTCTTGGGGTAGGTTTGTTTACTCATCCCGTTCTGCATTTTCTAGGCCCTTACAAACTGAAGTCCTGTTTCTTCATATCTAGAAAATTCTCTCTTGTTCTTTTTTTTGTCTGTTTACTTATTCTAAACATCCTTTCAGGTATTAGATCGTTTGGACCATTCTCTAATCTTTTAATTTGTCTCCCATATTTTCCATCCCTTTAAAAAAACGTTCTGCTCTATATTGAGAGAACTTCTTCCATCTTTTTTCCATTGAATTTTTAACTTTGATAATTTTTTTTTTAATTTTGGTTTTGATTGTTCTTTTGGCCTTGATTGTTCTTTTTCTTAGCAACCTATTTTTGCTCTACGAATGGTTTTTCTTGAAATTTTATTCTGTGAAGAAACTAAATAGAATAACTTTAAAGATAATTTCTACTTCCTGAATTTCCATTTCTTCCAGGGTCAGTTTATTTCAACCTTCATTTTTGTCCTTACTTTTCCCCAGATTTTTATGATCCTTGGCCATCAGTTCATACTTATGACTGAGGCAGACCAGCTTGTTTAATACAGAGAGCACTCCTTGCCTAGGTCCCATCTTCTATCCACATGTGTGGGCCTTTTGACTAGCAGGCTTTACCTTAGACCTTGAGGTGAAAGAGGAGGAAGCAGGATGCCCCCCTTCCTGCCTCCCCCATTTGCCAGCCCAAATGAGGAGAATTTTATTTAGAGTGGGCATCACCCCTTTTAGGGCTCCTTCTCGTGCAGGCTAGTCTCAATTATTTTAAAGATTAGTCCTCTGGTTTTAGCCTGAGCATGTGACACAGGGAAGGGGAATGTGGGCTGTGACTCACAGTTATTCCACAGTTGATTTCCTTCCAACTTCCCTCTCACACTCCACAGAGCCTCTGTGGGTCTGCTGCCAGGAAAAATAGCTCCAGCCCCTACTTCAGCCTTCTCCTGTGAATATGATTTAATCTGTTAATATAATTCCAAGTATTTTTTACTTTCAAGAAATTTGTCTGTATCTCTAGTTTCCAGATGCCTCTTCTCCGGCTCTGAGGGCTGTCTTTAATTTATTATTCTCTGTTCCTCTTTACTGACATTTCTATGGGTTTTAGAGCAGAAAAGAGATATATGTATGTGCTCTGTCTGCCATCTTGAACCAGAATCCCTATTGCATCTTTGGACATCTTTGTGATTTCTTCTTTATTTGGGGGCACAAGACTCCATATAGCTTCCACATAGGGCCATAGGACCATACAAGCAAGGCAAATTTCCCTTCTACTTGTCAGCTGTCCAGATACTTGAAGCTCGTTTTGTATCCTCCTATCCTCTCCAGGTCAAATATTTCTAGTTCCATTAGCCATGCCTCATTGAATTTTTACTCCTCCTATCATTCTCATCATTTTCTTCTGAACTTCCTCCATCTCTAAACTAACCCAGTGCAGTGCCTAGGGTACTAATGCTGGAAGCTATTTCATAGTGATCTAATCTTCCCTACCATATCACACATCCACATTGTCCAGTTTTTCTTTCTTTGCCCCGACACCTGCTGGGAGGCACTCTACACAATAGCGATATTATTTAAAAGCCATAAAATTTGGGGAAGATAGCTGGAGGAATTTCTATCCAAGAATTTCCAGACTGTCTACCACAGCTTCCAACTTATACACAATTACTTTATCACTTAAATAAAGGTTATTTAAAGGCTCTTAATTTTAGTCATTTTGTAAAGAATAGTACTATGTACTGAAGAAGACATTTGGGATAAATTGTACCTAAACTGACTGAATCACACAACTGAACTCACTATACACACACACACACACACACACACACACACACACATACATACATAGATACATATATATATATACACACACATTTTTTTTCAAGTATGTGGAATGCAACTTCAGAACTCCAACACATTTCCCATTTCTCATTAGCAAAAGTGAACATTTTTTCTAAGAGCCTCAGACTGTGGTAAAACCACTACTAATTAAAATATGTATATGTACAACACTTAAAAATCAATAAAAAGAAGATAAAGGCAAGCATTGTACCATCTAAAACATCACAGCTATGGTGACATCACCTTATAGCAGACAGTTTTAAAATTTAAATACAATGTTGTCTGATGAAATTACACGGTATAGTTCTCAGCTAACACAAAGGTTTTTCTGATATGTGCAACTTGCTTGAATATTTCCTGCCTCTGGTTCCTTGAAGAGCATATTTAAAAACTGTAAAAGAAAAAAAAATGTTTCTGACTGTATATTAATATATAAGGAAAGATTTATAAATTAGATGTATTAAATGAACAAAAATCTTATAGGAACGTTATAGAAGTTTTCAAAATCTAGAATTATTTAAGAAACTGCTGTGTGCTAGGCAGTAGTGGTTCAATAATACACTACAAATCTACAGTCTCTATTTTCATGGAGCTTAGTTGAGTGAAAGATGCTCAAATTTGTTAAAGCACCTTCTTTCTACAACTTTGGTGATGGAGGATAGATTCAGTTGTACATGAAATGATGCCACAGCCTCTAGAAAGCAAGAAGCCTAGCATCTTTTCCATTGTCTGAGCCAAGTGGACCCTGTCAGTGACACGGAATGCTGACTATGAGAAATCAAAGCTGAAAAGTTAGCTGGAAATTAAGACGCCATCTCAGGAAACATCCATTGGTTATTCCACCCGATCAATGTGATCAATTGGTTATTTCCTCTGATCAGTGGGAACTTGAGAGAGGGCATTGCAGTTTGTACAGGTGTTTCTGCACCTGCTGTACCTGGTATTGGTGGGCCTTTGGGATCTCCTGCCTTTACAACTGAACCTCCTGCAAGCCTCATAAAACACACAGTGCTCTTGCCTGCAGAGCCATTTTTAGTTCTCCACGCACACCATGCTCTTTCACACTTCCTTTCCTTTGCTTGAAATGCCCTTGCTCTCCTCATTCAGCTGGAGTCTTCCTCCTCAGGTTGCAAGGCTCTGCTCAAACTCTGCTTCCTCTGGGAAGCCCTCACTGACCCCCCGGGCTGGTTAGTCCACTTGTGAGGTTGTAGCAACAACTGTGAAAAAAGACCAGGGAATAGATCTTGATTCTAGCTTTTACCAGATGTGGAGTTATGTAAACATTCTGAATCTTACTTTTTCCCATGTATAAAATACAGATATTTGCCTTCCAGGGCTGTTTTGAGGATTAAGTAAAATGGTAAAGGTCAAGTCCCTAACCAGAGAGCTTGGCATACAGCACTCAATAAATGCTGCTTTCCATCCCTTTCTCTCTAGTCACATCTTGGAGTTGTCATGGACTTAAGTATGCTTAGATCACTCATGGTCCTTACAAAAATCAATAGGATTACAATAATATATAGTTTCAAGTTAAAAACAGCATTAGAAGTCAAAGCTTATTAAAGAGTTCCCAATTACTTACAAAGATGCTTTGTGTGAAGAATGACTATAAAGTACTTAGAATGATCTTCTACTTGAATTGCACGTGTGCAATAACTTTGAAAGATTCTGATCAAAAACCTCAGCACTGTGTGTTCCAGGCCTATAAATTTTACATAGAGGTCAATGCTATATTCTTAGCAACCACATCTGCTCTTGTAACTATTTTACAAACTCAGACTTAGGCGAAGAGCACAGTAAATCCATAGCAAAGATCTCAAAAAATACAATAATGTTATAAAAGCAATGATTTAATACGAATTTCCATTTCTTCTGAGTCTTTCACCCATGCCTCAAACATTCTACACATATTCATTACCTCTCACAACATCCTCTGTGGCAGCTCAGTGGTGCTGGAATCACTCGGTTGTCCCAGGGTCCGAGGCTGTGTGCAGATGCCCTTCCACATCAGTGGAGCAGAGTGACAGAGAAGATGGAGTAGTCCTAAATAGGCCACAGAGTTTCATTTTGGGGTCTAGTTCTCCCTCTGTTTTGAAAAATTTGGCAAAATTTGAAAAATTTGCCTTGCTCAGTCACTCACTCAGCAACTATTTGTAAACATAGTGGTTAAAAGCACAGAATCTGGAGTGAGTTGTCTGGGTTCAGATTCCAGCTCTTACCACCTGTAGCTATGAGGCCTTGGGTGAGTAACTTCCTCCTCCTGTGGTTTAGCTTCCCCATCTATAAAACGGTGATAACAATAGTAACTACATCATAGGACTATATGGAGCGGGGCCCGGCACATACTTAATGTTCCTAATGATTTGGAACTATTAGTGTTAACTTTTATGCCTATCCTAGGGACTGAAATGCAATGGTGAACAAAGGCACTCAATAAATATTTAGTGGATGAATAATGTACAGCCATAATAGAATGAAGCCATAAATACAGATTTTTGGATACCCAGGTGGTTTCCATGAATGGCTGATGTCAGAGGACAAAAATGTAAACATGCATGATTAAGTCTCAACAACATGCTCATTTGCCCAGTGGCAGAAATAAAAAGATATAATGAAATTATCACCCAATGTCACAACAGGCAAACCAATGACAGTAAGCCAAGTAGCTCTGTGCACAGTATTCTTTTTTAACTTGGCTGTGGTAGGAATCTTTTTTTTTTTTTTTAATGAGCTTGTAAACCTTGTTTAATTGTTAGCCAAAAACACTGGCTCTCCAGTGAGGTCATGTTTGGAAATATATGTATCAATATTTAAACAACTCAAAACCATAAGAAAATCTTAAATACCTCAACCTAATTGTGTCTTAAAATTGAAATAAGTAAGATGTAAAAATTAGAGGAAGACATATTCTCAATTGGATCGTTGCTTTTTTGCTACCCTTTACATATAATAATTATGTCCAGAGTAAAGGCACTTCAGTATACCATTAAAACCGTTTGCAGCATAAGCCCCTTCTAACCACTGCTAAAACTTCTAGCACTGCTTGAAAATACTCAGGAGAGAAGAACTACAATATTTACATCTGCCTACATGCACATAATCATCTTAAGTCTTGATTTTAAAGACTGATATTTTCTTTTAGAGTCTTTCAAAACGTATGTTCTGTGAAAAGGCAACTTTAAAAAGCATTAATGTCTAAAGCTGCAAGAAAGAGCAGGAGCTGTTAAGGAAGGTGTTGAAAGAGTAAATGGAAGCAATTGATACAAATCTAAAATGGCAGGACCAGAGAGGACCAGAGAACAGAAAGGGCCTGAGGAAGAGATTCACCTCCTTCCAACTGCAAAAAGGAGAATGTGTACACATGACCAGAAACACTCTCATTTATTATTTTCCCAGAGCTAATGAAGTATTAGGATCCAGGAGAACTCAGAAAGTTGATCAGTTCTAAGAAAGGCCTTTTCCGAGGTAGGCACAGATTTAACGGTTGTTTTAACAATGAATGAAAACAGAGTACTGACAAGAGAGACTAGAAAAGCCAGAAAGAAGCGTGGAGCCATTCTTCAAGATACAGTAATGGGAAGCTGCCTTCAGTAGCTGGGCATCCTGAAACCACAAATGATCCCAGATTCGTTCTCTCTCTCTCTCTCTCTCTCTCTCTCTCTCTCACACACACACACACACACACACACACACACACACACACTCCAAAGTAATGATTGATAAAGGAGGAAATTATCTGTTATTCAGAAGTTCCTTTGCAGGCAGGTATTATGTTGCCTTAAATTTTGCTTTGTTCAGATAGTGAATTGCATTTACATACAGAGTCCTTTCATATTTTTGCCTCTGGTGAGTTGGTTCGGTTGTGGCAAAGAAAACAAAAGAATGTGGAAGTGCAAGTTATATGCTCTTTGGTTCTAGTGTTCTAGCAGCAGTATATTCGGGTTATAGATGGAATATAATTTGTCACCTTATTGTTCTCTACATCAATTTTTCTTTCACGAGGAAATGAATCCCAAAGATATGTGCATATCCAAAATACTATTTTAAAAGTGTTAATAGATATTATGCCTTAACGTGCTAATACTGATTTTTCTCTTGGTGGCCAAATACCGCAAACTTCATGGCGTAAAATAATACAGATTTGTTATCTTACAGTTCTGTTAGAAGTACAGGTCTCACTGTACCAAAATCATGTCAGCAGGACTGTGTTACTTGTTGGGAGGTTTTAGGAGAGAATACATTTTTTTACCCTTTCCAGCTTCTAGATCTCACCTGTATTCCTTGGCGCATGGCCCCTTCCTCCATCTTTAAACCCAGCCTGCATCTCTCTAAATTCATAAATAATCATTATATCTCCTTCTGACTCCTCCTGCTTCTTTCTTCCACTTCCAAGGACCCTTGTGATCACACTGGGCCTACCTGGATAGGCCAAAATACTCTCCCCATCGAAAGGTCTGTCGAGTAACACTTAATTCCGTCTCTAGTTTTAATTCATCTTTATCATGCGTATTAGTCTGCTCTGGCTGCCTTAACAAAATACTATAGACTGGGTAGCCTAAACAACAGAAATGTATTTTCGAATAGTTCTGGAAGTTCAAAGCTTAAAGTGTAAGATCCAGGTGCCGGCAGGGTTGGTGTCCTGTGAGGCTTCTCTCCTTGGTTTGCAGATGACCTGCCACCTTCTCACTGTCTCCTCTCCCGACCTCTCCTCTGAGTCTGTGGGCAGACAGAGTGCTGGTGTCCCTTCTTATAAGGACACTGGTCCTATGGGAGTAGGGCCCCACCCTTATGACCTCATTTAGTCTTAATGACTTTTTTGAAGGCCCTGTCTCCAAAATCAGTCACATTGAAAGTTAGGGCTTGCTAAAGAAAACTGTTTCCCCACTTATAATACTTCTGACACCAAAAGCATGGGGGTTTCCCTCAGCAACAACCAATTCTCCAAACTCTCCAGATACCAGTGAGGTGTCCTAGAATTTAATTCAATTCTGACACTGTTAGTATTAGTGCAGACTAATTAACAACATAGGTTAAGAGCTCGATCCCACAAGACTGTTCCCATTTCCGATGTCAGTCACATGTCCCAGATTGTCACCTATGCTTCTGACCAAGCAGCTGTAAGGGTTTCCCACAATACCCTCTTTAGGTTCAATACTTTGCTGTAAACATGCACAAAAGTCAGGGAAACACTTCCCTTAACATTTACCAATTTTATTATAAAGGATATTAATGAACAGCCAGCTGAAGAAGTACATAGGGTAAGCTCCAGAAGTGTCCCAAGTGTACAAGCTTTCATTCCTGTGGAGTGGGGAATGCACTAACCTGCCTGCACATGGATACCTTCGCCAACCTGGAAACTCTGAACCCTGCACTTTAGGAATTCTAATGGAGGCTCCATCATGTAGGCATGATTGATTACTAACTCAGTTTCCGGCCACTCTTCCTTTCCCAGAGGTCAGCGTGTGGGTGATGGTGGGGAGAGGGGCTGCAAGTTCATGCCTTGGTCTCCCTGGGGACCAGCCCCCATCCTGACACTATCTATGGGCCCCAGCCACCAGACATCTCATTAGCATACCAAAAGATGTTCTTACCTGTGTGACGACTCTAGGTTCTTAGTAGCTCTTGTTCTCAGGCACTGGGGACTAAGACCAAATGTTATAACAAAAGATGTTGCTATTGCCCTTATCACTTGGGAAATTACAAGAGTTTTAGGAGTTCTGTGTCAGGAACTAGGGACAAAGACCAACTATATATTTCTTATTATATCACAAGCTTCTACATAGGAATTTATTTTGGTGGGCACACATTTCAGTCTATAACATCATACAATCTAGTATATTCACAGGTTCTGGCAATTAGGATGTGGATATCTTTGATAGAGCCTTTATTCTGCCTGCCACAGTGCTGCACTTTGTTGTTTTTTTGTTTTTATTTTTTGTTTTGTTTTCTGTTGAAAGATTGTTCAGATTGGCTAAAAAAAAGGACATTCTGTGCTATACTCTAATTTTTTTCTTTATCTGATGCTTTTTTTTAATATAATTTATTGTCAAGTTAGCTAATATGCCGTGTATACAGTGTGCTCCTGGCTTCAAGAGTAGATTCCCATGATTCATCTCTTACATACACCACCCAGTGCTCATCCCAACAAGTGCTCTCCTCAATGCCCATCACCCATTTCCCCCTCTCCTCACGCCCCCCCCCCCATCAACCCTCAGTTTGTTGTCTGTATTTAAGAGTCTTTTATGGTTTCCCTCCCTCTCTGTTTGAAACTATTATTTCCCCATCCTTCCCACATGGTCTTCTGTTAAGTTTCTCAAATTCTACATATGAGTAAAAACGTATTGATATCTGTCTTTCTCCGACTGACTTATTTCACTTAGCATAATAACCTCCAGTTCCATCCACATTGTTGCAAATGGCAGGATTTCATTCTTTCTCATTGCCAAGTAGTATTCCATTGTATATATAAACCACATCTTCTTTATCCATTCATCAGTTGATGGACATTTGGGCTCTTTCCATATTTGGCTATTGTTGATAGTGCTGCTATAAACATTGGGGTACATGTGCCCCTACAAATCAGCACTCCTATATCCTTTCGGTAAATTCCTAGTAGTGCTATTGCTGGGTCGTAGGGTAGTTCTATTTTTAATTTTTTGAGGAACCTCCACAGTTTTCCAGAGTGGCTGCATCAGTTTGCATTCCCACCAACAGTTCAAGAGGGTTCCCGTTTCTCCACATCCTTGTCAACATCTGTTGTTTAATGAGTTGTTAATTTTAGCCACTCTGACCGGTGTGAGGTGGTATCTCAGTGTGCTTTTTGATTTGTATTTTTGATTTGTATTTGTATTTGTGCTGATTGATTTGATGTTGAGCATCTTTTCATGCGTCTGTTGGCCATCTGGGTGTCTTCTTTGGAAAAGTGTCTATTCATGTCTTCCGCCCATTTCTTCACTGGATTATTTGTTTTTCAAGACACAGTGCTGCACTTTGAACTGTAGACCCACTGTGGTGATATGCTCCTGAGGTCAAATAAGGGATCAACAGTGAGCCTGATCCTAGATAGGGCCAGGAAGAAGGAGGAAAGATATTGCATCGCACAGTGGATTTGGGGCCGTTTTTCCTAAAGTGGTTGTAATTGCTGCCTGAGCCACTTCCAAACAGAGAACCAGTCTTCCTTCTTCTCTGGCACTGGTTCAGGGGAAGATCAATGCGAGCACTTACTCAGAGTAAAAGGTGGAAGTGGCAGGAGTGGCAGGCCCTCTAAACCTAGGGGCTAGGACACTTGCAACACAGTGGCCACTCACGGTGCCCAGAGGTTAATCTGAACACTATTAAATGGCCTGCGCTGATCAGATCCTGGTGTAGAGCCTGTGGGTCAAGCACTCTGTACTGGGTTTTAAAATCACATTTCGAGATAGCATGATGCATGAAAGAGACAAGAAATAAGTGCAGAGCATGAGTTGTCATAAAGGAGTATGCCTCTGGAAAGTCCAGAGAGAAGCTGATTCTCAGAGAGCAGGCAAAACCTCACGTGTTTATATTCTCCTTTTATCATTCATGAAGGTCACTGGGTTAATCAGCCCCATTATTCATCATTTGTGTGCCAGGACACACAGGGATGTGGCCATCTTGATAAAAGGCCTTACCGTTCTCAAGAGGAAATAATTAGCCCAGGGAGTAAGAGATTTGCAGATTCCAAGCCTAAAAGGAGACGGCAAGTATCAGAACAAAAACAACTCACCTGCAGCTTCCCGTCTACTTTCATCTGGTACTGTTATCATCTCTACTTTCTGCTGGCCTGAGGCTTGCCAATGAATTTTTACTCAGAATTAGCTACCATTCTGACATCAACCAAAAGATCGAGCAATGAAAGTTGCAAGAAAGGAGATTACGATAACAAGGAAATACTTTCTTGTCCTTCTCTCATCTACTGAACACACACATACATCCAAATGTCTTAGTAAAGAACAAATTAGGGATGCCTGGGCGGCTCAGTTGGTTAAGCACCTGACTTCGGTTCAGGTCATGATCTTGCAGTTCGTGGGTTCAAGCCCCACATCGGGCTCTCTGCTGACAGCTCAGAGCCTGGAGCCTGCTTCGGATTCTGTGTCTCCCTCTCTCTCTGACCCTCACCGGTTCATCCTCTCTCTCTCGAAAATAAATGAACATTAAAAATAAATTAAGGAATACATTAATAAGCTGCAAGTAAGATATGAAAAACTCTAAGATATAAAAAGCATTTATGCTCTTCGTGTTATATTGGTTCCTAAAGCCACACACGTACACACCCAAACCCAAATCCCTATATATTAACTAAGTCTCAGCCATATCCTGAGCACAGTGTCCATGTGTGAAGACTAGAATTGAAGCGGTACACACTGGAATACAGAAAAGTCTATTAAACCACTGAACTGCCCCTTCTTATACCCATGGCAGACATTGCTAATCAATGATAGCATTATTTCCTACGGAACCCAGAGGAAACTTCATAATCCCAGGACAGGGTTCTAGTTAGTCACTCTAAAGCATTCAGGGTTGATACCTATTTGCCTTCTGGCATATAACATTTCTAATGTCCTCCTCCCTACTAGTTTCTTCCTCACTTCCTCCAAATATACATAGGCCTTACTCTCAACGGCAAATATTTGCGTGCCAAACAAATACTATGTGCCAAGTGCTGTTTAAGGCAATAGGAAATACAGCGGTAACAAGAATTTACATGATCCCTGTTCTAATGGAGGTTATACTTACTGAGGGACACAGACAATAAGTAATCATTAAACAAATAAACAGGATAGTTCAGATGCTGATAAGTACTTTAAAGGAATAAAACCGGGTGATGTGATGGAGAGAGACAGGGAGTGGAGAAAACCACCAGTAGGGAAGTGCTGTGTGAGCTGTGAGTGGGTCTGCACCCACATTTCCTCACTGCCAGCCTCCTTAGCCACTTAATGATCCGTTCCATTTCCTTTACTCTCTTGAAGCCTCTTTCTGAAAGGACACTGATGGCCTCTTTTGTGCACATCTTTTTCTGACCCTTTCCACATACTCAGTCAGAAGTCTTTATTGAGGCTCCGTTTTGTCCCAAAGTCTATACTAGTCACTGGGGATACCATAGCAAGCAAGAAAGACAGCCCACTGCCCTCATGGTACACAAAGGTTAACAATTAAACCGGTTCTAACAAGGAAGTTTAAGGTCTATGCAGGCAGGCTTTGCGGTCATTATGGGAGACCACAGCATGGGCATCTCCACTAGTCCAAGGAAGGGTGACTGAGGTGGGGGACAGGGAGGACAGAGGAAGCACAGTGGGAATTAGCCAGGCCAAGAAGAGAACACATTCCAGGCCGTGGAAACTGGAGATAAGAAAGAGCTCAGCAACTAGTAGGAGTGGAAATCGTTCAGCAATAGGTAATGAATACAGGAAGTCACTTTCCTCCTCATTATTAAAGTGTTCTGCTCACCTAGTCCATAGCCGTCTTCTTTTAGTTTTATCCCTTGCAAATATTTTTCTGTTTAATGACATATTGTTTTTTTTAATATTAAAATGTAAGTGCTCACGAAAATTGATGAAAAATAGCTAAAGAAAATGAAAATGAAAATGAACTCCCTCTTAACATATTGGTCTATTTCCTCCTAGTAGTTTATCCTGTGCCGTCTCTCTGTCTCCACCTCTTTTGAAGGGGACAGAATTCAGTTGTATGTCCTATTTTGTTTTGAGGAAGAGCTTTTTGCTTAGTATTACACTGTGAACATTTTGTCCATGAAAACATAAATTTATCATAAGCTATTAAGTAATCCTCTGTTGAGGGATACAAGTTGTTTTTTTTCCCCCCTGTGTTTGTGATACTAGATATGATTATCCTTGTACATAAATCTTTGTTTACATCCTGGATTATTGTGAGATAGATTCCTGGAGGTAGATTTGTCAGGTAAAAGCAAATGAGCATTTCTGAAGCTCTTAGTGCTGATTGCCAAGTTACTCTCCGTTAATTACACCCCACTTGCAGTGAATGAGCGTTTTGTGCCACCACACACCCTTGCTATCATGGCACATCATTGTTTTATTCATTGTTGATACCCCTTGGGTTAAAAATAAACTCATTGTTTGGATTTACATTACTTTGATTCACATTTATAAATTGTTTTTTGGGGTCAATTTATGGTTCTCATATAAAACTTTTTTTAAGTTTTTAAAAAAATTTTTTTAAGTTTACTTTTGAGAGAGAGAGAGAGAAAGAAAGAGAGAGCGAGCATGAGTGGGAGAGGGGCAGAGAGAGAGGAAGAGAGAGAATCCCAAGCAGGCTCTGCACTGTCAGCATGGAGCCCAATGTGGGGCTCGAACTCACAAACTGTGAGATCATGACCTGAGACGAAACCAAGAGTCAGACGCTTAACTGACTGAGCCACCCAGATGTCCCTCTCGTATAAATTTTTTAAACATGTCATTTACCCATTTATTTCACTGACTTCTTAGTGCTTTTCTTACTGATTTAAAAAGTCCATAATAGATTTATTAAATGAATCCATAAATCTTAAGATTTTGTAGGGAAATAGTCCTCTCAATTTGTCAGGTAAAAACTTTTAATACTTGTTAATTTTTTTTTTTTTTTTTTTTTTTTTTTTTGAGAGAGAAAGAGTGAGCGAGCCTGGGGGAGGGGCAATGGGAGAGAGAGAATCTTAAGCAGGCTCCATGCCCAGTGCAGAGCCCAATGCCAGGCTCAGTCTCACAACTGTGAGATCATGACCTGAGCCAAAATCAAGTCAGACGCTTAACCAACTGAGCCACCCAGGTTCCCCATTTGTAATTTTTATATGGTCACATTTAAAACACACATTTTTTCAGCCTATTCTACTTGAGTTTTATAACAATGCAAATGGCGTCTTCAGAATCATGCATGGTCTTATCCCCACCTCACCTCGCCTGAAACAGAACACATGGTCTGGGACCATTGTTAATCCTATCAAATGATCTCTCCCTAACTTCTTGGAGCCAGTTAGGGCTTCTCTGTCTCATGAAATCTCACCATTTCCGCTTGGTCCCCTCAGTTTTTCTCCACAGGAAACCAGAATGACTGTTTCAAAATCTACTTTAAATGCTTCAGCGGCTTCCTGGTGTAATCAGAACAAGTTTCCAACCCCTCAACATGGTCTGTGTTGCCTTCTCCTGGGCTGGTCTTGCTTTCTTCTCCCATCTCATCTTGTGCCACCGTTTCCCTGGCTCACCAAATTCCAGACACACAGGCCTTCTCTCTGTCCTCAAACTCATGTTCTGGGTTGTTCTTCCCAGGGCTTTTGAGCTGCCCTCATCCTTACAAACACCACATAAATGGCACTGTACCAGATGAGGTATTTGCTGACCACCCAGTCTATTGTTCTTTCTCACAAAATCTAGCTACCTTTCCTTCCTGACACGTCTCATAATTTAAAACTAACATTTTTGTGGTTATCTGCTTAATATCTATCTCCCCTACAATGTGCTATCTCTGGACACCACTCTGTTTTATTCGCAGTATATGTCCAAAGCGAAAGATGGAGGGAAACAGGGGAAAGGATCCCACTGCTTTCCTCCATTCAGTTCCACTCACCTTCTCATTGGAATTCCTTCCAGATGCGAAGAAAAGCTTGCCAGGGTCAGCTTTTGGTAAGGGCCACTTTGCCCAACCTCAGGTAACAGATGGCTTTGTAGAGGAAGTGACGTCTGGTCTGAGTCGAGTCCCACATGAAGAGGCGGAGATTGGAAAGGGCATTCTTGGCAAAGCACGTGTGCTGTGAGAACATGGTGAGAACACGGCACATTTGAGGAAACCTTAAGACAAAAGCCTTTACCTTTCCAAAGGAATTATCTCCAGTTCTTTACTCTGCAAAAGCCTGTCTCTTTGCCTTATGCCAAAAATCATATACATAAGTGCTCAGTAAATATTAGATGACCAGATGAATGAATGATACGAGTTGTCTTGATTAGGGAAATTCCCTTCTCATAGAATGCTCTTTTTCTCTCTACCAGTCTGAATTCCATCAAGATCTGGCTAGAGACATACCTCCCTGAAGCTTTTCTTATCCACAGTGACCTTTACTTACTCTGAATTTTGTCTTTTACCATTCTCACATTGTTTAATGTTTCCTGCTAATCTCATCTTCCCAATGAAACATAAAGTCCTCAAAGTAGAGACTCATCTTCTCCTTCTCCCTCTTTTTTTGAAAAAAAAAAAAAAAAAAGTCATTTTGTTTTGGTTTTTGCTTTGGCATACCCAAATGCCCTACAGAGCACGTTTGCTTTCTATGGAAGGAAAGAGGGAGCAGAACCCAAGAGAGTAGCTGTCCTCATGGAGTATTTGACTTAGTCATGACCTCTACAGTCCCCCTTCTCCCTCATTACTTATTTATTTTATAATCTCTTTTAAATCTAAATAATTTCCTGACTTCACAAATGAGATTTTACTCCAAGGCTTCAAATTTCAGCAAAAGATAAATAGCTTACTAAGATGTCACATTCTGTAACCAAAGGCATTAATTTTCACCTTCTCTTTTCTAGAACAAATGAGATACTATAATTCCCTTTGATGCAGTGTAGCAAATCAGACACTAAAATAGCACTAGCTACTTTTCATATACAAAGAAACACCACTGTTGTTTCTACCTTAATATTTCTGCATCTTAAAGAGCCTTTCAGCCCATCTTGTGTGTAAATCTCCATCCCTGTTCTCTGGTCTGCTCTATTCTGCCATCTTTTGCAAACACTTCCAATTTGTCTTCCTTCGTCTATTCTTGCCCTTCTAAATACATTCTACTGAAGACATTCAGGGAGAGCCAGGCTGTTCACAGCATTTCCCTAAAACCCCTTGGTTGCTGCCCTTGCAAACAGGATAAAGACCAGAATCTTTAACAGCATCTACAAGACTTGGCACAGTCTGGGGCCAAACCACTTTGCCAGCTTCATTTCTCACCAAGTTCTCTCATTCTTGTGGTTCTAGTGGGCTCCAGCCACAAGGACCTTCCTTTAATTGCTCGTGGACACCTTGCTTCTTCCAGCTCCAGGATTTCAGTCCATACTCTCCTTCCTCAGCTCAAGCTGTTTCTTTCCTAAGGACGCCATTCTTAATTCATACAAGACAACACAACCTGTACTCTTCCATTATATTCACACACACTCAGCACCACATGTTTTTTTTTTACTTCATAGAACTTATCACATTTCCAATTATGATTTGTTCGTATAATGACTTATATAACACCTTGTGTTCCCAGCTAGTCTAAAAACTCGGTAAGGATAGGAACTACATCTGTTTTGTTCACTATTCTATATCTGTAGTACATAAATGGTACCTGGCAGATAGTAGGCATTTAATAAATATTTGACAAATGAATGCCATCTGCAATTGATGTTATTAAGATGGAGTCTGTCTTTTTGTCTTTTTCTTTTTCCTTCTTTTCCTTCCTTCCTTCTCTTCCTTTCTTTCTCTTTTCCCTTCCTTTCCCTCCCTCCTTCACTTCCTTCCTTCCTTCCTTCCTTCCTTCCTTCCTTCCTTCCTTCCTTTCCTTTCCTTTCTTTCTAATTTAAACCTATCTAAGCCACAATTCCAGTGATTTGAATTCTAGGGAAAGGGAAAATAGGTTGGGTATTCCTGTTAGGACAAAAGGTTGACAAATTAACTCAAACTTACCCATACCCTTATTTCCTATGTATACACAAATTACTGGTACACTAATCACATTTTCCCACAAACAGCTTAAAGCAACTCCATAAGCTCTTATTTAAATGATCTGGGCCTGTTCATGGGTTTTTGTTTTGTAAATAAACACTATTTTTACCACTTAAGAAATAGTCTGGATATTTAAAACTCCTCAAACTTAGGAGGGGAAATAATTTGGGATAAAAAGCAAGGAAAGACACAATATATTAGTTTGTAAAATTGGTTTATTTACAATTTGGTATTTTTAAATTGTATTTGGAATTTTAATTTTTATATATTTGCCCGGTAGGCATCCTATGTTTTCTTAAATATGGAGGCAAAGAAATAGGAAACCTGAGTAAGTTTGAATTTAAGAGGTTTACCTGTTGCTTCAGTCAGTATATTTTAACTTTTAATCCCTGAGAATTAGTAGAGTCAAAAATATTTTCATACATTCAAATGTAAAAAGCATATTTTAAGAACAGAAAATAATAAAGCTACTATAATTAATCATACTCCCCGAATATGGCAATATAAGGAGTCCCTCTTTCACCAATTAACTGAGAGGTGTGTGCACAGTGCCTTTTAGTTATCAGGTGCACCAATGAGACAAAGATGCTCTAGTCCTCAGTTTTTTGCAGTTTCTCCCCTTTTAAAAAATATTCCTGGGAACTGATACACAATTTATTCAAGTATTAGACATGCTCACTGCTCAGAGCCCTCCCCTCACCCCCGCTTCTAAATTTTTCTGTGTGGTGTATAGTTAGGGATTTTCCTTTACTGTCCGAGACCAAAATTCCTTATTGGATTGCAACCTGAGGCCCAAACTGTTTTTGCAAAGTCACTTTGGAACAAGTCACTTCAGTTTCCTCAAATATCAGGTGAGGGATAATTATAGCTTACAGGAACGTATAAGGCTGCACTGATGTTCCTACAATGCCACGAGACCTGCTAAGTCTTTGTAGGGAACAATGCTCTATAACATTATCATAGTTATACCCTGCTGCTCCTTATTATAGATGACTAGTTAATGCTCCTAAAATGTCAGCTTTCTTTGGAGGATTAAATATTAATTCATTAGTTTGCTCATTAAACTTCCTTGAGAAGCAAAGAAATGGCAGTTTATGCCCTCCCCAATACATATGAACTGTAGCACAGATATTAAGGATGTGACCACAGCACAACAGTAAGTCAAAGTCAAACCAAATAAACCAAAAGTTTTGCAGTAAGATGCAATCTTTTTCTGTATGTGTATCACACTGGCAGTCGCTTTCCATTTTGGACAGTGTTAAGCATCACTAATGACAAGTGTTTATTTGCCTAATGACTAAAAAAGAAGCAATGTAATTCAAACTTTTAAAAAATGAAACAAAGTCACAAATACCCTTTCTTCAAATCTCCTAATGCTCTCTTTCCAAAAGAAAATAAACGAATTTCCCTTTCTTTAAAAGGCCAATACCAATGCCAGCTAAGAACATTCTCTAGTGCTAGTTTAAAGGCAACTTTGAAGTTCCCAAAATAGTTACTTATATAGGTGTTGATTCCCAAAGCAAAAAGATTACAGAAATTCAAACAGAATATAGTATTACTCAGTTTAAGAAAGAGCTTTAAAAAGACCTGATAAAAGAGAATGAGTGGGAATTATAATCTGCTCTGAGTAAGTCAGATCTGGACAATTTTAAATTTAAATTGCTGCTTTAGCATCAACCTTCAATTTTATACGTAATGCACGTCTTAAATTTTTTTTTTCTATGGATATTGAGTTTCTTGGTCAGTTGGTATGTTTTTCAATTGGTAAGAACTCTGATTAGCAAGAGAAGCAGTAATGGGCAATTATGGCATAGGATATGGCAAGCCTGAGTCTGGATTTGGGAATAGCGTCCCCTTGTTTTAGCAAATCCTTTTGTTGAAGGAAGCCACACTAAGTAATTTTTTGGCTGCTGGTGGCAAGAGGGGTGTAAATAAAAATGTGCGGTAGTTCTTTCCACAAGAGGGAAATCTTTGTCTACATAATATCCCTACGTCTGACAAATTACTAGGGCATCTGCTCGCTGTCTTCTGTAAGCAAACTCTTGGCTTGGTATTAACCAAACCTGACAAATCATGAGCTAGGTGCTGTTTCCGATCAAGCCATGGAAGAACGAAGACACTAACACCCAAAAGACATGAACCATAGAGACCACCAAGTAAAATAACTACAAAAGCATAAGCATTAAGAAGCACGTGGGGGAGCTGGTGAGAGCACATATGAAGAATTTGCCAGAACTTGCGCACAGAAAAGAATAAAGACCGGTGGGGAATAATTTACAGACTCTGCTCCCACAACTTATTACCTTGAAGATTTAAAAAAAAAAAAAAAAAAAAAAAGATTTGAAATTCTAGCAGGATACAGAACCTGGCCGCAGAGGCCATATAAAGGAAAAGTAACATAGAAACATTACAGGTGAAGGAATAGGGTATCCTGAGAAAAGCAAGAGTTGCCTGCTAAAACTTTATTCTTACTTAAGATTTGCAAATTTATATTGAACTAACAAAAAAAGCCAACTGTAGCTGACAATGTTTGCCTTCTAAACTCTCTCCAGGCCACCAGACCAAGAATATCACCAGAAAAAATCAGGAGTTAAATTATAGTTAGAAAAGGGGAGAAAAGTAAGGTAGGACATTAAATTTTTATTCTGAAATTATCTCTGGCCACGACAATAAAATGTAACAAATATTCACTGAACAGTCTTACTCCTGTCTTCAGCTGTACAATACATACAGTATCATAGAACTGGCCACTAGGATTAAAATCCACCAGAACATATTTCATGTTAAGTGGCGACAGCAGCATCTCACAGAAATGTTTACATACATATGTACACAGTCCACATTCAACCATTTTCACATATTTTCAGTACACACAGTTGCAGCATATTTCAGTCACGTGTCTAAGATGTTGCTCGATAAAAACCCAAGCCACTGCCTAGACAGAACTGTAGCAGTTGAGCTGAGTATAATTACAATTAATTTTATATATGTCCATAGCAGAGAGATGTACAAGCCCCTAAGAAACAGAGTTGACAAATACTTTTTTTTTAAATGCTACCACAGCATTATGTTGGGCGATATTAAAACCTTTACCAACCAAATCAGTTTTTTTTTAAGTCTTCTGCTTACCAGAAATATTCTTGATGAGAAAAATTACAAAAATTAATGCTCTCTTTAAAATAATTCACACTTTGAAGATTCCAATATGGCCCAATGCTACTGATGCCTAAAGTGTTGCCTAACCTCCTGATGGAGTCCTTTAACACGACTCCAAACCACCCATTAAGTTTAAAAGTGGCTTAAGTGCCTTGCACCCAAATTGTAAAAATCCCTGGCCATCCGTACTAGAGCCAGGCACATATAAAAGGAATGCACTTTGGTTCATACCAAATGCCCTGGGATTAATCACACTATAAAATTAAATGGTTTGAGGTAAATTTTTACAAATACAGTTGATTTTTGTCTAGTGTTACCATAACAAAAAAATATCATTTAAAAAATCAGTCTGATGTCAAGATACAACAAAGACCATCTTTAACCCCTTAAACATAGGAATTTCCTGTGTAACTAACCAAATGGTTACCTTTTTCAATGCCTGATGATGATTCACGCCTTATGGTTTCTATTAAGGCCTGTAAGTAACTGGATATTTAAGACAGATGTATCTTTGCAGAGCTGGGTTCCATCCTTACTGCCGGGTATTCAAAGAGTTAAAGAGGCCAAAAAATGCATGCCCTACAACATGGCATTCAGAACAAAAGGCACATTGTTAACACTAAGGGCACAACTTCTCCTCTACTGTTGATCTGCACTGTCCTGCATCACGGTGCTGTTCCCCTGTCGTAGCAACGCACTTAAGAGGTGATGCGCACTGTGGAGGTGCCAGAAACGGAGCCAGATGAGACTGCAACCAAAGACAAGACACTGTGCTAGTCTGAAATCTGAAAACAGCTCAGACATCCCTAGACACTGGTAACCTGTGAGACCGAGGACTGTTTCCAAGCCAACTCCTAGTAGCCTATTAGAGCCCTTCATTTGTTTTAAAATCACAGAGATGCAACGTTTTTCTTTTTTTGATATAAATAAGCCAGAATTTTTTAAAAGCAGCCCTACCACTGGACACTGAACCTAGTGGCTCTTATGAATGAAGTAAATCTCACCGTATTTGGAGGGCGGGGGCATAGCGCTGCCCATTATAGTTTGGCTTCAAAGTTTCCGGTTGCATTTGCGAATATCATCACAAATGCACTGTTGGCATCTTAAGTACCAGTTTTATGTGGTGGGGAAAAGACAAGCAGTACTAGTCCATTTATAAATTTTCACATGTATTTTATAGGGAAATTCCTATCAATGGCAGGCTCAGGATCATGTAAACCTAAATGTGAAAATGAGGGTGGATATGGAAGAGGAGAACGGCAAGGGAAAAACAGCCTTTATGGTTTTGTTTTAAAGAAGCTAACCATCATTCAGAGGCTTATGGTTTTACAAAGCCACCATACCAAGTCTTACGCTTCTTATGCCTTTTAAGTCAAAATTTTAATAATAAATACACAATCTTTAAATTCTATAAGCCACTGATTGGGGGTATCGTCACATGAGCATCATTTAAAAAGCAACTTACTAACATATTATTGCACTTCCACAGATTACACAGAAATGTGTACAACAGGCTAAAGAATCCGACTAGGGGAAAGAAGCTATAATTTCTAAGTACAGAAGTACAAATTAATTTATCAGTGACACCCTTAAATAGTAAAGCAAATATCAACATCACTATCTTATTAATAAGCTAATCTTATTACTGTTTTTTGGCAAATATCTGTAATATTTCCTGAGCGTTTTCTCCATCAAACGACAAAGCCTCAAGATAAGAGTTTTGTTCAAAACTACTTTCTTTTTTCTTTTTTCCTAAGTAAGAGAAACTGTAGGACTAATATTAAAAGAACTTAACCGGAAACTTTCCTGGCCTCGCTGGGGACCATGCTTTAAGTACTTGTAAATCAATCTACAGGCAATACAATAATATCTGTGCATATAAAAGAGTATTTATCCTAATTTATACTACCCAAAACCTATTGTCCAAACAGGCAAAAAAATCTTTCTATATTAAATTGCACATACTAAAAAATTTCTTCCACGTGCCTTGAAATTGATAAATATCACTGCTCATACATTAGTGATAAAATACTTAATTTTTCACTTTGAAAATAATTATTATTCAGAGACGAAAATATTCTTTTACCTCTCAGTTAACTTTTCCAGGTAAAGTGTCATTCCCACAAATACAGTCAGTGCAATCCAAAAGAAAGTAAAATAGAGGAATGCGATCCGTGATTTTCCTAATGATGCAAGTAAGTCAAACCATTTAACTTGAGATTGAACTTTTCCTCCTTTAACTACGTTGTTTAAATTGACCTCACTGAAAAGTCACAATGACTTCTGTTCAGCAAGAGGATTTTCAAGCATCTTTCTTTTTAAAGAAAGAGTTGATGCTTTCCCAGGCGAAGAGAACCTTACAGTGGCACCTGAAAAGTGTGAACTCACTCTAACTTGCTAAACCTTCTTTGGAACTATGGAAATCCCCACCTTAAGTAGCTAGGCTGCTGTTCTTTTTTAAACTGGGATATGAAAACAATGGTCATAATCACAGCTGAAATGTCTCTCTTCTGTATTAACAGTCTGGGATATATATGTGAAGGAAGGAAAAAAAAAAAACTAAATGCAAGCAACAGATGTGTAGTGAAAGAGGAACAGAGAGGAGAAAAGCAAAGAGGAGGAACAGTTTATGGAATACATTTTTGTATTTAGGTGCAAAACCAATTCCGTACTATGAGGCTTCTTTACAAACAGGTCGCTGATCATATTAGAAAATTTGGAGGAACGCACACGTTTCCATTTATCCACCCAGGTCTGCTTGGCCAGCTTTTAGAAAGTCAGAATGCTAAGTGGGCATGTCAACTTGGGGACTTTCTGTTTGACCACTAGTTTAGGAAAAAATTCTCTGAGGTCAGTTCTGCTCATTAATCATTTTTGTCCTGGCCATTCTTCTCCCACCCTCACTACCACCCACGTCACTTATGGGAAACGGAAGCAGGACGTGCTACACCTGTGCGTGAACCAGGAGCATGGCGAGGGAAGGGGGACCTTCCGGGGGGCAACTGCCTGGGGGAGAATATACTATGAACCATAGAAACAGTGAATGTCTTTGACACCAATCTGTAAATGCGCAGCAGTCACGAAGTAATCAATGGCCTGCCACTGATGTTTATTACTCTGCCACACTAAATACAGTAAGGCTCATCATACTTTTAGAACACAAAAACAGTTTCAGGAAGTATAAAAACTTAAAGCATTGTCCCCATGTATTTTATAAAAACAAAATGAACAACTTTCTTACGTTAAAATAAGTGCTGAAAAGATACAAATGAGTTGAGTTATTGAGCAAATAAAAACAGGTCTGAGCTACTCCTTTTCAACCCAGTAAGGCTCAGCAACGTCGTATCTTTCAGATTACCCAGCATCAGGGGACTCAGCTCAGCTAACCAGTTTTGGCAACACTGTCCTCTGCTGAATATTCCCATTGGCATCTGTCATCTGTGCCAAATTAGTCCTCAGTTTGGAAGCTGAGCTGGAAGGTGGAGGTAACTTGGAAATGGATGTGATAGCACCAGTGCTCTCGGTTATCCTTTTCACTGACGTCTTCTCCCCAGTGGGAGGCTTTGGCAACCGCCTCCTCAGCCAGGGATGCCGTAAAGCCTGGCCAGGGGTCATGCGAACCGCAGGATCCCATTCTAAACACTGTTTCAAGAAGTCAAGGAAAAGGGGATCGTCACACCCCTTCAGTGCATTCCCCCACTCTCTGCTCTCCGGTGGGCCCCTCAGTTTCCCCCTCCTGGAACGGCCTCCATTGAGAACCACAGAGCCATCTGAGAGTGTCGTGACAGTGCAGTAACGGGGATAACCCTTGGAGCTCACAAAATTTTTGGCTCGTTTGGATGCATCCAGCAGTTTCTGGGAGGGCATGCCCAACAGTTCAATCATACAAGCCAGCTGGTCCCCTTCATCTTCCCCAGGCAAGAGGGGGTAACCGGTCAGGAGCTCTGCTAAAATGCAACCCAGGCTCCACATATCAATGGGCATGCCGTATCTGGCGCCAAGGATCACTTCCGGAGCCCGGTAAAAACGGGACTGAATGTACGTGTAGACGCGCTGATGCTCATAACAACTGGAGCCAAAATCGATCACTTTAATACCACTTCTACCCTGCTGCTTTAATAAAATGTTCTCGGGCTTAAGGTCACAGTGAATTATTCTGTTTTTGTGCAAAGCATCCAAGCACTGCAGAATCGAGTGGGCAAACTTGCGAACCAAAGGCAGGCTGAAGCCCTGGAACTTATTCTTCTTGATGAGCTCATAGAGGTTCATGCTCAGCAGCTCGAACGTCATGCAGATGTGGTTTCGGAAGGTGAAATTCTCCAGCATGTGGATGACATTCATGGTGTTGTCCTTGTCCTGCTTCCGCAGGTGTTCCAGGATCCGAATCTCCTCTGCTGCCTGCCGGTGGAAACGCTTCTCGTTCCGCACCATCTTCAGGGCCACGTGCTGGTGGACTTTGTGGTCATAGGCCTTGACCACCTGCCCAAAGCTTCCCTTCCCAATGACCTTGAGGACCTCGTACCTGTAAGCCACGTGATCGTGGGGCACCTGCACGTATGATCCCTGGTCATCATCATAGCCACCATTGTTGGGCCCACCTGTCATGCCCTGGCGCTTCTTTGCGTTTGGACCCAAAAAGTATATTTCAGGGTAGCTGAAGATCTCGTGGTGTTCAAAGGTGGTTAGTTTTTGCATGTATTGCTTCATTGCTTGTTCGGGTGTCATGGGGGTGGCTTTCACCTTCCCCATGCCTTCCATAGACTTCAGAGAGGTGGAGCTCCCCTGCCGCCTATGGATGCTCTCCAGCTGCCGCTCCGGCACTACCGGCAAGCCCGTCTTACCCACTGTCGTAAGCCCGTTTGGTTGTGTCGTGAGCACTGTCCGCTTGTTACTATTATCCTCAAACAGCTGCTGAACCTGGATCTGTCCGTGGCTGTGGCTGCCGACATGTAAGTGATCGTTCATTGTGTGCTTACTGCCGCCAATCTGGAATTCAGAAAGCAAACGTGAATACAACGGAAGAGGTCTGTCTGTTCGAATGGGGTATTTTTTAAGTCAGCCCCCACCCCACCTTTACAGTCCAAATCAGGTTCGCTAAATGGAAAGAGCTGTATGCCCAGGAGGGACCTCATGAACACCCCGACAGGGAGAGTGGATATGGTGCTGACAGTCTCTGATTAAATAAAGGAAAAAGACTAGTAGACTTGGGAAGGCTACGAAACTTGGGATCCTGAAAAAAGGGACCCCATAAATGCCATACCTACCACACCCCGGATCTTTACAGTAGGTTCCCTGTGGAGGCAGAGGCATCTGTCTTGTTCATTGGTCTACACCTAACACTTAGCACAGGGCCCGGCACACCCCAGGTGTTCCACTCAACCCATAGGTAAAATGAAACAGGATACAGAAAAAGATGGAACATGACATCTTTGTGCTGGCTCCACCTCCTCCAGATCACAGCCCCTTTCACACTTCATTTATTCTCTATTACCACGAGGGCAGAGACCATGGCTGTCTTGTTCACTACTTTCTCTCCCATGTCTAGCTAGTTCGATTCTGAAAACACTAGTGTCTTCCATTCTTGATCTTCTCCACTACTTGGAAAACCGACTACACCTAGGAAGATGTAGTCAGATGATCCACTGACAAAAAAAATGTGCACTTTTAGGCTTGAAAGATTCCCATGTGGATATGCATTGTAGAATCTTGTAAACTCCTAATCTATTTTTAAAAAATTTCTGGGCTTCATAGACTGTGATGACCATGTAAGGCCATTCAGCCCAACAAACCAACCACCACAGTTTGGGGCCTTCCTTTGGTCAATGGCTCCACTCTCTTAACAGTGTATTTCTGTGGGCTGCTGGGATACTCAGCTTTCCAACAAGGAACACAAAGTAGCGACTTCTATTTCAGGCACACATACCATCCCTGAACATTCTTGTCTAAACAAAACTGATGGTGCAAGCCAAGGGGCCCCCAGTCTTCTACCAAGAATCTGCTTGGGATTTCCTTCAAGTATTATTATTGCAAAGATGTGAGGGGTGGGAGAGCACTAGCAGCCAGGATCCCCTGGGTTAGGAATTCTTCCCAGCCTCAGGCAACCACCCAGAAGTCTTAATGCATCCTACTTGGTGATTTCTGTGTAAATCTTAAAGATCAATTTGTCATTCACAACCCATCTCATTCACTCAACTGGTATTAGCTAAGGTCTAGGCACAGAAGTGGCAGAGTCCCTGCCCTTTAGGAGCTTATAATCCATTAGCTGAAATCACATGCCAACAGTATTTTTTCTGTTAATTTCTTTCTGAATCCTACCTTTTGGGCTCTATATACTACCAAAGAATAAAAACAGTCTGTATAGGTAACACAGCAATTCAAAAAATGGCTCAGAATCACCCAGGTTATAAACTGAAATTTCAAGTCCTCCTTAGCAGCCGACCAAGACCTTTGAATTTTCTTTAACTGACATGTAGCCTGCACAGTGACTATATAAGGAGTGGGCTTTCTCTCTGCTTGCTTCTAATAAAACAGAGTAGAATACTGTATAGTACCTGGGCCTGTCTGAAGTGTGATTTCCTAGATTGAGAGATTTTACTACTCAGGCTAATTTTTTGAAGACTTCTGATCAAACCCTTTTATTAAAGTCATCGATGATACTTCATGCTAAGTGATCTTTTGTCAGGTAGCTGGACAGGTTATTTTATGCCCATTCTATGCCAAAAGCAGAACAGTCCATAAAAATGAATTAGGAACTCATGAGTATATAGAAAAGTAGTACAGGCCTGTCCACAGCTTTGGTTCCCAAGTCCTACTCTCTGCACCCCTCCTCCCCACTGTGATCTTTCAAGCACCAGGAAATAGAAAGATCTGAAATTTGAAATACCTCTCTTCTAGAGAACCATTCTCTTCAGGGCGGGAAAGAGTGATTCAAAAGAAAAACCCCGCTACAAAAAGCATGAGGCTTCACTAGGGACAAAATTAACCTTGAGGCTTTAGGAACTCCTACAAGATAGCAACGCAAAGCATTTTGAGCATCAGAAATTCACTCCAATTTTTCCAACAGCAATCTTAATGTTTTGCACAATTAAAATACAATCACACAAATTTAATTACTAGAGCCAAAGAGGGCTTGACAATTAACTATCAACTGTCTCTCCGACTGCCTTCTCTCGGTCTTCTCAGCTGTCTCAACTATTAGCTCACTTACCCTTGGATGGGTTCAGGGGTTCCTCAGCATTCAAGCCTCAACTCCCCTGGCCTCTTAATTCCCATAATTCTCCTTAGTTGATCCTGACCACAGCCAGGGCTTCAGCAAGCACCCAAGGACTGACGAGTTCACAGCTTCACTTCCAGCTCAGGCCTGCCTGATCTGGTCTCCTGAGCCCAGGACCCTTGTGTCCAACGACAGATCAGCCGCCTTCCCCACAGGCAATTCAAACTGAACTCATGATTTTCCTTCCAAAACCGTTTCCTCCTCCCATACCCTCAATTTCTGATAAACAAAAGGCTTCTCTTCCACATAGTCACTCAAGCTTGAACATCTGGAAATCCTTCTGAGTGTCTCCCTCACCTTCTGAGTCCCCAATAAGCGTTGCTGTCTCTCTATCCTACTCCCTCTCCGCTGACCAGGCCTCACCACCCGCCCACTCCTGAGGTCTCTCACTGGGACAACCCAAGCAGACTCCTCACATGGCCCTGTGCTTCTCCGTCTAGAATTCCTCAAATCACCTTCTCCAAAGTACTTAGAGAGCTGTCATTGAAAAGTGTCAATCTGACACTGACCTCCCTTTTGCTCAAGGCCCACATCTGCACCCCATTTCCACAATTAACCCAAGAATTTACAGGCCACGACACCAGGTTCTAAAATGTAGCACATAAATGTCCTCAGTCCTTCCTTCCAATGTCATCTACCACTGTTACAATTCTGAGAGTAACAAAGCTGGGTTCCCCAAGACCTGTGGAAACACCATGTCCTCTTATGCTCCTCTGCTTTTGGCAAGGTCATGTTTCACAATGGTTACAAGTCAAGGCCTATTCAATTAAACACACGGGGGATGAAGCCTAGCTCTGTCACTTACTAGAAGTGCGACCTTGGGCAATTCATCTCTCGGAACCTCAGTAGGCTTGTCTGTAAAAAGGCAACAGAACTCCTCATCAGAGCTATAGGATTAAATACGTTAAATAAAATGTATAAAGTGCTTAGTAAAGAAGAGCTGTTATCATCCTTCCCAAAGGCTGCTTGCAATCTCCTTCCTCACTATGTCTCCATAGCAAACTCCCACTCAGCCTCCAGGGTCCAGTTCAACTCTCACCTCTTCTGTGAAACTTCCCCTTTCCTTGCTCTCTTTCAGACCACTGTTAACACCTATTTCATCTTATTGTAAGTGTTTTAACACCTAATGTACCCACCTGGCTGTGAGCAATTCCAGGGCAGGGTCACCTCTTATCTTTGTAAGTCCCTATTAACATAAACCCAGACATACAGTAAGCACTCGGTAAATATCTGTTGAATGGAAGAACACAGGTCAATAAATCCTTGTTAACTGATACCTCTCTGAATTGTATTTGGGAACTACTCTTGTACCTTCATAAGAACACAGGAAGTTAATGCCCAGGGAATTAGGGATGTCCCTAGCGATCCAAGTCACAAGACATTAGGTTAGGCTCACAGTGCATCAGCAGAGACTTAAAGGCAAATGATAGCCAGTTAAAAGGTACCTGTAGCAGGTCAGTTAAACACCTAAAAGCAATGTGTGGAATCTTAACAACTTTCCAGCGTTAAGGAGATTCTGTTGAGAGGCTATAGAAAAGAAGGTCTTTGATCTCAAATAGTGTAGGACTCGAAAATCACAATGAAATTCAGAAGCGCAATTAGCTGATTTATTAAAAACAAAAGGTGGGGGGAGATTTAGAGGAGCCACGGTATTTCCAGAACACATATGCCAGGCCTACATAACCGTAAGAATATTAAAAGCCCCTTACTCTCAGCCTCTTGAGGTCTGAGCACGTGGCTTATTCCTGTTTGCCACTGCTCATCTAGCATGGTTGTCACATTTAAAAATATACACAGAGCGAATGCAATTGTTAGATATGTACAACGTAGGGGTTAAAACAGAGACCTACAAAAGTCTTCTCTGACCATGAAATAGTTCAGTATTAAAAATTGTATAAGAACTATAGTCTAACCAGCTTAATCTCTTCCAATAATAAAGTAGAAAATAGGAGACTGTGTTAACATTTTGGAGTATTTGAAAACTTCCCTGAGGTCATCTTAGAAATGCTGTACAGTGTTATGGGAACAGAATTGAGTGCAAAAAGGTTGGAATTTTGGCTCCTCCTCAAACACAGAGAGCCTGTGTGGCTCTGAGTCAAATATCTACTTTTTCTTCTTCAAAATATTACTATTTTTTTAAATGAGAATACTCATTCTTCTTTTTTTAATCCCAATTATTTTATAAAGGTAAAGCTGGTAACTAGAGACTGCTGTAAACATTAGAACAGTTATGAAAGTGATAAAATACTAATATTTGGGAATTAAGAAAAGTATATTACTATTTCCAATACAACATCAAAAGAAAAAAAAAAACTTAATAGGAATCCACACAGTGACTGGGTACACTATTCAGACAAACAGAAATAAACAGAACAACTACATATCCAATAATATATCCATGGAGACAGGGAACAAAAGGGCAATGGACTAAATAAATTCCAAAGTTCATACTCTTTATAATCATATATTTACCCTCCTGTATATACTTTACAAGCGGAGATGTGGACAAGCTCCTGTGACAAGATCATCTTTCTCTCCTTAATACCCTTTTCCCCCTTATTCTAAACCCAAGTGTAATTGCTGTGGAAGAAACAACTAAAAACTTACAAGCACCTGAAAGACACATGGGACTATGGCTCTGCAAAAGTTCCTGCATTTGTCATGAAATGAACACAACTTCCTAGGAGAAGTGATGTCAAGCAAGAGGTAGAAGCGAGGCTCAGCAAGGCCTGGCTTTAGCCCCAGCCTTGATAGGAACTGCCTAGAGAATCTTGACCAAACCAGCTCACCTGTCAGACTGTTTCCTCATCTGTAAAATGAAGGAGTAGAACCAGAAAAATACTGTGTTGTTTTTTTTAAAAAAACTTTCCTTTTCTACAAAATCTGCAATGTTGGGCAAATAAAATCAAAGCCACATAATCAAATAAATAAATAAATAAAATAATCAAATAAAATAAAAGCCACAATCAAAATCTAACTTTACGCTTTCCAAACCAAGTTTCCAATGATCAATAATAGCACGGGGATTTTAACTGGAAGTTTAAAACAGGTAAATCAGCCAGATACCACAGCAAAACACAAGCATCCATTGCTGGGAGTCCTGAGAAGGAACGTCACATTTTTTCTTCTCTGGTGCACCACGGCCTGTTCCTGCAGTGGACACCTTTTGTTTTCTCTAATCTGATTACATATTTCTATTGGAAAAAGGCTCTGATCTAAGAAAGCCCACTCTTGGAATCCAGATAAAAACCTAGTACTTCCTTCCCAGGTCACATCAGGTCACGTGATTACATCCACACACGGAAAAAAGTGGATGCTGTATTTTAAAATTCTCAGATGATTCCAAACCAAACAAACCAACCAACCCAAACCCCTAAAACTAATGGCAATTCCTCAACTAAAACGTCACCATAACAGGAACGTTCAACCATAAGGTATCAACCAGCCTACTTGACAAATTCTCTTCCACCATCAACAGTGCAACACAGATCAGTTAACTTCTGTGTAATGAATTCTCAGCCCCTGGTCACATGTTTGGAGGGGGGAGGGTAGGGAGAAGGAAGAGAGAGAAGGGAGGGAGGGAGAGAATGAATACCTAACAGAACGGTTTCCTATAAAACTTGTACCCATCTGTCCAGGTCTAAGGGGAGATACCCCACTGGAGCCATCCTCTCACAAAGTCTCCTCTAATAAAGAAGTTTCCCCATAACACATGACCCTCCGAGCTGCATCTCTGTAGGCTGGAAATGGCCTTTTTCTACAAGAACTCAACTTTCGCTAGGCAAATGAAGCCATATCCCTACCAAGCATCCCTCACATAGAACCACCTTAGGCCATTCCTATGGAGGATCCAATCGGAAATAAGACCTGGGAAACCGTCAGCTCCTCCAGAAGTGCACACCTTCTCTAAGCTGGCAGTCACCTTCCAAGGGCGATCTCTGGGAGCTGAAAAAAGGTACATGCTGAAGTCAAATCCAGTTTGCCAATCTGCAGCCACTGTCCCACGATGGGCTGTCCCCTCCCTCTCCACCTACAGAGGGACCGCAGCACCTGCCGGGTGCCCTTCCCTTCTCACTTCCAAAGCAAAGCCAGCTCTTTCCTTTTGAATAATATCCAAATGCAGAATCCTACAGGGGTGGCTGGTTGTTTTGACTGCTGCTGTGGCTCTTATTTTTGTTAATGTTAATTACAATTTCTGTTGTGCTCAAACCTGTAGCACTCATAAAACATGCTTCCACACGCGGGGGACAATTGGCGGTGCTCCCTGCTGGCTGGAGCCAGGCCTGGGAGGCTCTTTGGGGGATCGATTTTCCGGGCAGGACAGCCTGACTGTCCCCTAACACATATCTGTTCTATAAATACCCACTACCCAGTGGTTGGGGGGAGGGGAGGGGCTGGGGGATGTTTACCCGGTCAAGGAAAGGAGCTCTGGAAAGCAACGACGAAAAAGGAGGGAAAAAAGAAGGAAAGCAGCAAGGAGGAAGTTCCGAGGAAGAGGAGCGCAGGGGTGGGCGGGCTTCGGAGGGGAAGTGAGGGGCCCACGCCACGAATCTTCCTTTGTGGCTGCAGCTCTCGGTTCGCCCAAGTTGCATAGGGTGGCGTCCAGGAGAGGCCACTAGCCAGGGGCGTGGAGATACTCGCACTTCGACCTCTCTCCTCCCGGCGTCAGAACCCCACAAGTCCGGGTGTTTATGCCCCGGGCCCCTCCCGCACCCCTCCCCCCCCCCCCCGCGGCCTCCCGCGGGGCTGGGTCTCACCGTGTGGGCTGCGGCGGCCGCGTTGCTGGCCCGGAGAGGCGGCAGGGCGATCGGGGAGGGCGGGCCGGTCCCCACTCCGCTCCGGGGAGCCCCCGCACCGAGCCCCGGGGAAGCCTGAAGCTGACGAACGGCGCTGTCCCCTCCTCTGCCTGGGAGCCACGCACGGGAGGAGACAAAAGAGGGTCAGGGGGGAGAAAGTCACCCAGAACCCGTCGCCCCGCCCCACCCCTCTGGGTAGCTAACCCCGCTCTCCCTGAGAGAGAGACGGGACGGTAAAAACGGGCGTCCGGGGAAATGAAAGGGCGCCCGGGTCACGGATCCCCGGCGCGCACCCCCAGGCGGGGCTCGGGCAGCTGCAAAGTTAAGTCGGGCGCCGGCGCTCGAGTTCGCGACCCCGCGGCGGGGCCGGGCTGGGCCGGGGCCGGGCGGCCCACGTTGCAAGCGGCCACAGGCCGGGAAAGGGGTTGGACCGCCGACAAGGGCGCGACGGCCTGCCTCGCCGGGCCCCGGGCGGGGGCAGGCCCGGGACGGCCCTCGCCGGCCGGGTCGGAGGGCTCCACTCGGAGGAGCCCTGGGGCCGGGGTGCAACAATGAGCGGAGCCGAGGCGAGGGCGCGCCGTCCGCCCCGGGGCCCCGCCACCGCGCAGACTTTGTTCGAGGTCCCGCAGGCAGCGGGCGCCCGCGCCACGAGGGCTGGACCCGGGGCGCGCGGGGTGCCGCCGGGGGCGGGCGCCGGGGGCGGCGTGGCGGCCAGGCCCTCCTTACCGGTCGGGTAGGCGGCGGGAGCGGCGGCCGAAGGTTTCCTGGTTAACATGGCCGCTGGAGAAGAAAATGCATTTCAGGGCTGCCGTCTCCGCCGCCGCCGCCCGTCCTGCTGCTACTTCTCGCGGCCGCCGCCGCCTCCGGGTCGCCCCTCTCGCGGGTCTCCGGCGCTTCCTCGCCGCCTCGCGTCAGCTACAGCCAGACACACACAGTCCGCTGCATCCCCGCGGCCCGGGCCCGCCGCCGCGAGTCCCCCGCGCTCCTCCTCGCCGCCGCCGCCGCCGCCGCCGCCGCCGCCGTCCTCCTCTTCCTCGGGCGGCTGCAGCACCCCCCGGCCCGTGCACATGCCTCGCCCTCCCCTGCGCGCCGCTGGCCTCCCCGAGTCCCTCACATAGGGCGCGGGGGAGCGGGCTGCGCCGCCAGGACCGACTCGCTCGGGAGCCTCCTCCCGGGCTCGCGCGCGCGCGCCCCCGCGCAAACTCGCTCTGGCCCCCGCGCACACTCGCACTGGCGCCCGCGCGCGGCGCGGCCCGGGAGGGCAGCCCCGCCCCCGCTCCCCTCCGCCGCGGGTGCAGGCCCCGCCCCCGGGCTCCCCCCCGGCTTAGCCACACACGCTCACGTACACCCCACCCCCACCCAGCCACCCTCCGGAGTCCCTACCCCACCCAGTCATCTGCATAGCCACCCCTCCACTCCCCGGAAAAGTCTGCAGTCTCCGCTCGGCCTCCGCCTCCCCCTCCGGCCATCTGCGCGGCTCCCCTCGGCTCCCCTCGGCCCCGCTCGGCTCCCCTCCCAACGACCTTTTCCCCTCCGCGGCCTCCAGCCCCTGCAGCACCCCGCCTTTTTTTCCCCCAGCGCAACCTACCACTGCTTCCCTCCACCGAAATCTCTGCAGAGACCCCTCCCCTTCCACGAGCGCCCCGAAACACATGCATTTGCAGCTTCCTGAACCCAATGGCTGCTCACAGACAATACTGTCCCCCCCTTCCTGGTCCCAGTGGCTTAACCACCCCGTCTCCCCATTTTATCATGTAAAAAAACTTAGTTGTGCGAGGGTCACCTCGGTAAGTCAAGCCCGAAGGAGGGCCGCAGCTTAGCTTGGTGAACCCCCCGAGCGTGGGCGAGGGAGGGGGCTGCCCTCCCACCTCCACCTCCACGACACACACCCTCCCCGATTTACTGACACCAAGTGACCGCTTGCCAGCCTCTAGGACAGGGGAGGCAGAGAGGCGCTCGTGGATGGCTGCTGGGGAAGCAGTTGTCTGTAGGTTGCTAGGCAAAAATAAACATCAGAGACACCTCCCATTTCCTTACAACTCCGAGCCTTTTCCCGGCGCGGCCACTGGGAGAGACACACCTTCCTTTCTGCTCTCCGCCGTCCGGAGGGACACCTTTAATTCTTCTCATTCCCAGGGCCGAGACTCTCTCCGCTTCCCTTCCAAGACACGTGGAGAATTTCCCTGCCCTTTTCACTTGCCATCTACAGCCTCTCATTCCCTTGCAGACTGAAAAACTGCTTGCCCGTCACACACCTGCGTCCTGTAGTGTGTGGAACATCCTTTGTACAGAGGTCACAGGTTTTGTCACCTCCACAGTTAGAAAGGAGGAAAGAGCCAGGCAATCTCGGACGACAGGCCAGAAAGCTATGGGGGCGGGGGGAGGGCATTTCCTTACGGAGTAGTACCCAGTCCCTGAAGTTCGGGGAGACCTGGGTCCATTATGCTCTGCCTCCAGTATCCTGCAGGGCCTCTGGCTGGACCCAGTTTGCAGGCCTGAACTAGCGCAGACTCAAATCCGAAAGAGGCCACCTCCTGCGGAGTCCCATCGCCCCTACTGTTTGCAAATTGTCATAGCAACCTCCCAGAGAGATCACACTCACTTTATACAAATGCCAAAAACATGGAGTGTTTCAAAGATACAATGTGACCCTGTAAGAGTCTCCAGGGCATTAAAGATAGGGAGCATTGGCAGAGGGAACAGGTGGCAGAGTGGAATTTTGCCTAATGGTATATCCCTCAAAAAAAAAAAAAAAAAAATCTTGGTGCCTTTGCCTAATCAAGTAGAATCACAGTGAAATAATCAATTTAATAATATGCTTAATCTGACCCCAGCAAGAACTGTTCCCTTTTGCCTACCTTCCCATTCAGATTCACTTGGGGAAACATGTAGTGTTCAGAATTAACTAAAAGAGGGGCGCCTGGGTGGCTCAGTTGGTTGGGCCTCCGACTTCGCTGGGGTCATGATCTCACCGCTGGCTGGCTCTAGGGTTCAAGCCCCCAGACGGGCTCCGGGCTGCCCGCTCCGAGCCTGGAGCCCACTTTGGATTCTGTGTCTCCCTCTCTCTTGCTCCTCTTCTGCTCACACTCTGTCTCTCTCTATCTCAAAAAGAAATAAACATTTTAAAAAAAGTTAAAAAAAGAATTAACTGAAAGAAAAGGGGCTACTTAGTAGCAGAGAGGAAGCCAGAACCCATTCCCAGGCTCCTGGTCTAATTTCGCTATGCTTTCTATTACCACCGTGGATTTTTAAGAAACTCACACCTCCTTCCTTCTTTCCATTTCAAAACGATTATTTTCATACTGTATTCCTTTTTTTCTGTAAATGAGTACTCCATATAACTCATATTCAAATAAAAAATTTGAAGCAAAAAATAAATTTTAATATAACCTGACACCCTTTCACTTAAATCATTCTTGCAATACTTGAATAGGAAATAGGCACTGCTTTTTCATGAAGAAGGAAAATGCTAACTACTCGAAGTCATGGTTTGTAAAATCCAAGTTAGTAATATTAATCTACACATTAAACATGAGGAAAGGGAGGATTTTTTTTTTTTTTAATAGAAGGACACAAAGAATCATTAACTTTAATCAAAGAAAGAAAAAGATACATGTTTGGGGAACTTTTCCTAGTAAATTGTTTTATGACAGATCAGGTATAATTTCAATTTTATATTTTTGTTGTTTCTTGTCTTAGGGAAAATTTGCAATTAGTCTAATCATTGGCTGTTTTAATTATAAATGGTACACCTTTCAAACTTATATTCTTACTTAGCTCAAAATGAGTATTTGCAGTTTCTTGGATTTCTCTCATTATGTTAAATATTGATGAGTTCAGCCTGAATTAACATCAAATACATGTGCAAACGTATTTGACAAACTCCTTGAGCTTTCAAGAAGAATGAACTGGGTTAATGCTAGGAGTTATTACCCTCAAGCTTATTAATTATCCTGAATATTTACCTCTTTATAAAATTCATTCACAAATATCCTCGTGTTTCATCTTCACAACTCACAACCTGACCAGAGTTGTGTTGATGTTAATAGTAATCTCCTCCGGGGGCTCAAGTCCCTTCGTTAAGTGTGTCTGCTCTTTGATTCTTGTCTGTTGGAAAAATTCCATCTGTTTTGTATGTTTGTCAAATCCAGATTCAAATAACAGGTAGGCAGGATGGGGCTGGATTAGAAAGAAGGAAACTTTGGGGAACTCAGAATGGAGCCTTGTGGAAGGAAGTTGTTTTCAGTGGGAAAAATAGTGATGGATCACAGAGAAACTGGAAATGAACAAGAAAATTGCTGGTTCTGAAACACATTCCCTCATTGAATCCCTTTGTCCCAGAAACATTTACAAAGAATTTAGTATGTGTAAGGCCTACAGGATATGATGAATCATCAGATGTGGTGCGCTGGGCTTCGGTCTGGCAATCTATTAGGATCTCATTCTTTTATCTAATTAAGCAAGAAACAGTAAGCACCTAACATATTTTTGGCACTATTCGTTCTGGGGCCACAGAGTTAAATAAATAGTCTCTGAGTCTGGTCATTGTTATTAAGAAGCTCCCAGCCCAGGAGAGGCGACAAGACATTTAATGACGTGATGGGGCAGAAATCGAGGCGGGTAGGAGGTACAATGGCGGCACATGGAGGGAATGATGAACTGTACCTAAGTGGTGACTGGAATCAAAGAGTCTGTGCTTCAGTGAAGGTTTAAAATTTTTTTGCTGTTTATTTATTTTGAGAGAGAGAAAGAGAGAGAGAAAAAAAAGCATGAGATGGGAAGGGACAGAGAGAGAGGGAGAGCGAGAATCCCAGGCAAGCTTCTCGCTGTCAGCACAGAGCCCAATGAGGGGCTCGAACTCATGAACCATGAGATCATGACCGGAGCCAAAACCAAGAGTCGGAGGCCTAACAGACTGAGTCAGCTAGGTGCCCCGTCATCCAGGCTTTAAAGATGCTTGGGAGTTTGCCAGTCAAACCGGGCTAGGACATTCTAGGCAGAAGGAATAGGGTGTGCATAGGTACCAAGGGGTAAGAAAGCATAGCATATTCTGGGAGAAGGGTCAGCAATTCAAAATAGAGGAAGTCTGGAGTGGCAGGGAAACGGTTGGTACTGTCACCTTCGTGAGGTCAGGGTTATGGATGGTAGAGGCAGGTTAAGAATTATCTGAAGTTTTACCAGCTGTGGAAATATGAAAACAAGGTACAAGGTCTTTTAAAGCAATCAGGTAAATCACCAAGGAACTGACTCATTTTGGAGAAGATAGGCTTGCGGGTTAGTCAGGCCTAACTCCCCTCAGTAGAACGCTTTTTGCTGATGGTTACCTTCCATATGTCCGTCACCAAGGTCCAGGACCACTTAGAGAAAAGCATGACCTTTATCACCCAAAGTCCATGATGTAATGTCCTCAGATGTAGGAGGCATGGATGTCATAAGCTAATGGTCACTGGGTATTTCCACTCAACTCTGTGGCCATGGCCAGTGTGGAAACAAGAAGAGATTTCCACACCAATGGAAAGTTGGTGATCCAAAGTGTCTGGGCAGGCTGGTCATGTTTTGTTTAGTGTCCTTACAGAGCCAATTTCCTTAACCCTAAGTTGGGGAGAGAGCCCCGAAAGCAAGCTAGGTATCTAGAAAGGCTGAGGATATTGTTCAGCATTTCTTGGGGATAGTTCATCTGCTTTTCCCAACTATACCCTAAGGACCGAGTTAACGTGAAAACCAGTAAGCAAAGGAAAGAGAAAGCTACATCCTGGAAGTGGGGAGTAACTCCGTCTTCGGCACCAACAGGACAAATGCAAACAGAGTGGTGGCCAGTGTGTCCAGGAGCTTTAAGAGGATAGGAGCGCTACGACCAGATAGAGTCCCCACCAGCTGCCCACGCTATTGGCACAACTCACAGAGCAGGCCAATGTTTCTCAGCCCTCTGGAGACAGGCTGAGAAGGCTGTGCTGGGAGCAACCAGCCAGGAGCAGGTGCCCTGGAATCACGCTGGGCTCCGCTCCAGCAAAAAGTGGCAACAGAAACTCTGAGAGCAACTCTACTAGGGGCTTTGTGAGAAGAGAAGGAGCGGCGTGATTCTGCAACCCAGACAAGAGCAGGAGGGTCAGTGACATTCCAGGTCGTGGGATCTTTGGTGTCACTGGAACCACAAGTAGTGTCGTCTAGTAGCTAGGAAGGGGCAAGTGGGAAGGAGAAGACCGTTTCATGAGCATCGTGAGGGTTACACTGGGTATTGCCGCTGGTTTGCTTCACTGAATGGAAATGAATTTATTTTAGCCATGGATAAGGAAAACCATCCACTGTTCAAACTGTCAGGACTCGGGGCGCCTGGGTGGCTCCGTCGGTTGAGCACCTGACTCTTGATTTTGGCTCAGGTCATGATCTTGCAGTTCGTGGGATTGAGCCCTGTGCAGGACTCTGCCCTGAGCTTGGAGCCTGCTTCAATGGATGTGAATTTCTACCGCTCTTCTAATTCATACCGTACTAGGCACTGTGGAAGGCAAAACACAAACACGCCTTCTTTTCAAGGAACTTTCAGTCTCGCCTGGGAGAAGACTCACGTTCCAGGAAACATTCAGCAACACAGTAAAGAGCAGCTACTTTATATTTTCCTGTTTCTTCTTTGGATCCATTCTTCCACCCTGCTTGGTGCCACAGGAAGCTTTACAGAAGGCATTGGTGGTCTTCCCTGCCCATTAGCGTCTAGTTCGGTTTAACCATTGGAAGGTCTTGGCAAGACACCCAAGGTGTGTCTTAGGTATGTCTTGAGGACAGAGAGGTCAGACTATCTCCCTGGTTCTCCCCACACCAGCTCACCACAGATTGGCTATGGCCCGTGACCAAAGACCTCCGCTCATGTTCGGCAGCCCTTTCCTACAGCTGTAGCTACTCCCTTAGAGTTCTGGACCCTGTTCACACCCCTTGCCCCTTCAAACCTACGGGCGGTAAAGGTTTCCTGCTGTTGCTAGTTCTATGGGCTTGATTTTTCCCTCACTTATTTCCCTTTGTCCCATCCATCCTCACGTAGGTAGTCCTTTAATTAAACTCTTTGTGCCATGTTTTTTTTCTGCCAGATCCTGACGTATACAGACTTACACAGACTTATATATATTGTATATCCTATAGAGTGTAGGTTATGGAATCTAAATGCCATAGAACCCCAGAGGGCTAGGAGAATCAGGGCTTAGAGGAATCAGAGGGGAACTCCGGGTGAAGGCAGAATTTGATCTGGGCCTCAGAAAATGAGACTTGTCTTAAGCAGAAGAAAAAGCTCCCCAGGCCCGATGGAACCGTGTGCAGCGGCAGCCTCTGGAGCAGAGAGGGTTGCTGAGGAGGCCTAAGGAACAGCAGGGTCGTAGGGTGGGGGGGCACATCCAGGTCACTGATGGCCACGAAAGCCAGCGAAAGGAGTTTCCACATGGCGTGGATGGAAACAAAGGCCACTGGCGATTTCTGAGCAGTGAGTTGACCTGGAGAAAGTGCTTAGCAAGGAATGTAGATCAATCTGGCTGCAGCGTGTTAGAGAGACATGAGTGGGGGGAGGGAGTAGAAACAGAAAAGACCAGTTGGGAGGTGGTTTCTGGAAATAGCTGAGGGGGGTGGCACAAGGAGCCTGGGGCAGATACTGGTTATTTGGATGCTCTCTCCAGAGCCCAGGAAAGGGGCCTTGAAAGTAAGGGGAAGCCAGAAATAATGGAAGCACCACATGCTTTCCTTGCTACCTTTGGGTCTCAGAAGCATACAGAATTCTTAAAGCTGCTTATCAAGGAATTTCGCAATGAAGCCTATTAAAACGATCAGCTAGGGGCACCTGGGTGGCTCAGTCGGTTGGGCATCCGACTTCGGCCCAGGTCACGATCTCGCAGTCCGTGAGTTCGAGCCCTGCGTCAGGCCCTGGGCTGATGGCTCAGAGCCTGGAGCCTGTTTCCGATTCTGTGTCTCCCTCTCTCTCTCTGCCCCTCCCCCATTCATGCTCTGTCTCTCTCTGTCTCAAAAATAAATAAACGTTAAAAAAAAAAATGATCAGCTAAAGTGAGACATAATCAGGAGGTAACAAGTCAGGGAAACCTGGAATCCAGAAAGATTCCCCCATCACGTCTCCCCGCCCAGTAATCTGGAGACAGGATTTGTTGATCACTCAGGGAGAATGAGTTATCATAAATGAGGAGCAAATAGTGTGTTCCAGAGCCCAGTTTCGTTGGCCGGAGTCCCATCTATTGTGAGGACTGATGCACTGGCTTCTGACCGACGTTGGGTACAGACTGTTTAACACATTCAGACTAAGGGGTACCTGCCACTAAAAAAAAATGCAAAAATCTGAAGACGCTCCCCTCTTCCTTTCATTATCTTGCTTTTAAAGAGGTATTATAAAGAGGTGACGGAGAGGAGAGGATCTGGAATCAGCCATGTTCGAGTTTGCTAGGTAGCCCTCAGCGTGAAGGCCTCCTACACCTTGCAAGCATGAGCCGTTCCTGCGTCTTTGGACCTTCTAGTTCCAGGCCTCCACAGACCAAGTCTGGGGACACAACTTTTGGCCCCCTCAGATGTAGGTTTGTTATAGGGCAAGTTCAGAAGAGTTTGGTTCAGTATATTCTTGCTCATCAGAGAAACCCAAAGATGCTAAACTGACTCCAGTTCTGAGGGCTTCTAAGACCTCAGTTAGCTGGAAAGAATGCAGCACTGGGTCTAAGGCTAAGGGAACTTCCCCAAGAATAATGGTGCCATTGGCAACACCTTAGCTACCTAAGTAGCCTCGAAATAATAGCTAATAGTTGTAGAAGACGTTCACACGTCCAGGTAGTATTCCAAGAACTTTACCCGTGTGAACTAATATAATTTCCACAACCATCTGCCTGGCAGATGCTATTATTAGTTCCATTTTAAAGGTGAGGAGACTGAAGCACCGAGAGGTTAAATGACTTGCCCAAGGTCACACAGCTAAGACGTGACAAGGCAGATATTCTGGCTGTAGAATCTGTGCGGTGACCGCTTTCAGCGCTAAGTGGAGATTTTACCAGCTCACCACCACAATTGCCTCAATCTCATTATCGCCATCAATAACATTTCATGTCACAAAATAAACTTTTCAGAGAAGGCTTTGAGGTTTATATGGTCCTTCAGCTGTGGTCATTCTCAGTAACCCATTACTCATGGCAAAGTGCTTCACAGATGGGAACAGTGAGACAGGAAGCCCAGAGTAGCACCCCCGGAGCCACAGGTGGAGCCAGAGGAGGCATTAGGGTCAGAGCCCAGATTTGTTGACTGCTAACAATTTTTTCTCTTTTCCAAACCAAATTATTATAAAATTCCCTTAATTTCAGAGATGAAGGGATGGGGATTCCCTAAAAGCAGGTACCACAGGGGCGCCTGGGTGGCTCAGTCGGTTGAGCGTCCGACTTCGGCTCGGGTCACGATCTCACGGTCCGTGAGTTCGAGCCCCGCGTCGGGCTCTGGGCTGATGGCTCAGAGCCTGGAGCCTGCTTCTGATTCTGTGCCTCCCTCTGTCTCTGCCCCTCCCCCGTTCATGCTCTGTCTCTCTCTGTCTCAAAAATAAATAAAACCTTAAAAAAAATTAAAAAAAAAAAAGCAGGTACCACAAAACGGACAAGTTTTGATCTCTCAGGACTTCGGGGGCAAATTCCTGTTTTGACATTTCCAGGAATGATTTGAGTCTGGTCTTTACTAACACCCAGCTTAAAGAATTAACTTTACTGTATTCACAAGAAGTCCAAACACAAGTGAATGATTTCCTGTTTAACCCATTGTAGCAAATCAGCCCCTTTGCCTCGAGCAAATGGAAAAGACAAGGAGTCTTTGACAGTAGAAGGGAGTCCTCTCTACCAAGCTGGCCACTCCATCTAGACCACCCCGGATCTCTGGGGCAATGGCTCGTTACATTATGCTTTTACAAATAGCCACACTCTTATTCAGGTTAAAGGGGTTGACAGTGTGCTTGCTCACGAAGATAGTATAAATACTCCCTGGATAATCTAAGCCCCAAACTCAGTTTTGTTTGTTTGTTTGTTTGTTTTCAATTAGCTCTGCACAAGTAAGAGAAATTACTTTTGGTGATGGATGAATCTGAGTAACTGTCAAATAGTCCTGGATAGTTTGAACACTTTTGTAGTCAAAAACAGCTTTGACTGAAGAAAAGCTACTTGAAGTTTCATTATAGACAATGCATTGTACTTGTTGGTTACTTCTCATCAGATGGTGCTGGACAAGTCCACTGTTTACACAGCAGTGTTCTCTAGGGAAGGTTTGAAATACAAAAAAAAAACCCAAAAAACCCAAAAAACAAAAAATCTAAAGGCCTGTAGGCGAAGGTGTGCATTTAGCACAGGTGCAGGTGAATGGCCCCCGATCGGCATTTCCAAAGGCCACAAAAAATAAAAATGGCCCAGGAAGTAATGAACGACTTACATGTAAATACATAAAGAAGAGATTAAGAAGGAGTTGTCGGTAAAAAGAGGATCGCTTTTTGGGAAAGAACAAATAGTTTTCTCATGACTGGGAAGGGACAACAGAAATAAAGCAGCTGAAAGGCTACAGACAGCAACACTTGAACACAGGACAGCAGAAGAGTGATCAGTCATAGTGGAGGTACCGGTAAGAAAGAGGAGAAAGGAAATGGGGGTGGGGAGACAGCAAGAGGCAGAGAGGTGGGAAGAACTCTACAGAAATTTTTGTGAGGAGGGAGCCCGGGTGGCTCAGTCGGTTGAGCGTCCAACTCTTGATTTCGGCTCGGGTCATGATCTCATGGCTCATGAGTTCGAGCCCTGCGCTGGCCTCTGTGCTGACAGCAAGGAGCCTGCTTGGGATTCTCTGTCTCCCTGTCTCTCTGCCCCTCCCCCACTCGTGCTCACTCTCTCTCTCTCTCTCTCTCTCTTTCAAAAATAAATAAACACTTGTAAATATTTAAAAGAAGACATTTTTATAAGGACCAGGAGGAAATGTTTGAGGCGGGGTTGCACGTGGGGTGCAGGGGAGAAAACAAAACAGGAGTAGGACCAGAATGCTCACTCAGATGATGTTCTCAGGAGACACATGGTTATGGCTTACCTTTCTAAGTGAGCTCACCGCCTCTTTCCACTGAGAGCCCTGTGTGTGCTCTCCCTCTCTCACACCATATTTGTGTTCTGTTCTCCTTTCCTCTCTGCCTAACCCACGGCGAGTGAGGAACCTGACAAACATTTCCTACAACGCGGACTTCAGAGAAAACAATTTTGTGACAGTTTTGTCCTTGAGCTACGTGTCAAGCTCTGTGCTGTTTTGCCTGCGCCGGGTCCTTGAAACCTCACTCAAATGAGGCAGGTATGTTATTTTCTGATTTTAGAGAAGATGGAGACTGCAAATGGTTCGGTGACTTGTTAGTGATGGGCCGTAATCAGATGGGAATTCAGGGAAATCTGGTGCCGAAGCTCACTCTTACCCACCCAGAACGATCTGCAGACTGCTCTGGGGCATGAAGAATGCCCACACAATTCCATCTGACCCGACAGTGGCATCTTCTGCTTCTTCTGCTTCTTCTTCTTTTTTTAATGTTTATTTATCTATTTTTGAGAGAGAGTGAGAGCACAAGTGGGGTATGGGCAGAGAGAGGGGGAGAGCGAGAATCTCAAGCAGGCTCTGCCCTGTCAGCACGGAGCCCGACGTGGGGCTCGATCCCACAGACTGTGAGATCGCGACCTGAGCCGAGATCAAGAGTCGGACACTTAATCGACTGAACCATCCAGGCGCCCCCGTCTTCTGCTTCTACAGTGGTACTTCTGCATTCTCGTCAATGGCTGGGGAGTGGAAAGGAAGGGAAATCTCCTCCACAGAAGTCCTGACATCAGCATGCTCAACCCAAGCAAAATCTAGGGTCTCTTCCTCATTTGCTGTACTGTTTCCATGGTGCTGTTTTCCAGCTCAGCCCGTATGTTGCCTTTCTGTATGTGCCTGTCTGTGTTGAACAGAATTGCTTCCTCTAACTACTGTGCTATTAAGACAGCATCTGGGGTGGGGCGGGGGGGGGGGGGGAAGCAAGATCCCGGGAATGTATGCAAAGAAATGATCTCTGAAGTATGTGAACCAGGACAGGATTCCACGTTCTTCATGTGATTCAGTCAAGTACCAACATATTTGTAAGTGGGAATGTTGACTAGTCGTCTAAGTTGGTAGGGAAAGGTTATCCAACAGCAAGAAATTCCTGTCTATTTCAGATCTTTGAAAAAAACCGAAGTGTCTGTGACTCGGTATTTGGTGAGTTTTTCGTCCTTGAGAAATGAAAAATCAACATACTTTTTTGATGAGGGCAACAAGGGGTTGTGTGTGGTGAGCACAGTCCGATCTCATTAACTGACTGAATGAAATGTGGCCAGAATAAAAGCATTCAATGAGCCTCTAGAAGGAGATAATATTCTTTACTTCGAGAAGGCAAAGGAAAGGAGAAGGACACCTCTTCCCACCCCCCCCTTTTTTTTTTCAGTAAAAGGAGTCTCATATGGAACGAACTGTTAGCAAAGGGTGCTTAAAGGGACTGTTCGCAAAGAGTAAGTCGGGGGGAACACTACTATCCTGACACGCGACAAGGTCTTACAAAGTGCCAAAGAAGTCACTGAGCAGACACGTGGCTAGCTGACACTTGCACCAGGACCCAGAGCGAGACTAAGAACTTCCTTATTTGTGCGAAGGCACCCATTTTTCAACAGCAGCTTCCGACCTCGGGCTTACCCCTCCTAACCTATGTCAGCAAATCGCTCCGCAGTTCGCAAAGTAGGATCTGGGTTTACGGGTGAGTGACCAAGATACGTTGGTCTGTCAGCTTCCCCTTGAGCCCAGCTCTTCCAGTCTCTTTCTTGTTTCCAGGGCTTTCCACGCATCTTGTCCCTGGTCACGAAAAGTTTTCCTGAAAGGATTGGGGATTATGTAGAAAATGGGGGCGTAGGTGAAATTAACTGAAATGGTCATGCCTCTGTCTGAAGTCTAAGTCGCTTTTCCCTTTCATCTCAAGCAATAGATGATTTTATCTTAATCCCCTAACAAAAACCTGAGGACATTTTGATTTGTTGCTGGTGAAAAGTGATTTGAAGACTCCAGCTGCACTCTTGCTCTCCTAGGAACAGGAGCTAGCACCAGGCAGAACTTACTGATACCCTCATGCCTCCACGTCCTCCTCCTTCCAGACTTCTGGAGCTCTGCCATTACTTATGGTCTTGCTTTCCTAGCTCGCTGCCTCTGTTAGGGGCGTAGGAGGGAAGAAGACACTCTCCTACCTAAGGTGTTAGCTGGTAAGTGTTTTAAGATATTACCCCACTCTGGGGATATCCACTCTCTTGATTATTTTAGAAAAAAAAATGAGGGGAGCCTGGGTGGCTCAGTTGGTTAAGCGTCTGACTTCAGCTCAGGTCACGATCTCGCAGTTTGTGAGTTCAAGCCCCGCGTCGGGCTCTGCGCTGACAGCTCGGAGCCCGGAGCCTGCTTCGGATTCTGTGTCTCCCCCCTCTCTCTGCCCCTTCCCTGCTCATGCTCTGTGTCTCTCTGTCTCTCAGTAATAAAGAAATGTGAAAAAGAGAGAGAAAAGAAAAAAAGAAAAAGAAATAAATGGAAACTTTCCTTCTCTGCCCACCCCCTCACCCCCTGCCACCAAATCTATTTGTAGGAGTAGAAATGAAGCCACTATAAGGCAAGAGTCTCTTCGGAAAGTTCCCGGGAAGACGGAACTCTTCCCAGACCCCTGCTCAAATCATAGCCCCTGAACAAGGGGCCAGCAGCCTGCTTAGACTCTCCTAGGCTTAGAGGTTATCACAGGATCCGAAAGACTTGAGTTCAAGCATCCCCCAAATCTATTCAATCATCCAGTATTCTTGCTTTTCAGTGAAAATGTCTATATGGAATGATGGAGAAAAATGAGTTACTATGAAAAACTGTGAAGACTAGCCTTAATCATAATGGAAATCTCTCCTTCCACTTGTTCATTCCAGCCAGAACTAGTTCTTTCCCGTCAGCCTGTATAATTTCTGAAGCTGAACACCCTGAAAAAGAAATTCCAGGAGAATCTTGTAAAATGTCAACCTATTTTGGAAGTAGCGGAACATGACTCTGCCTTATTCAACATCATACTTAGACAACTTGATCATAAGTAGACAACTTTCATTTGAGAAGATTTGTGCACAGAGTGCCAAAAATCAGTAACTTGCCTTTTGAACAAATCTGAAAAGGCAAGTGTTTGTTATACATATTATTACGTTGTTTTCACTCTTCTGTATTTGACTATTAGGACTTCATATGGAAACAGAAGCTTCAGGTCATATTATATTAAAAATGGTTTCTCCTATGTAGAAGAAATACCTGCTATAACTACGTTGGAATTTACTGGCTTAATTTAGTCATAATTAAAACAATTTGTATGCAAATGGCCATGTTAGAAGTTGCCATGTGGCCTAAAGACCGAAGGCAGCTTGTGGATATATTTTGGTGGGTTCACGCCGTGCCTTTCGAAAATGTGAATTCAATACCAACATTTAAAAATCAGGAGCTTCCAGAAAAAGATCTCGATTTCTGGCTTTTCTGGAAATAAGGCAAAGTCTGGCTGCACGGTGCTCCCGGTCCTGCATGGCACCGAAGGACCCCCACACCTCCCCACCCCACCCCACCCCTCCCCACCCCTCCCCACCCCACCCCACAACATTCTCTTTCAGAGGAAACCTGTCCCTGCCAGTCACCGCAGTCCCGCCCTGCTACTTCCTGTTTATTGCTTCAGGCTGGCTTTACCCATTGACATGAGCTGCCTTTCTGCAACAGGCATTCCGGTGTGTCACCCCCTACCTCGAGTTTTGTATTTCCTGAAAGTTCCCCGCCGCCCTTCCCTGTTGTTCCAGACTTATCCCTACACTTCCCTCTTCCTTTTCGTCTCCTGCCTTCCCTTTCTCGGGGCCACCGCCATGCCCGCCAGAGGTCAACTGCGACTCAGGTGTTGGTGCTGAGGCCTCTCAAACTTGTTTCGTGCAAAAACACTTAGCTGGCACGGGACGACACATGGTTTTCCCGCGTGCGTGAGAATCCGGCTAACTCATCCGTGGTACTAAAGAGCGCGGAGACTCTAAAAACTGCCGCCTACTTGAGACCTACCTGTAGTTAGGCCTGCCCCCCGGGTGCCCTTTGGTGACCTGTTGCAGCTGCTTGAAGACAGCTCTATTTTGGGATTCCCTCCACCGGGTGTAAGCGCGCAAGTTACAGTCTTCCTGTGAAAGGAGGTTACTTTCTCTGAAAGCAGGGCTGAGGTTCTAAGCTTCTAACAGAAGTTCATAAACATGTTCTATGCCAAGGGGCAATTCAAATATGGGTCAGTACCGCAGAAGCACTTAGCTGTAGGGCGTATGTTCAGGACACAGAAAAATCGTGAAGCAAACTGCTTACTCCACACCGCTGCTTAGATAGCTAATCCATAGGTATCTCGAACTTGGCACGCAAATGAGACACCGCAGGTCTGATTCCACCTCCCCAAACCTGTGTAGCCCAATGTGCTCCCTATCTCAGCAACTGGCAACTCCAGCCTCCCAGTTGCGCAGGCCAAAACCCTTAGTGTCATTTTTCTGTTTCTCTCTGGCTCCCCCACAGCCTGTGCCATCCATCTGCAAATCCTGTGGTTTCTACATCCACAAATGTCCAGAATCCACCCGCTTCTCACTACGGCCACGGATACCGGCATTATCAAAGGGCGTCATCTCTCAACTGAATTACCGAAATAGTCTCTTACTTGGCCGTGGTTCCCCCCTCTAGTCTCTTCTGAACACAATAGCTGTACTGATCTCTTTAAAAGGTAAGTGAGATCATGTCACTTAGCCCCAAGTCTTCCGTTAGCCAGAGTAAAAGCCAAATTCCTTAGAGTCGCCAAATCTCCTGTGTGATTCCCATGCTCTCTCCCTTCATCTTTAGGTCTATACACATATGTCCTCTTCCACCCTATCTTGTGCGCTTTGCCCCAGCCACACTGGTCCTGTTGCTGTCCCCCAGACACAGCCATGCCCTACCTTGGAGCTTCTGTGTTTCTTGGGTCCTTTGCCTGGAATGTCCTTCCTCTAGCAAGTCCCTATCCCCTTGAGGTCTTTGCTAAACATTGCCTTCCTGGTAAGGCCTTCCCTGCCCACTCTATTTAAAGAGTTCTCTCGTCCCATTGTGGGTTTTACTTACTAGTTTTCGCTTCGTCACCCTCCACAATGTATACACTCCACAATGTATGCTCTATGAGGGCAGGGACTCTCGTCACTCTTTTTTCCACTGCTGTTTTTCAGTACCTAGAACATTGCCTGAGACATAATAGGTCCTCAATAAAACTTTGATGCATGAATTGGGTAGAAATGCCATCAATTTAAATTGTTCTATTTTCAACATTAAAGTGGAAGAATCATGCTTCCGATCATGAGCATATGTGTATTATCTTTAAAAGGATAGAAGCCCAACTAAAAAGATTTACTTCTTTGGTTTTCTGGACGTGACCAGCAAAATTCCTGGTTTCTCAAAGCTAATCCCTACTGTTGAATTCCAACCAGGTGGAACCCTAATTTCTAAATAAAGGAAAATTCGCCATTTCAAGTTGTAATAATGAGGGGTAAAGGATTCAGTTTGGATATTATGGAGACTCTCCTTGCATTTGTCGACCGCATGGAGGATGCTAAAGTATCTTAAATAAGGCCCTTTGGGGAGGCATGTTTAGGGCATCGGTCTGTGGGGCATGTTTCTGGGTCTGAGCTCCGCTCTATTAATTCATCATCGTTGACTGCTACATTTGTTGTGTTAAATTAATTAAACAAGGAGGCCATTAGACCGAGGTGGCTCTAATGCCTTGGTAGCCTGCATACGCAAGTAAACCATATCCTTAGCCTGTAAATCCCTCAGGGTTAAGAAATCGAAACCTAAGAACAACTAATCAGAAACAGCCGACTAGGGTTTTCCAAATGAGGCAAACGGTTCAGCTATCAACCAATCAAGTAATTTCAAGTAATTTCCTTGCTTTGCTTCTGAATCTCCTCTATGCAAATCTTTCCCCTGGCACCTGTTGGTGGAGGGCTCCTAGCCATTTCTCTTTGGCATTGCCTGATTCAGATCGATTTTTGCTCAAACTCTTAAAATGTTTAACATGCCTCAGTTCACGTTTTAACAGTTCTAACACCTTGATGTGGGTTAAGACGTTACAACGCCTAGACGTGTTATTATTTCAATGTGGCACGCTTCTTCCGAACTTGAAAAAATATAACTGCAGGAAAAAAGGCAAAAAAAACCCCACAATAGACAAGTCTCCTACTTTAGTAGAAACAATCACAAAATATAACAAAATGGACACTACATTGACCATCTTTTTTTTTTTCAAGGATAATGTTGTTTTTTAAGTTTATTTATTTTGAGACAGAGACAGTGTGAGTGGGGGAGGGGCAGAGAGAGAGAGAGAGAGAGAGAGAGAGAGAGAGAGAATCCCAAGCAGGCTCCGCATTGTCAGTGAGAGCCCAACAAGGGGCTCAAACTCACAAAACTGTTAGATCATGACTTGAGCCAAAACCAAGAGTCAGATGCTTAACCAACTGAACTACCCAAGTGCCCCTATGTTGACCGTCTTAAAGTTTTTGCTAACTGTTCATTTGTTAGGGTTAATTTAGACATGGGGGTGATCATTGTTCACTGTACATGCCATCAAATAAGTCAGGTAAATTCGTGGAATGCAATCAATTGTCCAAAGTGATTATTAATTCTGGAGTTGGTATTCACCTATTTCAGGGAAGTTTTTAATGCAGACTTTTATTCAAAGCACTAGGTAGATAATAATAGCTAATATTTACAAAGCTCTCACACTGTATAGGAACTGTTCCAAGCCTTTATATATATTAACTAACTACAATGCTATGATGTGGAGGCTATTTATGGGAGGAAGTTTCCCTCAACTGTCTTAGAGTCCCTGGCTGGGTCAGAAAATTTAACTGACAAAGACAGACTAACAGGAGAAAAGCATACACATCTGATTAAGTTTTTACTTGTCCATGGGAGCCTTCACAAGAAAATCAAGACTCAAAGAAGTGACCAGAGCGTTCATACCTTTTAGACAAAGAAACAATACATTTGTGAAGAATTGATAAGACAGAGGGGTTTGGACTGGGGGTAGTAAATGGGGGAAGAAGTAAGCAGGAAGGTAAGAGAGAGTTTAACAAAGTATGTTTGTGTAGACTTCTTGGTCCCAAATCCCTGTCTCTGGTGATAACAATATCTTCCTTTCTCTCGGTACATGGACGCACCTTTTACATGGGAGTTTTACCACTTGTTTCAAAGAAGGACAAAAAGAGGTCAAAGCGACCTTCCTACTTCTGTCATTAAAAAAGAATTTCTTCAGTTTACAATATTTAATACACCAAGGTGCCATCAATGAACCTCATCATTGTTATTATCTCTATTTTTTTATATATTTTTTAAAATTTACATTCCAGTTCGTTATCGTATATTGCAACAACGATTTCAGGAGTAGATTCCTTAATGCCCCTTACCCATTTAGCCCATCCCCCCTCCCACAACCCCTCCAGCAACCCTCTGTTTGGTCTCCATATTTAAGAGTCTCTTATGTTTTGTCCCCCACCCGCCTCTGTTTTTATGTGATTTCTGCTTCCCTTCCCTTTTGTTCGTCTGTTTTGTATCTTAAAGTCCTCATGTGAGTGAAGTCATATGATGTTTATCTTTCTCTGACTAATTTTGCATAGCATGATACCCTCTAGTTCTATCCAGGTAGTTGCAAATGGCAAGATTTCATTCTTTTTGATTGCCCAGCAATAATCCATTATGTATATATACCACATCTTCTTTATCCATTCATCCATCAATGGACACTTGGGCTCTTTCCATACTTTGGCTATTGTCAATAGTGCTGCTGTAGACTTGGGGTGCATGTGTCCCTTCGAAACAGCATACCTGTATCCCTTGGGTAAATACCTAGTCGTGCAATTGTTGGGTCGTAGGGTAGTTCTGTTTTTAATTTCTTGAGGAACCTCCATACTGTTTTCCAGAGTGGCTGCACCAGTTTGCATTCCCGCCAGCAGTGCAAAAGAGATCCTCTTTCTCCGCATCCCTGCCAACATCTGTTGTTGCCTGAGTTGCTAATATTAGCCATTCTGACAGGTGTGAGGTGGTATCTCACTGTGGTTTTGATTTGTATTTTCCTGATGATGAGTGATGTGGAGCATTCTTTCATGCGTCGGTTGGCCATTTGGATGTCTTCTTTGGAGAAGTGTCTATTCATATCTTTTGTCCATTTCTTCACTGGATTATTTGTTTTTAGGGTGTTGAGTTTGATAAGTTCTTTATAGATTTTGGATACTAACCCTTTATCTGATATGTCATTTGCGAGTATCTTCTCCCCTTCCGTCAGTTGCCTTTTAGTTTTGCTGATTGTTTCCTTCGCTGTGCAGAACCTTTTTATTTTGATGAGGTCCCAGTAGTTCATTTTTGCTGTTGTTTCCCTTGCCTCCGGAGACGTGTTGAGGGAGAAGTTGCTGCGGCGAAGGTCACGGAGGTTATTATCTCTATTTTTGATGAGGAAACCAAGACAAAGGAGGTTCAATAATTGACCTGAGGTAACAGACCTAGTTAGTTGCAGTGCCTGATTTGGACCCGGGTAGCCTGGCTCTAGAGTCCAAGTTCTTAACCAGTGCTATAAAAAAAAAAAAAAAAAAAAAAGAGATTACTATGAAAAATGTATTTGATTTTTATCCCGCGATCCTGGCAGAGTTTCTAAAATCCTTGGAATTTCCTGAGAGGCAGGAGTGTCTTGCGTTATTCATAAGGCGCTTCTTTAGAGCACACCTGAGGTGACTTGAGTGGAGGGGGGAAGCTCCTGGATTGCCTCAAAAAGGGGCTGATCACCCGAAAGACTATGTGATTAGAAGGCTGGAACTTGCAGCCCCACCTACCAATCTCTGGAGTGTGTGTGTTGGGGGGTGGGAGGTTCTGGAGATTAAGCTCTCAGCCTGCGGGAGCTGACAACAGTCTCCAGGTAGCTACTGTTAGAATTAAGTTAAATTCATAGGACCTCCAGGAAGTGTCTGCTGAGAATTGGACAATGACTTACTTGATGGTACTGGGGAAACATGCCAGAGACACAAAAACAGTACTCAAATAATTAAGTTATTTATAGAGTCTTTTTCAACGATAGGAAGTTCTGGGGTAGGTACCCGATAAAAATCTCTCTCTTGCGGAATCAGTCGCGCTGTTTTGAATTTGGCAATCTTTGAACAGGTAGAACCAACCAGGAATGTAAAGATTTCACCTCGAGCAACAAAAACTTGTGGAAATGCCTTTCATCTCACCACAAACCCCCCACACTCTGATCGGAAATCCCAGAAGGGACTAAATATCATGCAGCATCAGAAAGGTGGTGTAAGGGCAGAGCAGGAGTTTTTCATTGCGGCAGGTACCAGCACTCTCATGACGCCTTTGGACACGCGGGAGCTTCTCCACGCGTCAGCTACACCCATGGCAGGATATGACACCGATGACAGGATGGCTGTCCTTCCCAGGCAGAAAAGGCCAGGAGTTGGGAAGGAACGCAGCCTTGCCTCTTTATAAATTCTAGTCACGCGTATCAAACGTGCTTTCAGAATCCATATCGACTTGCTTCTGCTGCACGTTTCTGAAGCAACAGCCGGGTCTCCTGACATGGTTAAAGTTGTAACCGTATTCCTTTACCTTCTCGGTCAGCTTTTTGAACATGTTTTTTAGCTTGTAACTTTAAGAACTAAAGAAAATTGGGTTTCTTTAAATTATTTAATTTAATAATTTAGAAAAGAGAAATAATTCAATTTTCAAAGAGTTTTGTGCCTTCCCCAGCATCAACACATTGCGATTGACTTTGGAAAGATAAAACCCTTTCCATACCCCTCATTCTAACGCTTAACACGTAGTGTAGCAACATAGTTAATTTTTTTCCCCTAGATCTATCATTGTAATTTTCCCCAAAGCACAAAGGAAGAACATTTTGATTATAGTAAGTACTCGTTAAATGCCTAACACACCTGGAGAATCAGAGGACATAATGATCTAAGATGTACATCTGGCCGTGTTATACTCTACTTCAATTTCCATGGCTCCCTACTGCTCTAGGATAAGGTCCAACTTTCTTAGCATAGAATTTAAGGTTCAACAGGAGCCACATCGTGGCACATGGCACTGTGGATATGCTAACTCCATCTGGAATGCCTTCTGCACACTCTCCCTGCACCCTGCCTCTGGCCTCTTCCACTCAGCTCTCAAGTTGGCCCTCTCAGCCCTTCCTGACGCCCCCCCTCCCGCCCCCACCACCCACAGCGAGACTTGGTTGGATGTTCTCCTATGTGCTGCTAGGCTACACATCCACTGAAGATACGGATTATATTTTCTCTCTCGTATCCCTGATGTCTAGCACAGTGCCAATGCATAGTCTATGAGTGCTAAATGGTCATCCAATCAATGAATAAACGACATCATTTGTATTATCAAAAGGGTGACATAAGACCAGGTCATATACTTCCTCTAGTTACCCAGTCAAATGCCATCCATAGCGCATTCTTTATTTGTATTTCCCTTTCAACATGGTTTCTTTTCATTACACCAAAATTGTTTGAGTGTCTACTGTTCATCAGGCACTGTCCTAAGTCTTTGAGATACCTACTGGCGAACCAAACAAAAATCCTGCCTGATTGGAACTTCCATTCTAACAAGAAGACTGACCATAAACACTACAAAGAATTATATATGATGTGAGACGATAATTGTTATGGGGGGAAGAAGTAGAGTAGGGTAAGGGGAATCAGAAGAATGGGAGGACAGGGTACGTTGCAGTTTTAAATAGGGAACCAGGTGGGACTCACCGAGAGAGTGACATTGGAGCAAGTATCAGAAAGAGTAGGCGAGCATTGGCCCCATGGAATGTCCAGGGGAAGCAGGTTCAGGCAGAGAACAGGCGACACCAGTTCTCAGTCTGAGGTAAGTGCTTAGCTTCTTCCAGGAGCAGCCCAGAGGCCAGAGTGTTTGGAGCAGAGTGAACGCAGGGGACGGAGGGGAGGTGGAGGCAGGGAGGAGATCGCAGAGGTAGACACGCTGAGGGAGGGAACGGGTGTGGGGCCTCAGTTCTACTCCAAGTGAAATGGAAAGCCAGTGCAGGAGCCCGGGAGAGGAGCGGCATGTTCTGGCTTACATTCTGAAGATCTGAGCCCTATTTGGGGAAGAAGCTCTATTTTAGTAAACGCGAAAATGGTCTTTCTTAATTGGTAATTTCCTCTCTCATGTTCTTTGAACATTTTCTGATGCAGCCAGATGTGCGCCAGAGGCAGAGTTTCATCCGATATGAGTGAATCTTATCCAGTACTTCTGTTTTTTTTTAAGGTTCTGTTTTTATTTATTTTGAGAGAGAGAGAGAGAGAGAAGGAGAATGAAGCTGAGCAGGGGAGGAGCAGAGAGAGAGGGAGGGAGAGAATCCCGAGCAGGCTCCACACTGTCAGCGCAGAGCATGATGGGGGGCTTGAACTCAGGAGCTGTGGGATCATGATCTGAGCCATTATCAAAAATCAGACTCAACCAAGTGAGCCACTTAGGTGCCCCTTATCCAGCATTTCTCAGCCAAGTTATTTTGGCACGCAGGAATAGCATGACCTGGGGCTAGGCTTTTCCAAAAACTCACAGCCAAGTTGATCTTTAGGACACTATCCTGAGATGCAATATAGAAAAAAAAAAAACTGTAATTTTAATTCTGATTTTAAAATATTATTTCAAAATAAGTAGCAGTAAGAGTTCTTACGATAAGGGGCACAAGATTCATGATGTGCTACAGGAATTTATAATTCCAGCTGCCAATTATCCTGCAAAATGTTATAATATCATTGAATCAATGCACTATGTGGACCTTTGTTACAACACCGACATTAGAGAAATAATCAGTTCTGGACTTTTGTCAATTCTTATGATTATTGATAATCTCAATAACTAAATTTCAGAGAATTCTCTTTTGAAAGAGAATGTATACATTTATTGGAACTGGTTCTAAACATGTTTTGACACCAGCCAAAAGGCAAAGCCACATAAAGGCTATTTCCAGAGTAAACTAGAGAAAATGTTTTACATAAGAAGACTGTAAATGAGAAATAAATCTGACCAAAAAAAAAAAAATGTTTAACTGCTCTAGTGAACAAAGAAACACAAAGCAGTAAAGCAGAGCTTAAGATGAATTTCAAGGAGAAAAGAAAAGGAAAAGAAAAAGGAACAAGGGAGAATATTAGAATACTTGGCGGGAATACAGGGATTCAGTGAAGGGTACTCTCTAAGTGCTTGGGCGTGAGAGCAGACACCTTCTCACACTGCTGATGACAGGGTACTGGGTTATAAATCTGGAGAAAGATTACATTATTGGGCTTTGTGCTTTTACTCCCAGGAATTTCTTTAGGAAATGATGCAGCAAAAAAAACCAAAAAACAAAAAAACCCAAAAAACACAACAACAGCAACAAAAGTTTTAGATAAAAATTATATACTTTTCAATAAAAAGTGGGTTAAATAAAATATTTTAAATTCATAATAAGGAATATTATTCAACTTTTGGGGCTCTTGGGTGGCTCAGTCAGTTAAGCGTCTGACCCTGACTTCAGCTCAGGTCACCATCTCAAGGTTCATGAGTTCAAGCCCCACGAGGGGCTTGGTGCTGACAGTGTGGAGCCTGCTTGGGATTCTCTCCTCCCTTCTCTCTCTGCCCCTCCCCTGCACTCTCTCTCTCTCTCTCTCTCTCAAAACAAATAAACTTAGAAAAATAAAAAAAAATACTGTCTTAAAATTAAAAAAGAAATATTATAGGACTTTAAATATTTTATGAAAAATTGATATGGGAAGATACCTATGTTATAATGATAAGTTTGATGCAGAATGAAACAAGGTTCAGACACATGGCATCATCATATACAAATATGTGATAGAAATAGAAACTAGGGGCACCTGGGTGGCTCAATCAATTAACCATCTGGACTCTGGATTTTGGCCCAGATCGTGGTCTCACGGTTCGTGGGTTTGAGCCCATGATGTCTGGCTTTTCACTGATAGTGCGGAGCCTGCTTGCGATTCTCTGTCTCCCTCTCTCCCTACCTCTTCCTTGCTCATTCTCTCTCTCTCAAAATAAATAAATAAACTTAAAAAAAAAAGAAATAGAAACTGAGTAGAAATACACTAAATTATTAACAGTGGTTATCTTTGAATGGTGATGTCACAAGGGGTTTTATTTTGCCTTATATTTTTGTACATGGAATTTACGATAAATTATTGGTGCAAACTGTAGGGTGTTTGGAGATTAACCAAATTATTAATGAAACTGACTTTTTAGAGATCCTTAACCCAGTCCAAGACTTGAAAGTGCTGTTATTAAGGAATAGATACATAGGATAAATATTTCACATAAAAATCAACCAGGAAAAGGAATGTGTGTGCAAGAAGCTGATCTCTAAACACCTATTAGTGAGTGTGGAGGAGGAATGATGTAATTCACAACTCTTGATGAGTTTGTACAAAATCCTCCACATAGGCACCATTGTTTTCCAGTTTGGTATTCCACTCTCCTGGCAATTTTTTTCAATGATATTCTGCTGTTGTGTGTGTTTGTGCGTGTGTGCTTTTTTTGGAGGGGGGAAGGGGCAGCGAAAGAAGGGGAGAGAGAGAGAGAGAGAGAGAATGAGAATCCCAACAAGCTCCATGCTCAGCTCAGAGCCCACCTCGGGCTCAATCCATGATCCTGGGATTAAGACATGGGCTGAAATCAAGAGTCTGACGCTCAACCCACTGAGCCACCCAGGTGTCCCCCATGATATTCTGCGGTAATATCAGGCTTGACACAAATAAACAACACCCTCTCTTTTTATCTGAAGAAAGCTTTTTAGCCTTTCAAAGGCAAGCGTGTTTCATTTTGTTACTAGTAAACATGTGTATTGATTCGTTTAAGAACACGTGATTCCTCTCCCCGCCCTCCCCCTCCCCCCAATACATCTTCGCTCTAGGAACTTTGGAAAATCAGCATGTTACAGCTTCATCTCATTGTGAGGTGTGTTCAAAAAGTTCAAAGTGCTCCCCAGAGGTCTTTCACTTGGTCGTTCTCATTCCCCACTTTGCTTATTGTTCCCACTGCGGTGGGCCAGATTGCCCCCAAGTCTCCCTCGAAAGCAAGCTGAGTCCATGGGCATTCAAATAGCTGGTTAGAGAGTGTATTTTCCCTCCAGATTCAAAGCCTGGTGATTAGAACGGTGGGATTCTGAAGAGTCTCCTGAAATAAAGCCATATTAACACTTGCAGGAATTTCTGTGCTTAGTTCTCTGGAAAGGCAATTTCTTTTTAAAAAAAAAATTTTTTTTTTAACGTTTATTTATTTTTGAGACAGAGAGAGACAGAGCATGAACGGGGGAGGGGCAGAGAGAGAGGGAGACACAGAACCGGAAACAGGCTCCAGGCTCTGAGCCATCAGCCCAGAGCCCGATGTGGGGCTCGAACTCACCGACCACGAGCTCGTGACCTGAGCTGAAGTCAGACGCTTAACCGACTGAGCCACCCAGGTGCCCCAAGAGCGCGATTTTTCTGTTGAATTCCTTCCTTAGCCTGGAAATCACTTACCTTTCTAGATTTCTTTTAAGAGAGTCAGTCCATAATGAACTTATTAGAATATGAGCCAGTTTCCCTGTGAGGGAGTTTGGAAGCAGATCTCACAGCCCCCGTCAAGCCCTCAGATGAGGGCAGCCCAAGCTAACCTCAACGGGATCGCTGCTGCTTACTGACATGCTTACTTTCTTTTAAAAAAGATTTTAAATGCTTATTTTATTTTTGATAGAGAAAGAAAGAGACAGCATGAGCAGGGGAGAGGCAGAGGGAAAGGGAGACACAGAATCCGAAGCAGGCTCCAGCTTCTGAGCTGTGGGCACAGAGCCCGATGCGGGGCACAAACCAACAAACCACAAGATTGTGGCCTGAGTTGAAGTCACACGCTCAACCGACTGAGCCACCCAGGTGCCCCTGACATGCTTACGTTCTAAGCTGCCTCGTAGAATTGCAAGGTCTAGATTCAAGGAGGCAACTTCGTGTTATAGTTGCCATCTTGATCTCCCATGGAGAACAGCTTGCCGTGGGTAGCCATCGTGGAACTATCCCAGAAAATTCCCTGCTCCATTTAGCCACAGGGAAGGTGTGGAGAGGACTAGAGCTTTAGACCTCAAAGTTCAGGACCAGAGGAGCTAGCCTCAGTATTACCGGTAAAGTTCATCAACGTTGGGTGCTTTGCTGGGAAAGTATCTACTGTTTGGATAATCTTACAGCACACCTCTTTGGGTTATTTCCTCTGCCTTTGTCCATTTTTTATTTGGTGAGGAATCCAGATATGCAGTGCAATTACGTCATTCAGCCCACCGAAATGAATGGGTTTGATTTTTATTTACAGATGTTCTGCTTTTGTTTACCTGATGTTCCCTCCGACAAATCCTGAGATACTGTCATTTTCATATTGTTTATCTATAAGTGGCACATACACTTGAGAGATCGTAATATCAAGAATGTAAGTTTCTTTTAAGCCTTTATTTGACAGTTTTATAGAAATCTGACAGAGCTGGGTAAGGAAACATAATGAAGTGTATGAGATAAAGAAGATATTAAGGGGAGGATTGGCCTTGAGCCAAGTTGTGAGATAAGCCAGGGGTTTCTACTGAGGATCAACAATCTTCCTTTCCCTTCCTAGCCTCTTCTTCTGGGTCCCTGTGCTGAACTATTGCCCCAAATAAACCAGACTAACTAATTCATCTGAAAGTTCTGGGAGGAAGATTTTTATAGATAAGGAAACCGAGGCTTCAAGTAAAATGGCCAGCTTTGAGGTAAACAGCTTGTTAAGGTAAACTTGGAACTTGAAAGCAGGTTTTTGGCTTAAAATTCAGTACTTTTCCATATGCCAATGATGCCTAAACTAACACTGGTTTTATTTCTGTCTGTAAAATGAGCTATACTTACAAAATAATTGGCTTCTGTCTCTTCCTATAATTGGAGATGGTGGTGATTATTATTAATAACATCTGTACAGAGGGTCTAATAACCTGTCAGTGTCACTGTGAAAGTAGAATGCTGAGAGACCTATAAAGCACCCAGCGTGGGGTCTGAGCAGTCTCAAGTCATCGCATAAGCTTACCTGTGTGAGCCGGTACCTGGTGGTCACCCAGCAGGGTTCCCGGACAAAATTTCATTACACTGTAATGTTGCTATAAGGCTAAGCAATAACTAAGGGCTTTTTCTAAAACTGTGAAGGCCTTTGCCAATGAACATACAATTTTTATTCTAATATCAGAACTAGTTTACTAACCTCTTCTCTGTTACCAATTTCCTAGCTGTCTTATCCCGGTACCCTTAGAAATTCACAGTCCCAGGCTGTGAAGGCAAACAGCATATCTTTCCTCTCCTACTAACTTGGAATACTCTAGTCTTTTCTGAGAAAGGAAATGGCATGGAATTAATTGACTATGAAGACTGTGGTCTTAATGACTAATATGCCATCTTTCCTTGGGTGTATTTTCCTTTAACAAAGAAGAACCAAGAGGGGCGCTTGGGTGGCTCAGTTGGTTAAGTGACCAACTTTGACTCAGGTCATGGTCTCATGGTTCATGGGTTCGAGCCCTGCATCGGGCTCTGTGCTGACAGCTCAGAGCCTGGAGCCTGCTTTAGATTCTGTGTCTCCCTCCCTCTCTGCCCCTCCCCTGCCCATGCTCTGTCTTTCAAAAATAAACGAACATTAAACAATTTTTAAAAAAAGAAACAAGAAAAAGAAATATATTTTTTTTCAACGTTTATTTATTTTTTTTGGGACAGAGAGAGACAGAGCATGAACGGGGGAGGGGCAGAGAGAGAGAGGGAGACACAGAATCGGAAACAGGCTCCAGGCTCTGAGCCATCAGCCCAGAGCCTGACGCGGTGCTCGAACTCACAGACCGCGAGATCGTGACCTGGCTGAAGTCGGACGCTCAACCGACTGCGCCACTCAGGCGCCCCAGAAAAAGAAATATTTAACCCAAAGGATTGACTATGTCATGGTGGATTTCTAATAATGTACATGGATGGCACTTTGGGAGACTGGGGAAAAGAAGGGTATGTCAGGCCAGGAGAGGGTACCCCCCAAATTATCCCACGTGAGGCTCATTGCTTTGCTTTGCATAGATTATCCTTTTAATAATAATCTGAGTGCCTTCAGGGAATGAGATAAGAACCTCACTTGTTCTCCTCTGCTTGAATTGTTGACCCAGAGTCAACAAACCCAAACTATGAGAGTGTCACAATAGGAAGCCCAGGCTTTGGGGGTCAGACACATCTCGGATACTCACACACCTATGAGCTGTGTGTCCTTTGGTACATCACAAACTGACCCTCAGTTTTTTTCCTCTGAAAACAGAGGTAGCTCCTTGGCTTGCTGGGATTAAATGAGTCGGTACAGGCAAAGCATCAATCCTAGCACTTTGTGCTTCACACCTGACTCCTACTCCATCTATGTTGAATGTGTGCTCAGCACACATACCTCTCTTTCTCCTCTCCCGATAAAAGCTGTGATTTATTGGATTTGTTTCTTGAAACCAGACAAATTTCTAGGAATTAGCAGCAGTGAGCAACACAGGAAGTGATTTACGGGCTCCCTTCAGAAGTCAGAGAACGCGGTTCCATGGTAGAGATACTCTTCTTCTGTATCCTCAAGCGTTTATTTACTATTCAAAAGACTCCACAGGTTAAAGAAGAGAAAGATTAACTAGATCCAAATCCCTACTCTCCTTTCCAAGATCTAAATTAAAAGTCATCAGAAGATACCTGTGTGCAGCACAGACTGCCAACATTTGAAATTTACAACCCCCTTGGCTTTGTGTTTCAGGAAATTTGATTTTGAAATCTAATTTTAGAATAACAAATAGTCCTGCACAGAGTCCCAAATGTTCCTGGTTCCCAAAGAGTTTAATTTCAAGCTTCTTTATGAAAATCTGAATATATGATCTTTTCTTTCTCGTTTTCTTTTTTGTAAATCACTTAATATATACATTCTCCGAGAACATTAGAATCTCATGCAGAGCCATCATTTAATTCTCTAATAAGGCAAAATTTACTCTAAGTATTCCACAAGGTCTCAGTGGTTGGCCTCTTTGGCCTCAAAGGCCAAAATAAATCTATAAAACATGTGTGCACACTGACGCACTTTTATTTTACACTGGTCTAAAACAAAACTGTTTCCCTCATCTGAACTCTTCTCAGAGCCCACACTGACAGGCTAATGCCAGCAATTACCTGAATGATCATTTCAACAACAGCTGAAAGCTTGGCATTGCGCCCTGCTCAGAAAATAACATCCCACCCAATTTGGGGCACCCAATATAAAGCATGCTTTTATATTTTTTCATCTTTCTCTTACTTTCCATTTCAAGAACGCGGTCTTACTGAGTGGTTTCCGCATCAGCTGTCCTTTGTGATTAAAAAAAAGACCCTCGCTGGAACAGAATGTGACAACCTGTGCTTCAACGTCAGTCCAAATCCTACGGTGTTCCCCTGGCAGAACTCCTGGCATTCAGATGCTTCAAAGGTTTGGGATGTAGCTCCAGAACTTGTATTTGGTCTCCTCCGGACTTCTGGAACTTACACTTTGTGCATGGATTGGAGTCATTCTCGGTGTTGCTCACTCATGTGGCACGCGGCTTTCTGAACCGTGCAAGATTTCACCTTCCCGAGGAAGGACTCCATCATGTCTTGAAGCCTTTCTTGAACCCCTCACTGCATCTACACTGAGTCTGGCGATCGATAGGTCACCCATAAATATGAGATGAATGAAAGTGAATACCTGATATTCGGAGATACTGTCAAATAGCTTTCTCTGGTTGATTAAGAGCCTCCGTTTCAACAAAACTGTTTTCTTTTTTTTTGAAAACTTTATCACTACAGAAAATTTAGAGAGAAGATGTATGACGGACCCATGTACCCATGCCAGCTTTGATAATTATAAACTCATGAACACACCTGCTTCATACAAGCAGGGTTTTTTGGGTTTGGTTTGGTTTTGTTTTGTTGTCATTAATAGATTGCTTTTGAGCAGTTTTAGGGTTACAAACAAATTAAGTGGAAAGTACAGAGTCCCCATATATTCTTTCCTCTCTGGTTTCCCCTATTATTAACTTTTTGCATTAATGCTGTATATTTGTAACAATTGATGAGCCATTGTTAATGCATTATTATTAACTAACGTCCATAATTCACTTAAGGGCTCACTCATTGTGTTGTACCTTCTATGGTTTTAACAAATACATAATTAACAAATTACCATGCCATACAGAATAGTTTTACCAGTTTCTAACACTAAGAAAATAGCTATCGCTAACCTTTAATTACCTCAGGGTGAATGACATTCACACAGTTGAAGGTATTTTCATTTAGATTCAATTCATAATTTATGCTTATTATGATGATCTCCCATCTACTGCGTCGTACAATTCATAACAATTGCCTTCGGTAAACATTTTTATCCCCATTTTCTAAATGGAGATATTGAAGCCCTGAAAGGTTAAAGAACTTTCCAAAGGTCAAATAGCCAGGAAGGTGGGGAGCACAAGGATTCCAGCCAGATTAAGTGGGATTAATCCCCACTGCAACATTTATGACTTGGCAAATGGCAGAAATGCTAAAATTAGTCCTTTCTACCATTTGTGGAGCAATTAAGGGATGTAATGGAAAGCAGATCCAGATGGCGGAGGCCTTCCCAGAAGCAAGGTTTCCTATACTCAGGTAGAGGAACAAAGATCTGGAAGTGGTGCGGGGGGAGCCCTTGGTGCCTGATCGCCATCCCCAGCATGGGGGGTGTGTTGTATGTGAGAGTGAACAATTGCAAGAGACAGGCTGGGTCCAGGGAGAGAGCCAGGTTTCAGTTAGGGTATGGAGCTGAAGGTAAGAAGGTAGAGAGGTCCCGTGTGGTTCAGAGGAAAAATTACTGAGGGAAGAAGAGCAGTGGGGGTTATGGAGGAAAGAACCAAGTACCACGGGGTGAACGCGGAAAGCAGATGGGCTGCCCTCTCGGCTGGTAATTGAGGGAAGAATTCGAAGCACGATGGGCTTAATTGACCACAAGGTTTTTAAAGATCCCCCTCTTAAGCCCTCAGGAAGTGTTGAACCGGCAATCCCTGCCCTGTGTCTGGAAAGTCCGCAGTCAGCACCCTGCTTTCCAGTTGCTCAGAACCATGCTTCCTGAGAGGGAATCTGATGCCCAGAAGCCTGGCCCAAGGCACGCGGATTGGTTCTACCAGGTCTTAGTGAGTGGTGAGCACGGCCTGGGTTGATTCACCAGTGGGCTATCCCCTGGAATATTGGGCTGTGGGCTTGGTGTTCATGGAGGTGGTTACTGGGGGAGAACATTCAGTTCATGAGCTGTCTGACAGCTAAGATAGCTTTGAGAAGTATCCTGCCCTTTCCAGGTGGAGGGTAGGACCAAGTCTATGAAATGTTGGGTTTCCAAACTACTCTTTCTTCCACCTTGGTGGCTTCCTTTCTACTCTCTCCCTTGGTGCCACCATCTATGCTGCCATGGCCTGCTAGAATTTCTCCCCTGGGCACACTTTCATGCACACTTTTTGTCTCTCTGTACTCCATAAGAATACACCTGTTGTATGTCTAATCCGATACTAATAGACCATGTCATTCTTATAATCATGGAATACGTATCTTGCAAAGTCACTCCAACTTCTCACCCTATGACTAGATGCCCCCACAACACCTCCACCAAGTGGTCCCATCACCTATGCTTGAACAGATGCAGGGAGAGAAAACTCACTACTTTAAAAGGTAGCCGAGCTTTGGATAGGTTTGAGTGATAGAAGCTTTTCACTAAAGTAAAATCCTTATATGCCCCTCAAAGTATAATTCCTCTTCTCCAGGCCATTCCTTCAAATATGTGCCTCCAGGTTTATCTTCCTAGTGTAGCTGCCAAATCGTTTGTCCCTCAGACATTGTATACCAGTGGGGCAGGGTGAGATTTTAGTTCCCGGATAAGAACTCTGCCTCAACTTTTTTTTTTTTTTTTTTTAAAGCTACATGATGCACTAACGCCATGCCAGACGCTGTGCTAATTGTGAAGATTAAGGTAATTTGATTAATCCTGCTAACAATTCCAGGAGGGAAGTGTTGCTTTCTTTCTGCAAATGAATAAACAGTGGCTTAGAGAAACACATTATTGACCTTAAGGTCACGCTGCTGGTTAGGAACGGAGCCAGAACCGAGGTCCAGGTCCTCTGAGGTCAAGGCCCCTTCTCCCACCACCACATGACTGACAGTGACCCTCTCCAGACAATGACCCATCTAGCAGAGCAATCAAATGTTACAAGTCCAGACCGAATTACAAGTGGGGAGGCTGAGGGAGAACTTGGAAGCTTTTTTTTTTTTTTTGTAACATTTCCAAAAAGCGTACATATGTAGAGAATTATCTTTGTTATTCTCAAGCACAAGGGTATTGTGATGGTGGGATTGTGAGTTATGAGAAGAGACACTAGCTGCTATGACAACATACCCTAAAATCTCAGTGGCCTAACCCAAAAGTGTCTTCCACAAAGTCTAACGCAGGTGGTCCTCTTTGGCAGGTGGCCTTCCATGTACCCTGGTATGGTTTGAGAAGACTCATATGTTGAGAAGCCTAACATGGCCTTATTTGGAAATAGGACTGTTGCCAATATGATTAGTTAAGATGACTGGGTGGGGCTCCAATCCAATAGGACTGGTGTCTTCATCAAGTTGGACTCAGGCACACATACAGGGAGAACGCGAATGTGGAGACGGCCATCTACAAGCCAAGAGGGAGTCATAGAGCAGGGCCAGCCCTCAAAAGGTATTAACCCTACTGAAACCCTGATCACAGGCTTCTGAACTCTAGAACTGTGAGACGATACGCTTCTGTTGTTTAAGCCACCCAGTTTGTGGTACTTTGCTGTGGCAACACTAGCAAACCATACATGGTCCCATGGGGCCATTCTCCTACCTTATGGTTCTGCTGTCCTCCAGAGCCTGTTGTCGGCTGTTGTTTACCGGGGCCTTGGTGTTTGTCCAGCGGAAGAAGGAGGAGGACAGATGGAGGGCCACATAGGAATTCCATGCGGGCAGGGCATGGAGGGGAGGTGCATGTCTTTTGTCTGCATTTCATTGGCAAGAAGTCAGTCCCATGGCCAAACCTAACTTCAAGAGGGGCTGGGGAATGTAGGCTAGCTGAGTGTATGAGTTGGAATTAACAGACATCAATAAGCATGTAGCAGTCCTTGCCACAGACAACTTCGAGTGGAAAGATCCTGGAAGAAAAAGGCCCCTTCTAGGAGACTGGACAGGAATCATCTATCCCCCGTTAACCCCCTCATTCCATCCATAAACCAAGTATTTAGTGAGTACCTACTATTTTCCAGCATTGAACTTGGTACTGGGGATAGAGAAGGGGGAAAAAAAAAGAGACACATTTCCTGCCTTCCAAGAATTTACACCGTGATAACCCACAAAAGTGCAGGTTGCCTTGAGAAGCTTTTAAAATGTAGTTCTAACCTACTCTGGGTGCTCAGAGGTGTCTTAGAGAATGACACATTTAAGTAGAAATAAGAATGAGCTACTGGTTGCAATCTCTTCTCTGCAATTCCAAAATCCAACAAGCTCTAAGAACCATGTTGTTGTTGTTGGGTTGTTTTTTTTTTTTTTTTTTGAAAGTTATTTGGTAATAAAACCTGACCTGATCTTGACACATTTAGTGGAAAATCCTGATCTGAATGGACATGAGGTTACTTGTAATCTTTATCTATTGTACTTGGTGTGAATATTTGTAGATCTTGCTGAAGAAATGCTGATGTTTGATTGCATAGATAGATCAAGGCATAGTATTGCTAGGATGCTGGACAGGGTCACCGGGGAATTGGAACAAAGGGATGTATCATACTGAGAACAAAAGGTGCCACAAATTGTCTTCAGACTTGATTCCAGTCACCCAGGTTTATGGACACCTTTAATAGTCATCCTTCCAGTAGTTCTAATAATTGAGTAGTTTCTCAAATCTTTGACATCAAAGAGGAATCATCAATGGTTCTTCTAATACCTGGAGATGGTGGGCAGTACTGGGAGTAGCATTGAGAGTAGCACCTTTAGCAACCGTCAGGCTGGACCTGTGAGCCACCTTAACACATAAAGAGTGGACTTGGGAATCTAGATTTCTGCTGGCTGGGAGCCTGGAGACAAAGGTAATAATGGGGGGCCACTGTGATATAAAATTGTCTTCTCCTCGATAACTATGGCATGGGGGAAATAATGACAGCATTAATGCTTCCAGCGATGTTTTGCCTGCTTACCTTTTCATAGATAATACCTGGAATCCACAAGAGGAAATATTAGTCCCAGTCACTCATTTACAAGACTCATACATACAAATGAGCAATGAGGAGGTCAGTGTTCTTCAAATCAAGAAATCTGGGAAGTGATTGATATAAAGCAGGGTCATCCAACAGAGCTCTCTTCATGATAAGAAAGATTTACCATTATCTGCATTCTCCAATATGGTAGCCATGAGCCCCATGTGGCTATTGAGCACTTGAAATGCGGGTGGTATAGAGGAGGTGAATTTTTTATTTTATTTAACTTTAAAATCAAATGGCCGCATGTGGCTAGTGTCTGTGATATAGGAAACCAAGGGTGTAAAGAGTTACCTTGTTCTTTCACATAAATAATACACCATGATTGAAACACAGAGCTAGGAATCCTTTTTTCTTGTATATTAAACACACATACACTGTGGCACATTTTTGAAGGCATACTGACACTAAGTTTCATTTCTATAACTTTATTTCCCCCAGGAAAGTGTTCTATCCTGGAGCCTATTAAGTACTTAAGGAAAGACTCTTTTTACTCTAAATTCTCTGCTCTCAATTAGTTACCTCTATATCTATAATCTTCCTGCTCCTCTCAAACAGAGAGACAAAAAGTTACATAGAAACATGGGTATGTTGCAACATTGGTATATAGAACACCTCCTGTTTGATATTTCTTTGGCTAAAATGCAGTCATTCCACTTCCTTTGGTGGGATTCACTTATTTCGGGCTTTAACCTTTAATTCCTTACTGGAATGTTCTCTTGAAGGGCAGGGACACGTTTAACTTATCCTCGTGTAGCAGAGTGGCAATTAGCAAGCTATTGATAAGTGCATGTTGGATCAAACAGCTTATCGCAATCATACAATGCCTAAGTTTATTTAGTAAATACTAAGTAATACATTTCTCTGGATACTTTGAAAACGCCACCTGATGCAACTTAACTTAAGCCAGAGGGTAAGAACAGGTTTATGGCAACATAGCTTAAACTTCTACATTGAATGGAGTAAAGTGAAGCTAAGAAATAGAGATATGATATGGGGTCTCTATGGGTATGAAAAGATGATGTGGGATCTCCCACTTTATAGATACTTAAGGGTAGTATCAAAGACAATCGCTCTCAAATGTTTTATACTTTAACTCAGAAAGAGTTATATATCTCCTAAGAGATATACTCCTAAGAAAGAGTATATATCTCCTAAGACCTTTCCCCACCAAAAGAAAAATTACCAATTTCTCCAGTAGTCTATTTGAATTCTGACATGTATACAAGTCTGTATATAGATTCTGACATGTATACGAAACATTCTACTGCTAGGGGTCCACCAAGCTTGGTGAAACCATGGCTCCCTGCCCTTCTGGGTGTTCTGACAGGCACCTTGCACAGAAGTAGCTCCCTTAGACAAATGGAACCCACATTCTATTCGTGGCCAGGATGGTCAGCCAACAGAGTCCTCTGTGAGGCGCAAGGCATAGGACCGACTGGAGTTCCAGCTAACGCGCTGTATTAAAGGCTTTCAACTACAGGGCTACTTGGATTCTCAGATCCTACTTAAGCAACAGAGGCAGTTTTCTATACAGATCTTTCCATGTAGCCATCTATCGTAACCATAACTTATTTCACCAATCAAAAGGAACTTCTAATACCCTTTAAGCTACACAATCAATCCTCTGGGGGTGTATTTAGAGAGTAATATTTAAAGTATTTGCCACTGGAGTGTAGACCCCTTATTTGGATCCTTCCAGTGTAACTAAACACCCTTGGAGTATGGATTTCTGATTGGGGCGCTTACGATCTTATTTAACTGCCTCTAAAAAATCTGGCTATATGCACAATGTGGACACAGACGAATTTCCTGTAAATGAGAGACAACCTAAGAGAGTGGTTAAGGGAATGAAAACTAGGGCTCAGCAATCAATCAACAACTTTGAAAGATCTGACCTGAAGAGTTGGGAAATTGTATTTTATTATCCTACCTGACTGTGTTTTCAGAGCCTTCTTCACCACTGTTCTCTCTCATCTGCCTTCATCCCAGATCATTCCTGAAGAGCAACACTCCTAAAAGCAAGAACAGAGCCTCCGGAATCAGGCTGCCTGGGTTCGAAGCCTGGCTGTGCCACTTACTCTGTCATGGCCTATCTTCCTTATGCCTTCCTTTCCTCCCCGGAGAATGAGGGCCATCACGTGCCTATGCTATCAGGTTGCTCTGAGAATAAAAGCCTGGCACTGAGCCTCACACCTACAAGAATCCGATGGACATTTAAAGAAAAGCAAATGGGTGCCTGTAATGACGGAATTGTCTCAGGCAGAGTATATAGGATAAAAGCCACGGTTTCTGGTCTTAAGGGGCTCAAGACCTGGTGGGAGAGACAGACAAGGAAACAGTAACAACGTAGTTGATCAGAGAGCAGTTCTGTGCAAAATATAACTCCTGGAGTAAACTTCCAGCCTAATTATCAAAAATACATAATGCTATATCAAGGACCACCGAAATTTCCAATATCTAATGGAGAGATTTAAGATATCAATAGTGATGAAGTACCGAGTAAACTTCAGCATAAAAAAAGATTTTAAAACAACCGATAGATTAGAAAGCGGTGTTCTATTTTAAATGTTCCACGTTAAAATTTGCCTCTGTTGGATGCTGAAAACATTTTCCAGGGCCATTTTCCTGTGAGAAAAGAGACTAACGTAAACAGTCCAACAATTAACTACACACACTTGGCCTTTCTGAACTAAAATACGGTTATTGAGCCCAAATCTACAACTACAAAACACATCACCAGCCACAAAACTAGGGCTGAATCATATTAGAAAACATGTGGATTTCAGAACGAGTATAAAGTTGCATCGTTTTAGGATTCCCTTGCCGATTCCTTAATAGGCCATCTACCTTATCACAGCCAAGCTCTCTCTGTGTTGCTATTTTCTTTGCAAACCACAGATACGAGCTGAGATTTCATTGTGTAGGCATGAACCATTTCACAAGAAAAGACAAAATAGCCAAGTTAATAAATCCTAGACAAGATCTAGAGTTTATTTTTGAATAGAAATGACAGACTGAGGATTATTAACCTTCTGATCTACAGATGCCTTAAATGTTTGCGAGTAGTCAAGCCCTTGATAGTTTTGATATTTTTTTTTTTTGGATTTTGTCATGGCAAGATAAATTATACATATCCTTCGTATTTGCGGGATGAGATGGACTGTGCCAAACATTCAGGGTGCAAGTGTGAGAATATTTTCTTTACACACCTTCTTTTATTGCAAGTGTGGAAAATCGAAACTTCTATCTAAAAGTCAACCAATCACTCACTATTTTGTTTCCCTAAATATTTTTACATTTTTTTAAATCTTTATTTATTTTTGAGAGAGAGAGAGAGAGAGACAGAGTGAGAGCAGGGGAGGAACAGAGAGAGGGAGACACAGAATCTGAAGCAGGCTCCAGGCTCTGAGCTGTCAGCACAGAGCGGGGCTCGAACCCACAAACCGTGAGATCATGACCTGAGCCGAAGACGGACGCTTAACCGACTGAGCCACCCAGGCGCCCCTGTTTCCCTAAATATTGATTTCCATATAATTAGGCTTTGTTTTGCATAATACATGGATAGTATAATAATATCCATTCACAGTATAATAATTCAAATATATATGCTTTTCTTTAACTGAATTTTTAAGAACATTACCAGAATGCTGATGCATTCCATAGAAAAACTTTTTTATATTGTTGGGAGTGGGGATGAGATTTTTAGGTAGAATGAGGGAAAGTAAAGAGATGCTAAGATAAAGAGCTTAATAGAAGTTGTGATTAAAACCCAATCTCTTTTTCATTTGAAAATGTAGAATCTGCAAGTGTTACTGTGTTCATAAAAGTGAGAAAAAATTTAATTCTAGTTCAAATCATTTAATACCAAAAAACATAATTGATATTCATTTTAAAAGTGTAATTAGGTACATTAATATGGTCCATTAATATCTAGGTTTTATACCTGCTGGGTCATCAACCTGTCTTGTCTACATTTGTGCTCATTAGCTATTTCCTTTTCACAGAAATTCACAAATAGAGAATCAAATTAAGGCTCCATTCCTTTGCAGAGCTAGATCTTAACATGTCCCCCCGCCCCCATTTATTTTACCTGTGAAGGTAGTTGGAGAGACGAATTAAAAGAACATTGCCCAAAAGATCAAATACAGAAATGAGTTTGCAATTTTCAGTCTCAGTTGTATATTCAACAGTATGCTACACATTTGGGAAAGAAATTCTTCATCGATTCCTTTGAAAAGTAATATACAGACCATGACTCTTTCTGACCACCATCCACTTGGCCTCAAGCTTCCCCAAGAGCATCTCCTTATAATTAATCTGCGCACACTGCTAAGGGCATGCCTGGTAGCCAATCAATCTTGTCTACTGCAAGGATACACACGTTTGTTTTATGTTCTAAGTTAAGTTTTAAAATAAGCTTGAGCACCCAAATGCCAGATACATTGGAAGTTTGGTCTATTACTTTTGAGGCCATTCCTTCCCTTTCAAATCTACGAACTGCAAGGATCATACAGTCTAATGGGGGGATCCAGTCTGACTGTCATATCCAAACAGAGCTCAGCCATTTGCTGCCATAATTCTCACCAACACATTGTGTTACTAAGAAGGGGGAAAAAAAAGAAAAAAAAAAAAAGGTTGTCCCATAAACTCTAATGGCCAAGAAGGAATATTTCTGGCCCAGGTCCCTGCAGGTAGATTGGGGCAGGAAGACATGCCTTTGAGGAAGCTCGTTCTCCCATATTGGATTTTTGAATAAGGCCAAGTCCTCTTGCTCAGACTGAAGCTTAGGCAGGGAGTGCCCTCACTTGAGTTCCCAGGGTCACAGTTTTAACTACTCTCTAGGATACCAACTGTTCCAGGAACACCGTGTCACAAGAGTCCACCACTTGAGGACCCCCACCTGCATCCCTTTTATCTTCCTAGGGATTTGAACACCAAGAGTGAGGCTGGGAAGCTTCTCATCTTCAGGCCCTCATCCTCAATAGACTTTATTGCCTCTTAGAGCCCCAGACACTCCCAGTAGTGAAGGTCTCCTTACCTCTCCCTGACATTAGGCCTTGATTACCTCCTGCCCCCCGCCCGCCGTGGTCTACATTCTCCACTGTCTTTCTGGGGGTGGAGCTATGTTCCTGCCAATCGTGATGTGCTTTTTCAAGGATCACCCAGGAGCAAAACAATAACAAAACAAAGAAAAAATAAAAGCGCAAGTTAAATTTCAGAGGAGACATTGCACTACAATGATATATGATCAATCCTTCTAAGCAATAGCCTGTAAGTCCATCTCCCTGGGTATAGATGTATTGGGTCCTTGGGCTGCAAAATACTACAGACTGGGTGGCTTAACAGAAATTTATTTTCTCACACTTCTGGAAGCCGAAGGTCTGAGCTGAGGGTGTCAGCATGGTTTGGGCTCTGGTGAGAGCCCTATTCCTGGCTTACAAATGGCCACCTTCCCGTTGTGTCCTCACATGGCCGAGAGAGAAAGGAAGCTGTCTGGTGTCTCTTCTAATAGGGGCACTAATTCATCCTGCCAGTCTCCACCCTCATAACTTCATCTGACCCTAATTATCTCCCAAAGGCCCATCTCCAAATACGATTACATTGGGGGTTAGGTCTTCAACATAAACATTTTGAGAGGACTCAAACATTTAGTCTAGCATAGCACATAAGCCTCATTGCCATTTTTTTTTCTTGGCTAGCATTTAGGAAATGTCCCTCATTTAAGATTTATTTTATTCCTGAGATGCATCATTTCAACCATAGTGAAACTGACCACCAACAAAATTTGTTTCATATTAATCATTACTATTTCAGAAACTTAAACAGAAAGCAATCCATATTACTATCCAAATTGACTCAGCTTAAGTTTTCATCTGTTTTAACTTTTATTGTCATACACACACTCTCTTCTTAGAGAAAAATCAGCAAATATCCCAACATGGACAAATGTGTAAATACACACACATACATACGCGGTGTACCTTTGCGCAGTTAGAAACAGAATATACAGAGAAACATAAAAAGTTCTGGGTTTTCCAGCCATTTCTATAATTAACAAGTCTGAACATTTTTGTATCTAAAACTTCTGAGGGTTCCTTCATCACGACTAAAGGGGCTGCAATTTCATTCACGTGTAATTACAGTTTTATACACTTTTACAGCAACATGACCATCTCTAATACGTAAAAAGATTCACAACTGATTACGACAGAAAATATTAACGTGAAACTAATATTGATATTAAATCACGACTACAAGACAGCTGACAGACGACTAGAAGCAACGTGCTTCAACTTTTATCATCTATATTTATGTAGTTTCTTGACAACTGAAATAATAATGGTATCATTTTATGCAGTGAGACTTTTAGGTAACAGAATGGAAATTGTTTCGTTAGGCCCCCTTTTTAAACTCATACACACCCACCAGAATTTATTCTTTGTATAAATGGGCAAGAAAAATTAGCATGACATCAACTATAAAACAGCTCAATAACTTTAGAACCCCGCAAAAAAATAGGGAGGAAGAAGATTGCATTTTCTTTGGCTAGGTACCCTTCTAAGAGCTTTTATAGAACTTACACCATTTAGTCTTATAGCCTCTCTGTAAGTGAGGAAATGCCTCAGTTGTGGCATTACACTGGGTATTGCCCAGGGCGAAGGGCCAGGAGATCTGAATGGTCAACCTATTTCAAGTACCCCGTAGTGTGTGTGTGTTGGGGGTGGGGGTGTCATTAGCTTCCTGTAAAGGAGGGAAAGGTCCACGCAGCTTTTTCTGAGGTAAGCTGGAGATACTCTTCCACAGTCATTTCAAGTGGTCCAAAGAACTTAAGTGTTACCATTTGTAAAGCAAATATTATGGCTTAACCCCAGCGTAGGAGAGGTGGTACTAAGCAGTGGAAGGAGCTTACCATGTGTCATCTCAGATGTGTCAAGGGATCTGGTCATGAACCTGTGGAAAGCTCTGTGAGATTTTAAATCCTTTGAAGCCTTCTTGTGTTCCATTTTCTGGTACAAGTCTCAGGAACAGCATGGCAGAGGATGCCGAGACGACATGTTTTGACAGCCAGACTTGGGGAAAGAGGGACACCCAGAGTAATGCATGGGGCAATAGCTACTGCAAGAGAGGAAGGGGGCAGGAAATGACATTGAATGAGTGCCTCCTGCATATCAGGCTGCACGCCAGGCACTTTGGGTACCTGATCCCATATAAAGACGGCAGCAAGTCTATGAGGTGTATGTGCTATTGCCATTTACAGATGAAAAAATTGCCAAATTCACATACCCAGCACCACTGGGGGTTGAGCTCGCATTTGTCTGATTGTGAAGCCCAGGCTTTTTTCTCTATACCGTATATAGAAATATACCGTATTGCTTCTACTGCATCTCAGAGACTTTCTTTCACCAGCATAAACCACTCGATCTAGATTGCAGATGGTGCTTACAACATTCTTATATATCAGTTTCTCCTGCTTTGAAAGACAGTATACCAACTTGAATTTAAACTTGAAAATCTGAGCTGTTATCATATATCAAATGCTGCTTGAAGTTTTGAAAACGTCCATGGATCTGGCTGAAGGAGAAACAATGGATTCGTGGTTTTTTCTCACAGATATTTCTACTTTGGTGACTATCATTGAAAAATATATACAGATTTGAGAAGTTTGGGTTTGTTTGTAACTTCCCTAATTTTTTTAAAGTTTTCGTTTAAATTTTAGTTAGTTAACACACATTGTAACATTCGTTTCAGGTGTACAATATGAGCCTCCACTCGGTGCCCATCACAACCAACAGCCTTCCTTAATCTCCATGAGCTGGGGATTAATAAACCCATTCCCTCACCACCTCCCTTCTGGTAACCATGTTTGTTCTCTATAGTTAAGAGTCTATTTCTTGATTTTCTCTCTCTCTTTTTCCCCTTGGCTCATTTGTTTTGTTTCTTAAATTCCACATATGAGTGAAATCATATGGCATTTGTCTTTCTCTGACTGACTTATTTCACTTAGCATCATACTCTCTAGGTCATCCATGTTGTTGCAAATGGCAAGATTTCATTTTTAATGGTTGAGTAATAGTCCATTTATATATATATATATATATATAGAGAGAGAGAGAGAGAGAGAGAGATACATATATAGATATATGTATATAGCTATCTCACATCTTCTTTATCCATTCATCACTCAATGGACACTGGGGCTGCTTCCATAATTTGCCTATTGCATCTTCCTTAATTTTAAGGGTTTCCCTTCTACCTGTTATCAAGTTATACACATCATGACCATAATTGAGATACTCTCACTGGTCTTCAAGTGAAATTACGGCCTTAACACACTGTTATATTTTATGAGGAAAGATAAAGGCTGAATTGTGTTTCTCAACCTAGAACCTTGAGTGCTTGTCCACATCTTTAGGCCTTGAGTCTATTCCCTCCTTGAATCTAAGGCCTCCATCTTAAGGCCTGTCCCCTTGCCTTAAGATACACAGCTCACTGTCTCCTTCTGAGATTCTCCACTCAGAGGCTGAGAGAGTGAGGGCACTGCCCTCAGTTCTTCCCTGCACCCGGAAATCATCACAGGTCATTGGAATGTACCTTTGGCGATGGCATTTTACCATGACTCTGAGTGGAGGTCATAGCTATCAACCTAGCATCTATGTTTCCTGTTGGATAGCGTCTGGGGGGCTAATGGTCATGAATTCTCATTTAATTCTTCTTCACGACTAGATTGGCACTCTACAACAAAGCATCATGACAAAAATGAGAGAAGTATTTCCATTCTGTCTATGACGAGGGAGGCAACACAGTACTGTGGACAGAGGACATCTCTAGCTGTTCACTCCTACCCAGAGGCAACACCCGAGTCTTTTATTGCCAGCCAGCTGTGCATGTTATCGGGCAAGTCACTTAATCTTTGTGACTCAGTTTTTCATCAAGAGGAAGCAATGATAGGACCTACTCTGTCTTCCTCCATCTACGACTGAAATGAGATCATGTGTGTGAAAGTGCATTGTAAAATACAGAGAGCACTCTACAAACTTCCAGGCTGCTGTGATGTTACTGATTCCAACCTTCAACAGTCTTTATTGTCTCTCTTAGTCATTTGGCATCTCATCAGATACTGCCATAATTAGGGTGACCAGCTCACCCCAGGTTGCCAGAAACTTTCCTGATTCTAACAGTAAAATCTCACTCACGCTTGGAGACCTTTAGCCCCCAACAAACCAGCAATAGTGAAGTTACTTGATAAGAAGAAGGCTGACGAAGGCTATCATCTCCTTTTATGGTTCCCTGCACAGGAAAGAGGCCAGCAAGGTGTTGCCATAAGTCTGGGCTGTGTTTTCCTAAATCCTCCCCAAGCCAAAAGGTTTTCTGAGAAGGGGTAAGCTGGTAGGCCACTGATGGGAAGAGGATGGAGAAGATTGTATAACTGATACCTTGTCATATATTAATAAGGAAACAGAGCACTGCTGGGTGGGTGTTCAGGAGACCACCCTCAGAGCCCGACCCACCTCACTTTTCTGTGCCCATCAGCAAGCCCTGGTGTTCTGTTCCAGATAAAGCGGGAATCTATCTGAGGCCAGACCCCGCTCCCAGGTTGCTGCGCTGTCCCCACCCCCTCCTATCTCTTCCCACTCACATCCAAGGGTCTGCCCAGCATTTCAGGTGCTTTCCCAATCATGTGAAATCGTCAGTCCTGCTGAGGTGATGTAAGGTAACCACTTTTTTTTTTCCCCCAGAGCCAGTAATGCAATGATCTCAGCCTGAACTTTAGGCCCCCAACCACCCTTGGGCTAGTGGACTCAATTCTTCAATTCCGACCCCCCACTCCCACCCGGCTCAGGAGAATAAAAAGAGGCGGTGCGGCCAGGCCCCTCTCGCTGCAGCAGTGACCTCCTGTGCTGCTGTAGATAAAGCCTAATCAAAGGCCTCTTGTTTTCTTCCGGCTCTGGAACTCACAGGTTGTGCGTGTCTCTGTAGCATGATCGTGGACCCTTAAGAAAAGAAAAGACAAGACAAGACAAGAAAAGAAACAAGGACCGATCCATCCAGTCCCATTACTTGGGCTCTAGGGCAGCAGTTTACAGAAAGGGAAGAGATGAACGATTCCAACATGGCAGTCGTAGAAGAAAACACCTCCCTCTGAATTTCATGGAAGTAAAACTTGAAGTGACCAGAGGAAACCCCAGGAGCTCCAAAGCTATTAATGGCTGTCAGGAAAAGCAAGAACTGGCCAAACGAGCTGGGCTGCTTTCCTGTGAATCATCAGAATTAGCTCAGGCCTCCGCTGGGCTGGGCCCATGTGCCCCAGGTCTCTCACCTGTGGGAACCGGGCTCTCACGATGGAGAGTTGCCACCATCATTGATCATCAGCTTCTTGGTCCTCACCAGGGCCGGGCACAAGAGTCACAACAGCTGTCTTTATACTGAGGATTTTTACTTTTTTTTTTTTAATCCCTTTAGAAAGTAAAGGGATGTGCTTGATAGTGTATTTTTTGAAACGCTGATTCTTTTGATGATAAACTGAAATTTAAGACCCGAGGGGTTGGGGAGGGGACAGAGGGGGGAATAGTCTGGTATCTCTGAAAGGAATTGAATTGTGGATGTTTTCAATGATTCCAGGTTCTTTCACCGGGACAGGATTTGTGTTGTGCTGACAAATGTTTAACAGGCGCTTTGGGGGAACGAAAACAAAAACAGAGCCTGATTTGTGATGTTTGCCAATTCCATGGTGTAAATACTCCCACCATGACCAATTTGGCTGGTTTGAGCACAGCACTAGGAGGGGTCCCGGTTTTCCTTTGCCAAGGTCAGTCTTATCTGATGGCTATCATAAAAATGTATTCATGTATATATGTACGTATTTGTTTATTTCTAATCTAGGTGTTGCTTGAAAATAAATATATTTGTTAAGAACTAGGGGTACCTGGGTGGCTCAGTTGGTTAAGCATCCAACTCTTGATCTCAGCTCAGGTCATGATCTCATGGCTCGTGAGTTCGAGCCCCACATCGGGTTCTGCGCTGACAATGCAGAGCCTGCTTGGGAGTCTCTCTTGCCCTCTCCCCCTGCCCCTCCCCCCTCTCAAAATAAATAAATGAACTTAAAAAGAAAGAATCAAACTTCATCAAAATGGTTTCAGTTAGCATACCAAAATGTCACTTGCCTTTCTCAACTTCCCTGGAGCAATTTGGTATCCTGTTCGTACCCTCCGTGCCCTGCCATGCTTGTTTGTTATTTGAAGTCTGTTTCTTGTTCTCATCTACCCCTTATCCACGTTCTCTGTGCTGAGAACTACTTTGTAGCTGGAACATGTTTCCCGTTTTTATCTTTTGACTTTGCTTTTTTTTAAAACAGTTATCTAAAACGTATCATGTCACTCAGCAATTCTCTCCCCTCATACTTATGGAACCTCGATGGGCTCCCCATGACCCTTGGGTTAAGTGCAAACTCCAGGGCCTTTGTGATATGGCTTGGACCCCAGCCTCTGTCCCCAGTGGGCCCCCCCCCCCCCATGAAACTTGCACTCTGGTCACTTTAAAATTCTTGTAGTGACCTGAATACACCGCGCTCTTTCATGTCTCCACACCTTACTCCCTCCAATTCTTCCTCCAAGAGTTTCTCTTCCCTAAGCCCTTATGTTAGGCTCGCCCCAGCTTTCGATCTCTGCAGCGGCAGGCATCCTGGGCTGATCTGCATCTCAGCAGTGACACGAGTTCCTGATGCTGAGCTGTCTCATTCCATTTATATTGTGACCCACTTGGCACAGGGACAGTCATCCTACTTGATATTCTGGAACCCTACCCAATGCCCAGCTCTATATTAGGTGCTCAATAAATTCCTATCACTGAAGTGATGCCATTTTTGATTCCTACTTTAATTCTAAAATCCCTACTTTAATTCTTAAAATCCCTTCATCATTAATTGAAAATAGTGCCCCTCCATTAAAAAAACAAACAAACAAAAAGAACACCCGGGTGTTTCAGTCAGTTGAGCCTCCGACTTTGGCTCGGGTCATGATCTCGCGGTTCGTGAGTTCAAGCCCCACATAAGGCTCGCTGCTGTCCTCTTCGGATCCTCTGTCCTCCTCTCTCTGCCCCTCCCCCACTTGCACTCTCTCAAAAATAAATAAACGTTAAAAAAGAAAGAAGGAAAATAGTGTCCATCAATACATTTGCAAAGGAGATTGGTTCAATAAAATACATATAGCCTTAGGGTAGGATTAATATATTGAAGTCGAATCCCAAAAGGTGAAAACTCCAGATGCAAGACAAAAAAGTCTGAGCTGCATTATCTATGTTCTATAAATAAATAAAAGAGCACACATGCGTGTATATATATGCAAGCTTTCGGTAGCGTATGCAAATAGACTTACTTTCTGTTTCATATTTTTCTGTTTTATTTTTGCGCTAACATGTATTTATTATTTGTATATACAAAAACATTTCTATGAGAAAAAATACTTAGCAGGGATTATGTGATGATAAAATCATGAACTTTTTTTCCCTTCTCTATATTTCTCTGCAATTAGTAAACATACATGGTGGGTTTTTAGAAAACAAAACAAAACTAAAAGTGGGGCGCCTGGGTGGCTCAGTCCGTTGAGCCTCAACTTCGCTCAGGTCATGATCTCTCAGCCCGTGAGTTCGAGCCCCGCATCGGGCTCTGTGCTGACAGCTCAGAGCCTGGAGTCTGTTTCGGATTCCGTGTGTCCCTCTCTCTCTCTCTGCCCCTCCCCTGCTTGCTCTCTGTCTCTCAAAAACGAAAACGTAAAACCCTAGAAAAAAAATTTTTTTAACTAAAACTAAGGTAGGGGTGTTTCCCACACTGGAAGATTTGCCAACATTGTATACGAGCCCACCTCTAATTTACAGTTTCAGGGAAACCTGTTCCCTGGCAATGATTGCCAGGGCAAGCCTCCTTCCCTCGTATTCTCCATCACTTTCTCTTTAGATGCCTAAGGGCAGGAAAGACACTGAGAGGGAGGCAAGAAGTCGCATTAGCATCATTTTGTGTGTGCTGTTTAAAATGAGCTCTAGATACACCCCGTGAGCAGGCACGTGCCTCCGATGGCCACCAGTGTCCCTCAAAAGTCTCAGCACAGCTAAGCACAACCACTCCTTCTTGCCCCCGGTGCGGGCCTGCACAGCAAAGGCTTCCTGCAAAGGGAAAGACTTAAAAGGAAAAGTCTCCTCTCCCCACCTATCACGCGTCATTCTCTTAACATAGTATCACGGACTAAAAATAGAAGCGGGTTGTGAGAGAACACAGGAAGGTAGTTTTAATGAAAAGAGTCAATTTATCAGCATTAGAAATAAAAAAGAAGATGGGGGTGATAAGGGGCGGCGGATCTCCCGACGGGTTTCTGCCTCCCCCAAAGGCAGGTGGCAAACCACGTCACGTGCTGCTGTCCGAACCCAGAGACTTCAGAGGAATCGCGTGTGACACGCGGTGACTGTGGCCAGGCTGGAGGGTTTTCTGGGCCCGGTTCCCCATCTCTTCTCAGATGGAGCCCCTGGCCTCAGTAAGAACCGTGGCAGAGAGGGAGACACGCAGCGTTTTGAGCAGGAAACGCAGCTGGCCGGTGACCAGGAGGACATGGAAGGGGTCCCCAGCCTGGGCCTGAGAAGCGGGGGCGGGGTGGCGCACCCCTGCACCATTAGCCCCTTTCCCTCCTCCTTCCCCTCTTCATGCCCTGCTGGCAGCTGTGACAAGGCCAGTACATGGGGACGGTGGGAGGTGTTGGCGACCATCCTGAGAGATGGAAAAAAGCCTAAGCCGAGGGGTTCCGAGCCATTCTAACACTGGAGGTGGGGAGCCTGAAGATTGGCCAGATCTGTTTTGAGCTTTGCAGGACCTTTGCCGCCTGAAGACGGCTATCATTGAGGAAAGTTTTGAGCCCCTGGAGATTTGGGGCTCTTTGGGGTCCAAACTCTCTGCAGGTTGGGCTATTGGTTTCTATTCTGTGGGCACCTTGATTCTAATGCTCTGGCCTCTTAGGCCTGGCCCTGGGCTTAAGGGGAAGGTGATTAAATGGCAGTTGTCTTGTCTGGAGCATCAGTGGCCTCCTCTCCTGATATCTGAGCTGGAGACGTAATGCAGAAGGGTAAGGAACACCCCGATGGAAACTCCAGGACTCCAACGGGCCTTTTGGAGTTATCTGTGGTTCCTGATTTAGTCAACTCCTGTTTAAAGTTTTCCGGTGTTCTCAGTGCCAGCTAGACTCTTTCAAAGATCAGCTACCCTACCTGTGTCGAAAGCCCTCTCTGTAGTTTTCTTTGCAGCTAATCTCAGGTGTATAAATTGGCGGTTAATCTTGGCCACGTGACCTTGATGCATTGTGTGGCCTCTCTGCCTTTGTTTCTTCATCTGTAAAAAGAAGACAGACTGCTGGAAGAATAGATCTCTATATCAGATAGGATGCTTTTGGCTGCAAGGAACAGGAAGACAATTCCAACTGGCTTCAATAATAAGGACAAACACTAAGGACAAATCGCCTATCCCATGTTGGATAGGCTTCAGAATTAGCTAATCCAGTGATTCAGTGATTTTATCAAGGATTCAAGTAGTTCTGTCTCCGTATTCTACAATCAATACAATTTCTGGTGGGGTCCTTTAGGGTTGTAGGTCATTTAGCCTGTGTATTTGGGGTAACCTCCTTTATTCCCACCAGGTGGAAGAAAGAAACTGATTTCTTGTGTCTTTTTTCAGCGTGTGAAGTAAGTTTTTCAGAAAGTTCTAGAAAATCTTTCCTTATGTCTTATTAAGCAGAATTGGGTCACATGCCGTGTTTGAACTAATTCATGGGAAGAGGGATGATATTGACTTTAGACCAATTACATTCACAGTCAGAGCTCAGCTTCTCCTGAGACACATGGGGAGGGTAAGAACCCGAACAAATGTGGGATTCTGTTATGAAGAAAAAAGTGGAAATGGATGCTGGGTTGGCATCCCAGCACCTGTACACATCCTTTCAGATCAAAGAATCCATTCTCCCCTCAGATACTGGTTACCGTTATCTGGGTGACCATCCTCTGAGCTATGTATTGAAAATATTTGGGGGCACCTGGGTGGCACAGTCGGTTAGGCGTCCGACTTCAGCTCAGGTCACGATCTCGCGGTCCGTGAGTTCGAGCCCCGCGTCAGGCTCTGGGCTGATGGCTCAGAGCCTGGAGCCTGTTTCCGATTCTGTGTCTCCCTCTCTCTCTGCCCCTCCCCCCGTTCATGCTCTGTCTCTCTCTGTCCCAAAAATAAAAAAAAAATAAACGTTGAAAAAAAAATTTAAAAGAAAATATTTGTGGCTAGTTATAGTTAGAGTTTTGTTGTCCCCTGACAAGAATAGAAGAAGACTGTGTTTATTTTTACTTTTTGTAATTTCATACACTATATAGTTGCAAACACACATATTTAGGGATATTAATTCTTAGAGAATCCTTTAAACGATTTTTTAAAAGACAAAAAAAAAAACCAAACCCTGAATTTAGGAAACCAAAGCACTGTACGGATGGCAATATTTGACTTTCAAGACACTTTAAAACTATTTGCATGCAGTTGTCAAAAACTACCACCTGAGGGGTGCTGGCGTGAACGTCACTTAGATTCGAGTCTTTTCTTTTTCCATCTGGATGTAAAGATAATAGCACCTGATCCCCTGTGAGATATGTATGTGAAAGAGCATCGTAAAGAATAAAATAACTAAAGAGGTGTAAGATGTTAGTACAGCCAGTGTCTCACTGTCCAAAGGATTTACAAGAACAAAGACACTTCCTCTAAAGACTTTAAGACCTGTCCAATTGAGAATGAAAAGAGCTTCCATAAAGTAGACCTACATGCAGCAGAGCAGTTCATGAGTGTGTTAATTTGGGCTTGTTCTTATATTTTCCTTTTTGGGAAGAAAGCAGAAACCACCTGAACTTGGTGTTCTTCCTGTCACTTGTAAAAACATAAGCTCATGGAAATGATAATAAGGAGTGTCTTGGCAAAGTCTGGGAGAAGGCAAATGCTTTTGAAGATAAGGAAAGGGGGAGATAGTGACAAGGGGGAAGAGATTTGTGGATTCCATGAGTGCCTGAGATTTGGATCCTCTCCTTGGCTGTGTCCCAAGGAAGCAATGGACCTCTAATCTGCGTGGTGCACCTCAAGAGAACAAGATTCTAGCAAAATAAGAAGGGTCAGAAAACCTTCTGGGACCACTGCACTGTTGAGTAAAGGCTAGAGTGACCAACTAGGGTTACTTGGGCCAGTCCCCTGGAACTTGGGACCTACGGTGCGAAAACTAGGAATGTCTTGGGCAACTAAGGAATAGTCGGTTACCCTAGGGGAAACTAAGAGGCAACCTTAGTTTGGTGAAGTGGAGATTAGAAGACCTTCTCCTGCTTTGTGGGTACCATGAATGTCTTCTCCAGTTGGGAGTTAACTATGGGGGAAGACGGTGTTCCAACCATGACTAAGTGATTTAGGGGACTCAGAATCAACTTTGAGTTGCTTTAAAGGAAGCAAAGAAAGTAATACTTTTTGCATATCGTAGCTTGGGCACTCAGCTTCATATGTTAGACACAGATAAGAGATCCACAATCCCTTAACAAAACTCGGGGCCAGATATATTTGGCGATTCAGAACTTTGGGGAGTTATGAAATATATTACAGAACATGTCCTCTATATTACATGGCAATTCCAGTGTAGGAACTTGTAAGCAGACACACTGGTGTTTCTTTATAAATATTTACTGATATTTACATTGAGGTAAAGAACAACAAATAGGCTTATGTCAGTTCAGGCCAGGCTGTGCAGCCAAATGAGTTCAGATTGGTTTAGGTTTTGCCACCAAGCCAGCTAAAGTTTTCAGAAAATGTAAGATCTTAGATTTATGACTAATGGATTGATGCTATATTTATAAATATAAAAACATGTACTCCATTTATTATAGTATTAGGTCAAGGATAAAATCTATCTATCTCCTGTTTCCCAATATTGACTTAAGAGTCCGGAGGGGCGCCTGGGTGGCTTGGTCGGTTGGGCGGCTGCCTTCGGCTCAGGTCATGATCTCGCGGTCCGTGAGTTCGAGCCCCGTGTCGGGCTCTGGGCTGACAGTTCAGAGCCTGGAGCCTGTTTCAGATTCTGTGTCTCCCTCTCCCTCTGCCCCTCCCCTGTTCATGCTCTGTCTCTCTCTGTCTCAAAGATAAATAAACGTTAAAAAAATTTTTTTTTAATTAAAAAAAAAAGAGTCTGGAGAATTAATGAACATATAGTGCTGTTTACCACATTTATAAATTTATCAGAACCTAATACTGGAATCTATAATGCATTTAAATTACAATATAAGGTGATATATGCACCATTCAAATGATCTAGTTACACATTATAGATTTTTATCCAGACAAATGAGGTGTAATTGTCACAATTTAAAATAGCTTTCCATAAAGGTCAATTGAAATGCTGGATTTGCTTGACCTGATAATGGAGAAGTAAGATATTTTTCTTTGAGTTATATTGAACTACAGGGTGATAACGTGTACATTTTCTCCAGGGTGATCACCATGGGGCTTTTGGCCAGGAAAGTTTTGTTTAATGTCTCTGTGGAAGCCAAGTCTCTGTGGATTTACAAACTGCCATCGGGGCTCTAAGAAACGAGAGTAGTAGATGTAATAATAATAATAATAATACTATACTTGTTTGTAAGCCTAGAAGATGTGGTTGTTGCAAGCACATTTCCTTATGTGAAAACACAGTCGTTCTCCACCCTGACTCAAAATCATGATTTTCGGGGCCTGAAAAGCTGTGCCAAATAAGTTTATAATCTCTAAAACTTTGATGGTTTCATTATTATTCTTCACTAGAAAGATAGCCCAGATCTAATTTATTCAGAGCTTTGAAGATAAGATTCAGTGTCTCGAATGAAATTCAGCTGTGTATCAGAAGTAAGGGAAAGAAGCACAGGTTCATTTGTCATAATTCTTAGATTTTTCTTTCTACAGGGAAAGCCACGGGGAAAGGGAAGGTATCTTAGACATGAAACCATACATAACAGGTACCTAGACTGGACTTTATGTCCACGTCTGCACCTCTCTCATTCTGTCACATAACATGTGATTTCTTGCTCTAATCACATAGGATGTTTTGTGAGACTTGAGACTTTGGACAGGATTTTTTCTTCTTTGTTTCATGTGTTTTCAAAAGTCTTCAAAACTCTCCTGTTGTCAGAACAGTTTATACTGTCTTTTGAAATCTCCTTGGTATCAGGATTCGATTTGGCCATTCATTTCCATCCCTTCCATCTGGATATTCAGGGCAAACCCATTACATGCACTGAAATCTGAAATATGTATCTGTCGACAACACTGTGCCTCTAATTACTGGAAACGAGGCTCCTTGTCTCTTTCATGGTATTTCCTCAGAGAGGGGTGTGTGAGAAGAGCTGTGGTAATCATGTTTTTTTTTCCACTTCCTTTAAAACCTTCATAAAAACTCTCTTCCCACCAACTAACCCAATGGCAAATGCATTTAATGTTCCTGATGGCCTTTGGCTCACTGATTTGCCTCATGAAAGCTGGTTACACTGGGCTTACAGTGCTCCTATGACCTGTAAGTCAAATCCACAACCCTGTGGAAGCTCTCAACTGACAGAAGCTTAGCAACTAAAAGATAAACAGCCAAGGCTGCCTTTTACCTGTCCATACCAACCAATTTTGCTTTCTTTTGCACTCCTAAGTTCAATGGTCTAAAAGGACCCAGGGAAGTTTTAATTCAATACTGTTCTCCTTGCCACATTTCCCCCAGGACTCTAGCTAACACTAACCCAAACACAAAAGATCAGAATGGAGGCACAGCCCACATTTTTAGGCTCCCTATTAAATGTAATAACCAACTCCTTTCAGGCTTGGGCATGTAAGTCTGTATTTCTTTTCCTTGTTAATCTATAATTAATCACCCTGTAGAATAAGAAATTGGAGAGAAATAGAAAGTCATGGAAATGAACTCATAATTAAGAGTAAATTATATAGACTTTATTATTTCATGGTGTAAGCCCCAAACCATCCATACTACAGTTCAAGCTAAAACCTCAGTGGAAAGTTCCTGTTTTTAAAAGTCTGCCTCATAAGCATTCATAAGAACCCTGCTATAAATAGGAGATCTTTACTCTTACTTCAGTGTTTTTGTTTTTGTTTTTTTTATTGTTGTTGTTATAGAATGACTCTCTATCCTGTTACAGTTGATGACACCAGCAGCCAATACACAATGACAATTTACCCCTTAAATCTGATCAGACATTGAACACTGTGGAATGAACCCAGAAGGAATGGAGTATGGTCGACCAGGGCAAGCACTTTGAGAGAGCAAAGACTCGGCGTGGAGACTGGCGAAACCTCTGTCTTTGCCAGAAGCTCATCTGTTTGCCCTCCACGGGGTTGGCTTCTTTGTGTCAACCGGAGAGAGGAGTCAGCTCCTTAATCAGAGTAACATCTACCTACTGTCCTCCGCTCTTTCCCATTAGAAGCCAATGGTTTCCTCTAAAACCTTAGAAACAATGAGTTCATCCAGCCCAGAGTCCAAGCTAATAGAAGAACAACACTGGAGTCGTCTGAATAGCTGTCAAGCTTACAAGAATAACAAGAAAAAAAATCGTCTAGAAAAATGGTCAGCCCCAGGGACCACACCTAATGTGAAATTATTAGCCTTCAGTTAAAAACTTCTTTTTTTTTTTTTTTTGCATCTCCTACTTGTGATAAGTTCATAAATAGCATTATTTGAGTTAGCTTTGCTCTGAGATCTCCCTGCAAGCACAGAACATTTGGTGATCTTTTTCTTTCTCCCTCATAGAAAATTGGAAGCTTCCACCTGTTACCTTGAAAATAAAACTAGGTCATCCATTTTCTCATAAAAGCTTAAATGGAACCAGGATTGCTATTTTAAGGCAAAATATTTGTTGCAATAGTTACATCAATAGCAAATAGGTATATTTAGCCCAAAACTCTGAGAGAAATAAAGCACCTGCAAGGAGCTCCCCCAAACCATGCCTCAGAACACCAATTAGGGTTTAGGAAGATGATCTTTAAGTAATCATATGAACTGCCACCGAGTGACAGGAGCCTGGAGCATTCTTTTTCAGCACTGCCAGGGAATCCTTTGAGTCCTGCTGTCTACTTACCCTCAAACCAATGGGAGATGCACTGGTCCCTTGCTCCCAGTGCACTTGGAAACACTGTGTCTTCAGATTCAGATTTATGTGACAGGCAGGTTAGGGCAAGAAACTTCGTTCTATTTGCTGATGAATACCCAACACCTAGAACAGTGCCTGGCACATAAAGGATGTTCAATGAGTGAATGAATTACCGATGCCATATAGAATACAGAGGCTACAATCACCAAAGGGAGGTCATTCAAGGTCGTAGAAGATCAGTTCAGGAAAGAGGGATTTCCCTGAGCCCTAATATACCATTTCTAGCTTTGCTGGGTTTTTTTCCTCCACCCTGGGTGTCTCTCCTTCTCCATAGAAAACAAAATGGGGTTTTTCTTGAGTTTGAGTCAAAAAGTAGAATTGTTTGCTCCTAGGGCATGTATGTAATCACCGTACTGTGCTGTAATCATTTTACTTGTCTATCTTCCCTAAGGCCAGTGTGTCCAGGAGGCATAGCAGGTGCAAAACAAAACAGACCAAAACAAAGAAAACTTTTGAGGTTAAAGAAATGCTTTAGTATATAATATCAAGATCCAAAAACTTCATCATCATATCAACACAATTATGTTGTGTTTGAATATTTTTTAAGCGGGAAGGGGCCCATGAAGGTGAAAGTGCCCCGGGCTCAGGAACGTGGTACAGCACACCCCATCACCATTAGGCTGTGAGTTTACTGCATGTGAAAATCGCATTTTTCCATCTTTGTAAATTTACAACCTAGTGCAAGTCCTGAGAAACATTTCGTGCTTAATGTATGCCTGAGCAATGACTGAAATTGATATACATTCCTCATGAAAGTCAGACAGAAAAAAAATGTTGGGCACTGATATGATTTAACTCATGAGAGGAAGCACAGAGGAAAGGGTAGATAAAAGAAGGAATCGATAAGAGAAAGTGGGTTTTTAGGACTAGGCTGGCAATAGCAGGTGAGAATGCCTCACAGGAGGCCTGGGAAGTGGAGGCTGAAGCCCGGGGGGTGTGGAGGGGTATCCAGAGGAGCCTCAAGAGCACGTAGGTGCTGAGTCCACATTTGGCAGGTGATGATGTATTTTCTGGCAGACTGACGAATAACAGAATTTGAGTGCTAGAAGTGCTTTTCAGATCCCCTCTAGCCCAACTCCTCATTTTACAGAGAAGTGTGAATCCTAGTACATTACTGGAAAGTCAGGGCCTGATACTAGTGCCCTTTCCACCACTCTCCCACCTCTTCCAATGATTACGGTTGTTATTTACAAGGCACGATGGTGAAATGAACAAGAAACACAACATTCGTGTGTTTATTTTGCCTGCGGGTAAATTCCACTCACTTCAACGTAGCATAATAAGACAGTCGTTTTCAGAAATTTTCATACAGCTACAAGATTATTTTCAGGTCACAGAAGGGGATGTTTTCATTTCTTATTTCTCTCAACTCTTCTTCAACTCAGACTTGGGAATCACTACCATTTGCCGAGCCAGCTCCCAAGTAAGAAACTGGTCAGATGATTAAAGGTATAGGTAGCCAAATCTGCCTAAAGTGGAACCAGAACCCGGAAGCTTCTCAGGTTGGCTATCAATAACTCAAAAGGAGAGGGCGAAATTATAAACAAATTAAAGAAACTCCCCCACTATTAACAAACAGAGGAGCAATTTGCAGGTCACTGAAAAAGTTGTTCTCACTTTCATACCAGAATCAGTAAGCTGCCTCCACTCTGATGCCAAAAACATCCTGGTTCTACAGGTTCCCCGTGAGGCTTTCCTTCATTCTGGCAAACCGCATCCACATATCGGACCCATTCTTGAGTCATTTGACAAATATACCGAAGAGTTATTCTGCAGGAACCACAGCATAGGACATGGGCTGCAAGGATGAATTACATTTGGATCCCAACTTCAAGAAGAGCAAGCGGGATAGCGTCCCAGTCAAGATCACTTCACTCCATTCTGCCTCTAGGACGTGATTTTAGGAGTGAACACTTGCAATGCAATCAATTCCTCCCATGTGAGCTGAGCCAGAACTGAGGAAGCTAAAATGGAAGGGAATTAGGGCAGGGAGAGGTGGAGGGAGGGTGGAGGACATTGCTGTCTGAGACATTCTCAAGGACATTCCAGTTCAGTACAGCCTATGAAAGGAAGGAACACAACTTGATTCTTCAAAATCTGAAATAAGCTTCATTGTGCAATTTCCCAAATAAGAGAGCTGTCTGATCGGTGCATTTAGCATTCTCACAGAATGAACCTATATGTGGGTTGTACCACCCGGTAGGAAGGAGGAGGCTTCCGTTTTCCATATGAAGATTGTTACCACCAGGTATCTTGACGTAGGGATGGGACATTTGTCATTACTTCTGGTTTGGAAGTTTTAAGGCACTCTTCAAGAAACTAGCTTTTATTCCATGTTGGTAAGAGGCAGACCCATTTCTGTAATTAAGGGCTCAGAGCTTCATAATCCCAGTCCTCCATCAAATTCATCTGTGCAGTATGAACAGGTTAACCTTTCTAAAATGCCAATTTCAGTATGTCATTCCCACAGTCCAAAACGTTTAATGGCTCCCCATGGGCAATAAGAAAAGAAGAAAGTCCTTACTTGGTATTGGAGAGTCAAACCACCATATCAGCCAACCTTGCTCATTGCTCCACCATGCAGACCGGCGGTGGGTTCTTCTCAGGAACCTCACGGCATGCCATGAGCGCTCTCCTCTCCACACCTTGCCTACACCGTTCTCAACCTGGTGGACACCCATCCTTTCTTTCTGCCTATTTTTTCATTTATGTGTTTATGGGATAAATAATTAAGATGCATATGGTCAGTTCTAGAAACCTTAATAGGTTCTGGAGATCCAGAGATAAGCAAGACAGACGGGGTTCCTACTTCTGGGGCTTTGAACTCCAGCTTTGGCAAGTGCCATGCAGAAGTAGAAGGCATGATGATGATGCATAACTGTGGTTTGTCACCTTCCAGTGGGTCAGGGAAGGCTTCTCTGAAGGAGTGATTTTTAATGGGATATAAAAACTTAAGAGGATGTAGGCATAGAGCATTCTATGAAGAAAGAACCACGTGTGCAAAATCCAAAGGCATGTCCAATCCTAGCCATCATGCAAGTTTCAGCCCAATTTTCAACTTCTCAAGAACCCTTTTCTGACCTCTGGAGTCTATGTTGAAGACTCACTCGCTCTTCTGAACTCACCGACGCTCTAATTTTGTACCACTTTCCTAAGATGTTAGTCACAGTTTGTCTTGTGATGGTGTCACCTTTTATGCTTTTCTTCTCACCTGACTATATCAGGGCAGAGCCATGCTTTAAATGTCTTACTATCCTTACAAGGACCTAGCTTCCAGCAGGAGCTCAAAAAACGTTAATTAAATATAGATATATATGCATACATGCATGCATGCAGCCATGAACGAACGGTCCGGATGAGTTAAGATCGCACGCATGGCCATTCAGTGAGCCTTGGCAGAGGATATTACAGCAGTACAGAAGATGCTGTATTATTAAAAGTCAAAGAGTCACGGGCTATTCATCTCATTACACAGATCCTAATCTCCCATCTCCCAAAGAACCATGGAGACAGATGAGCATTCAGAAAGCCACTATTCATAGTGCTTGTAAGAAGATCCTTCTTCTCTACCTAATGGATGTTAGATTATGTAAGTTGTTCTCGAGAAACTCTCAAAATGGAACGAGCTAAATTCCGTTGGATACAATACCTTCCTAGTGAAAAAGAAATCACCTTAACGAGCCTCCAGGCAGAAGAACCCTTTCGTAGGAACCTGCTCAAGGATGTGTGAATAGTAGACACCCCTGACAGCGAACCTTTCCCACCAACCAAAATTTAGAATTAGTACCATATGCCAGTCTGCAGCGACGTCCTCTCACACCCGCCAACATTTTCATCTCAGGGCTTCCTGCCTTCTCCATCTTTATTTCCCAACCTCCTTGCATCCGACCTGCCAAATTTATACCACGTTATATCATTTTCCTCTCAAGGAAATTTCAAAATGGAACATTTGCAATTTCTGCTGGATGCCGCAGAAACCATCTCAGTGAGTCTATAGTGCATATTTGTGTTTGAAAGCTGGCTAGAAGGGGGTGCAAACACAACCATAAGGAGGCAGCCTACCTAGAGAAGGCACAGGAAATCTGAACTATCTATACCTCAGCCTCTAGTCTCTGAGTTTTCCCATCCTCTCAATTTTCTTTTTTTTTTGAAACTTAAAACAATTTTTATTTTAATTCCAGTAGTTAACATACCATGTTATATTAGTTTCAGGTGTGCAATATAGTGATTCAACACCTCTGTACGACACCTGGTGCTCATCATGACAAGTGCATTCCTCAATCCCCATCACCCATTTCACCCATCGCCCCCCTCCCCCCGACCTCCCTTCTGGTAACCATCGGTTTGTTGTCTATAGTTATCAGTCTGTTTCTTGGCTTCTCTCCCTCTCTCTTTTTCCCTTTGCTTGTTTGTTTTGTTTCTTAAACTCCATATATGAGTGAAATCATATGGTATTTGTCTTTCTCTGGCTGACTTATTTCTCTTAGCATTGTGCTCTCTAGCTCCATCCATGGCATTGTAAATGACAAGATTTCATTCTTTATATCTGGGTAATATTCCATCGTGTGTGTGTGTGTGTGTGTGTGTATCCATTCATCAGTTGTTGAGCACTTGGGCTGCTTCCATATTTAGGCTGTTGTAAATCAGGCTTCTATAAACATAGGGATGCATGTATCCCTTAGAATTTGTGTTTTTGGGTAAATACCCAGTAGCGGTATAGCTGAATCATAGAGTAGTTCTATTTTTAATTTTTTGAGGAACCTCCACCCTGTTTTCCAGAGTGGCTTCACCAGTTTGCATTCCTACCAATAGTGCAAGAGGGTTCCTGTTTCTCCACATCCTCACCAACACCATGTCTTCTGTTGTTGATTTTAGCCATTCTGACTGGTGTGAGGTGACACCTCATTATAGTTTTGATTTGCATTTCCCTGATGGTAAGTGAGCCTCTTTCCCTGTGGCTGCTGGCCTTCTGTATGTCTGTTTTTGGAGAAATGTCTGTTCATGTCTTCTGCCCAGTTTTACACTCTTTATCAGATATGTCCTTTGCAAATATCCTCTCCCATTCAATGAGCTGCCTTTTAGTTTTACTGTTTCCTTCACTGTGCAGAAGCTTTTTTTATTTTCGTGTAGTCCCAGTAGTTTCCTTTTGCTTTCATTTCCCTTGCCTCAGGGTACCGATCTAGAAAAAAGTTACTAGGGCTGATATCAAAGAAGTTACCGCCTGTGTTGTCTTCAAAGATTTTTATGGTTTCAAGTATCATATTTAGGTTTTTAATTCATCTTGAAGTTATTTTTGTGGATGGTGTAAGAAAGTGGTCCAGTTTCATTCTTTTGCATGTTGCTGTCCAGTTTTCCCAACACAATGTGTTGAAGAGACTGGGTTTTTTTTTCCCCCATTGGTTATTCTTCCCTGCTTTGGCCAAGATTAGTTGATGATTTAATTGTGTGTGTATTTCTGGATTTTCTATTCTATTCTACAGATCTATGTGTCTATTTTTATGCCAGTACCATACTGTTTTGATCACTACAGCTTTATAACATAACCTGAAGTCTGGAATTGTGATGCCTCCAGCTTTGCTTTGCTTTTTCAGGATCGCTTTGGCTATTTAGGGGCTTTTGTGGTTCCCTACAAATTTTAGGATTATTTGTTCTAGTTCTGTAAAAAATGCTGCTGGTATTTTGATAGGGATTGCACTAAATATGTAGATTGCTTTGGCTACGATAGACATTTTAACAATATTTGTCCTTCCACCATTCTCTGGATTTTAAATAAAAGTTCCAAAATGGGGAGCATTTTACTCAACCTAAGTAGAAATGCAGTCTTTGCTGTAGGGGCCAAACCAGAAAGTATCTCACTAGGCCTGGCATGAAGAACAATCCCGGGATAAATTGGAGCTCAGTTCAGTTCACAAAATATCTTTTGAGCACCTACCAAGTTGTATACTCTGTGCTGGGCACTGGATATACAAAGATAAATAAAACGTCGTCTTTGATTTAAAGGAGTTTGTGATCTAGTGACAGATTTAGACACTTAACAAATGATCACTGCACAGTATAGTAAGCACAGTGAGAGGGAGGGGATGAGAAATAGGAAACCTTTATCCACATCAGGGCAGCCTAGGAAGGTAGGGTGGCCTAGAGGGTTAAAATGATTCTGAAATGGACACGCTAGTGTTATAAAGATAGAACATGTTGTTACATAGCAACATAAAATGTTCCACATAAAAAGAGGTCACTGTGTTTCTGGAAAATAGTTACTTAGTTCCTGGGCTCGTGGATCAAATGAGGATTCTATGGCACAAAAGAAGCCAAAGAAATGTGAGATTTAATTATTTTAATCACTGAAAATGGGCAATGCACACAGCTCTTTGCTCAGATCCTGAAATTTGACGACAACTTTTGTAAATTGTTTCGGGCAGCATTTATCAATGTCAATACCATTGACATGTTAGACTGGATAATTTTTGGTTGTTGTGGGGTCTATCTTCTATATTATAGGATGCTCAGCCTCTACTCACTAATGCCTGTAGCATTCTCCCTCCAGCCCCCAAACTGGGACAAATCAGAATGTGTCAAATCACCAAATGTCCATTAAGAAACAAAAATCGCCCCCTATTAAGAACCATTAGTTTAGGGCTCAGTCAGCTAAGTGTCCAAGTTCAACTCAGGTCATGATCTCACAGTTTGTGGGTTTGAGCCCCGCATCAGGCTCCTTACTGACAGTGCAGGGCCTGCTTAGGATTCTCTCTCTCTCTCTCTCCCCCACCCCCGCCTCTCTGCCCCTCCCCAACTTGTATGTACGCTCTAACTCAAAAATTAATAAATAAAACTTAAAAAAAGAACCATTAGTTTAGGATGTTTAGTAGAAATAAACACAATCATGTCTATTTTTTTCTAGATAATCAGTTCCTATCTAAGGCTCTGTGTAATAGTCCAAACGCAGGGACTTGTCATCAGCATTGCTATTAAGCCTTTTCTTAGCCAATTTCTGCTTGAGATCTAGTAATGGCTGTGAAAGAAACTTCTAATTTCTCTAATAATTCCTTCTTCTTTTTCTTACTCATTTTGGAACAGTAGCCCAAATTTCTAGCTGGGTATCCAGAATAAGACATATTCTGGTCTTGCCAATGAGCTATAAGCAGAATTCGTGTGCACTATTTGCAGAAACGTCCTTCAAGGGAGGACGGGTGCCTTTGTTCTATGTCTCCTTTCTGCTGCTTGACGTGAATGTAATTGCTGGAGCTCCAGCAGCCATATTTGATTATGAAGTGACCTTGGGAATTGAACTCACGCACGATGGAGTAATCGATGGAAAAGATTATACTGTGGCGGGGCCTTGCCACCTCTGAACTGCCACCTCCACACTAGTACATGAGATACTGGGGTTTTCCTACTGTTATCATAAGTCTCTGTCACTTTCAGCTGAGCCCGATGTTAACCAATACAATAGCCTAAAGTAGACATTTATTATATTTCCAAAAGTCTCTGAGCCATTCTTTTCCTCCTATTAGGAAGCTTTGTCAGCTGTTCTAAGACTTTTACCGAAAACCCTGTCTTCCATATTTTCCTCTCCTGCAGTGTGCAATACAGGAGGCTGGTTATTTCCATAATAACCTCCCACAGCCCGGCTCGCTCCGACTGTAGTGGGTCAGTTACACTAGACATTCTGTTGCTACCTAGTTACTAAAAGTTGATATCTCCTTACACCCATCAGACACACAAAAATGAAATGATAATGCATATTAGTAGCAGAGTGGCAACCAAAAAAGTATGCTTTCATAGATTATTGGTAGAAATGTGACATGTCACAATCAATTTTTTAAGTAGGCTCCACGTCCAATGTGGCACTTGAACTCATGACCTTGAGATCAAGGGTCAGATATTCTGTCAACTGAGCCACCCAGGCACCCCTTAAAACTCAGTTTAATGATAGCTAGTGCATTTAAAGATACATATACCTTTTAACCTAATTATCTAAGAAGTAAAATCAATATTAATTAAGAATATATGTGGAGGGATATTTATTGCATTTCTTCCCCCAGTGGCAAAAATGAACAGAAAGAGGGGCGCCTGGGTGGCTCAGTCGGTTAAGCGTCCGACTTCGGCTCAGGTCACGATCTCCCGGTCCGTGGGTTCCAGCCCCGCGTCGGGCTCTGTGCTGACCTGGAGCCTGTTTCAGATTCTATGTCTCCCTCTTTCTTTGACCCTCCCCTGTTCATGCTCTCTCTCTCTCTCTCTCTCTGTCTCAAAAATAAATAAATGTTAAAAAAAAATTTTAAAATGAATGGAAAGAAAGGAAATATCTCTCATACGATAAGTGACTGAATACATTTGAGAACCAACGACACATAGTCGGTATTTAAAACCTTGGGGCAGAATGAAACTGCCCAGCACGTGGGTGGGGAAGGAAAGAAAAGAAGAGACGTGAGAACTGAATCCTGGAGCACTGCAGCATTAAGAGGTCAGGATCCAGCCAGAAAGAGAGAGAGAGAGAGAGAGAGAGAGAAAGAGAAGTAGTGGCCAGTGAGGTTGATGGAGAACAAGGGGAGTAGCTCCCCAACAGCCCAGGGAAGAATGTTTCAGGAAGGGTGGAGTGGTCAATGGTTCCAAATGCTGCCAAAGGGCTAAGTCAGGTGAGGACCAAGAAGGAACCATTTAATGTGACAACGTGGAGATCACTGGAGACAGAAGCAGAAGCAGTATCTGTGGATTGGTGGGGACAACAGCCTAACTGGCGGGGGTTCAAGAGAGAATGAAAGGTGAAGAAATGGAGACGGTGAGCATACATAGCTCTGGGTTTTTACTAAAAAGAAGAAGGAAATAGGTCAGTGGATTTATGGAAGGTGTTTTTCTTTTAGGTGCAAGGCATTGCAACATGTTCTAAAAGAAATGAATACGCATAGAGTGGAAAAAGAGGACTCAGTAGAGAGGAGGCATTTGCAGGGTCAGTCACTGACTAGGTAGCCTCACAGAGAGGTGAGCCTCAGAACAGGAGAGTGCACCCACTATGACCTGAGGGAAGGCAAAATACATGGGCACCAATGAAGGTATGGGGGCACATTTGGTGGTGCCATGTGAGGAAGTTCTCCTTGATTACTTTGGCCAACATCCAGCTCAGACTTCAGTTCAGCGTCCGACTTCGGCTCAGGTCACGATCTCGCGGTCCGTGGGTTCCAGCCCCGCGTCGGGCTCTGTGCTGACCTGGAGCCTGTTTCAGATTCTATGTCTCCCTCAGCATAAGTCAACAATGTCCAGACTCATGAGCTACATATATGCTTGTTGTGTTAAGCCACTAAGTTCTGGATAATTTGTTGCGTAACATTACAGTGGTGCGACATTGTCTCATATTCAGTACATACAGAGCTGCTTTATTTTTTAAAATGGTTACATACAGCATCCAGTCATACGGGCCTTATTTTAGTTATTTTACTATTTCCCTGCTACTGTTTAATTTCACTGTTACTGTAAGCAATGATGCAAGGCATATCTTCCTACATAGATCTTTGCACACACATGGATCTATCTATACAATGAATTCCTAAATGTGGGATTTCTGGATCAAACTGTATATGCAAGGATAACTCTAACAGATATTGGCAAAATACACTCTATAGAGGATATTCATTTACATGCTTGCCAGTAATTTGAGTTTCCATACATCCTGCTGGTATCAGGTGTTTTGTCTTTGGTTTTTGTTTTGCCAATATGATAAGGTTAAAAAAAGTAAATTCCTGGGGCACCTGGGTGGCTCAGTTGGTTAAGCGTCCGACTTCAGCTCAGGTCATGATCTCATGGTTTGTGGGTTCGAGCCCCACATCAGGCTCTGTGCTGACAGCTCAGAGCCTGGAGCCTGCTTCAGATTCTGTGTCTCCCTCTCTGCCCTTCCCCTGCTCATGCTCTCTGTCTCAAAAATAAATAAAAACATTATTTTTTTTAAAAAAAGTAAATTCCTATGGGTGCCATTTTCATCCCTCTGCTAATGTGTTCTAGAATGAACCCACCCCCCATTCTACTTGTTCCCACTTACTGTGACCGTCACCTATTTCCTGATTATCAGCCCTGCCTTGAGAGACACAGACACCTCCTACATCACACCATTTTCTGGTGGTTCTATTTTGTCAGTGCTCTCCTTTTGTTGACAGATTATCCCACTAAATTTCAGGAAGTCATGACTAATCTAACATGAGAAAAATAGAGAAAACATTCCACATATTTACAGAGAAATGAGTTATGTTCAAGATTGTTATAAATGGCAACATTGAAAGAGGGTTAGAAACAACTGAAAGGGAATAGGGAAATTAAAAAAAAAGAGAGATGATGAAAGGACAGAGTTTGCTGAAGTCCCTTTGACTGCTACCATATTTCCTGACTTTGACTTCTCAAGGGATTTATCTGTTAGCTGCAATTTACTTTAAATATTGCGTGGTCAGTACAGTAAGTTTGTGAATGATAGTTTTTACCTTAGAGCTGGTCAGCTGTCCCAAGAGGGTGACAATTCTCACAGGTCTAAAGAGAAGTCACCCAAATAAAAAGTCATACCAAAAATAAATAAATAAATAAATAGATAGATAAATAAATAAATAAATAAAAAGTTATACCAGTTATTCACACACACACACACACACACACACACACATAGAATGAACATATATGAATATATATATATATAGATATATATATACTATATATATACACAAATACCAGATAGATAGATAGATAGATATATGTACAATCGTGGAATACTAGGATAATGGGGGACATACTAATGAATATACAAGGGTCTGCAGGTGCATATAGTGGGAGATACAATTCTCAGAGGTAGAATTTGGACCATTTTATCCCAATCCCCATATTACTATATTAAACATATATTAGGAATCTTTATATAATTATTCGATGTGCTGTACAACTTTAGGTAGTGAGACAAGAGGGAAAAAACTTCATTTATGAATAAGTGTAAGCAATTTGACCTTAACCCAAGGCTAAATTGTCCTGTTGGAAGCATTTCTAATTTTGCCATAGATTCTCAGCTTTATCGCTTTGCACTCAAAGGGCAATTAGCTTAGATAGTGGCTTTGATTTTTGAAGTATTTTTCTTTTGTACATCTAACCAGATTGCATTTGGAATAATAACCCTCTCTGAAGTCAATAGGTCTTTGGAAAAGAGAGTGTGGATGACTGGAGAGAATCGAGATAGATCCCACCAAGACAAAGTAGTGGAGCCTAATGCAGCCTTTTATCTTCTCCATTAAATGGTCATGCAAATAAGCGGCTCAAGTGAGTCAGCCTTCTTGAAACTGATATGATTTCCTGGATGGATCAAGAAAGCATAATGTCTTTAAGCTCTGAGTTGAAACCCTTAAATAAAGCACTAACCTGAAAAGATGTATTTAAATTCAGCTGTTCATTGTCTTTTCAATTCTATCGCTATTCCACTTAGCGTATTTTTTTCTCTTTCACACATAATAAGCTTTAGTTATGAGGAAAAGAGACTGGCTGCAGAGACAACCCAGCCATTCAGGATTTCTAAACGGTCTCATCAGATAATCACAAACATTGGTGCCATTGAAGGGGCTCAGTCCATAGTGGGGAGAAAGCATGGTGGCAGGACCCCAGGCTCAGCGGCTGCGCCTGTGCTGAGATCTTGCCACAACCTTTTCCACCAGGTTGCTCAATTATATTTTTTTCCCCCGTATCGACCAATGATTTGACTGAACTGAGAAAGAAGTGGCTGTTTTGACTTGAAACTCTAGCCCGCTGCTGAAGTTTGTACTTCACGATAGCTAAGTTTAATTCACTGCTAAATTTAGATTCAAACTGAGATACAAAACAGCTACAGATTATGTTCTAAAGCCAGTAAATCATTGTTAACTTATTCTGTGGCTTTAGCGACAACCCCAGCCGTGTAAAAATCGTGTAAATACCTCTCTTACCTCTCTCTGAAAACTCCAAGCAGCCAGTGATACTTTGTTTCTTTTTCTTTTTTTCTTTCACTCTGTTATTTGTTTGTTTCTTTGGAGGATGTTTGTTTCTTTGGAGGACTGGTTGGTTCTGGCCCATTTATTTTTATTCATAATTAGCAGGTTTCCAAGAGCACTATCTCCCTGCACCATGCGCGGTCTTCTGTACCTAAGGGATCCTTCTTCTTAGCCTTCCCAGTCTTGCCTCCACACCTGCCAAGGGTCTTTAACAACACTGGGCCCATGGAAAGAGGCAAGTGTGTATTCACCTGGGGGGCGTGAGCTCATCCCGGCTTCCCATAATGTTGTATGCCTCCTCTGCCACCCAGGCAACCTATCCTTGCGTCTACCACAAAAGAATCAGAGGCCCCAAAGTTGCCCTATTTAGGAGAAGGTTGGCAAAGAGATGTCGTTGGTCATGCCAATTTCGAGAGCTTCACCGATGACCGTGGTCTGGCTAGCTATGTCCAGGCTTAGCGGAAAGAGCGCAGTGGTTGACAAGCCATGTCTGACACGTGTGAGGAGCCCACCGGGTATCTGGTCTCCCTCCCAATTGGAAGGCATTCTTCACACTCTACGTGCTGGTGGAGCAGGTGCAGCCGGAAGGAGCAAGAAACAGGCTGTCTTTCTATCTTCCCAGGTTCATTGGCACTCAGTACTCCCACACCCTCAGAGGTCAGAGAAGACTTTTCCGAAGGTGACCCAGAAAAGGGACCCTCAGTAAAGCCCTATAACGAGGTCTGTAATGAAGTGGCTGAGCGAGAGCCGCAGAAGGGCCAGAGTATAGATTCACGTTTCCTCCTCACTCCCTTTAACGATCCTCGTGTTACACTAAACACCTGGGAGATAGCGAGGCTACGGTTTTCCGTGATGAGAAGCAGAAGCGTGATCCCTGCCCCTAGAAGCTGGCTGCCCAGGGGCTCTGTGGTGCATACTTGCTTCCAGCCAGCTGCCAACACTGGAAAACCCTACTCCCACCTTGAGCCCATCTCCAGCCTGCTTTACTGACATTGTCCTTTTAGAGAGTATGCCCCTTCCAAATAAGAAGGTTTGAATAAATGAGTTATCTCTGTGTGTTCCTTCAGGTGTTTCTTTTTTTTTTTTAAGTTTATATTTGAGAGTGAAATTGAGCAGGAGCAGGGGAGGGGCAGAGAAAGAGGGGGAGAGAGAGAATACCAAGCAGGCTCCGAGCTGTCAGCGCTGAGCCCAACTCGCGCCTCGAACTCCGGAACCTTGAGATCATGACCTGAGCCGAAACCAAGAGCTGGACGCTTAACCACGGAGCCACTCAGGCACCCTCTTTCTTTTTAACGGCAGTGTTTGCTTATGTTAGATTAGGGCGGGGTCAGGACCGACTTCATTCCTGTCTGTGGGTTCTCACCCTTTCAGTTTAGTTTCCTCAGAAAATGTTTTGATTTATTTTGGTTTTCAGTTTTAGCCCACAGTTCTCGTTTTTACTCTCTATTTCTCTCCTCAAGCCCCACCCCTCCACTCTCATGCCTACCCTCTTGCTCTTTCTCTGCTTGAAATCTCCCATAAAAAAAAAAAGCATCTTTAACTCTGTAATGATCTCTGTAATGTATCTCACTCCCCGGTGGAGGGAGATATGGTGGCAAGAGTGTGCATCCAGGAGACCTGGATTCTTTCACATAGGAGCTGTGTGATTAGAGGCAAGTTAACTTCCCTCTAAGAAGAGATGCTTCCTGCCCTATCTTCTTTGCAGAGTTTTTACAAAGATCAAGTAAAGAAATGCCCTCGAATTCTCTTTGTGAAGTCCAAATTGCTGGGTAAACGTTATTTCATCATTGCAATCCTTTTGCAAATCTGGTCACCCCACTGTAAGGTGCCAATTATACTGCAGGAGGATCTGATTGTCCTTTGTGGAAGCTGACCAAAGAATGACAGCTTCTAGGCAATGCCTCTCTCAAATAATTCTCCCTTATCTGGGGTCCCTCTTCATCATTCCCAAGAATGCTGCCTGATTTCCTGACATTAACCACAACACAGACACATTCAGGAGGGAGAAGCTAGTAGGGCACCTTCAGTCAAGGAAACACCATCACCTGCATCAGCGTGCCTCCCACGTTACTCAGAGACTTTTATCTTTGCCATCCATAAACTTCTTTAGGTGCAGGTCAGAAATCTCCAGATCCCTCCCAGCCAATGTGTAGACAAAATTGTAGAGGAAGACTGTGCTTCCAATGTTGGGATTTCTGTTTTGACAGCCTTGTATTTGTATCTCAGTGAAAACCCCCTTAATGCTGAATCTGTTTTCCTATTGGTGCTCTACTTTAGTAAAATGATAAATTGCATCTAATCTGTGCTATACTGCGTGGGAGCACTTCCCTAAAAATCTTCTCCATACTTCTATTTTAAGAAACGATTTGCATTGAAAAGTCAATGAATATCAGCATTGTGTGTGAGGAGATGGCACCTAACTAAAAGCTCAAATATCGCATAATACAATCAGTTCGTATTTTCAAGATAGCAGTTCATCAACTATAGAAATTTGGTTTCTGAAAATCCTCAGGGTAGAATTTATAGTTGAGAAATAAAATATCATACAGAAAAAAAAAAAAAGCCCACCAGGTCTGGTAGAGCTAAGGTGCATTGTAAACCTTAAAATATTCTGACAAATATATTTTAATCAGTTTCAACGAAACAATAAAGGCAGCACGTTCCATAAAGACAGAATCAGTGAGATGATGAGGTTTTCACCATTTGAAATTTCTGATGGTGTGTAGAGTATTTGTTTTGCCTCTCTCTCCAAAAGGGATTTGCCGCCATAGGCACAGAAGTATGGCTGAGCAGGAGGAAAGTCAGTGCTCCCATAGACTCGGCCATGAGAGGCAGGAATGGGATAGAAAGCAGGCTGATTGTCTTTTGCCTCTAACCAGGCTGCATGAGACCAGGGAGTAAATACCCAAATGATACCCTGAAGTGCTGAGGGGAAAGCAGGGGAGTATATTCCAAACAGATCAATCAATGTCATGGGCATGCGGGGTGGAGAACCACGGCAAATGATCAAAGCTGAGGCTTAGAGTCCAATAAAGAGCTCAGAAAGGAGAGAAAGAAGCAAGAACGAACAATGGCTCAGAGCAGCAGGAAGCAAGAACAGCAATGGTCGGAGATAAGGCATTAACCTCTGCAGCAGTTTTGCACATTCCGGGTACACTGTGTGGACGCGCCAGGTCCATCCAAATGTTAGAGTGATACCTGGGCTGCCCTTGGACCTCCAGCAAAGGTCTAAATCCAACAGCAGAAGAAATATGACTTGGGCTGTTTCTGTGTGCAGAGTCAAAGAAGTTTAAGTCCCAGGAGGGCGTGCCTCTTGAGGAAGGAGAGACAGCCTACAGGGCAGTGAGTTTCTGACAGCAGACCAAAGCATCCCTCCAAAAGTCTGTCCTTCTGGCTGTGTGTCCTAGAATCAGCCACCACTGTGTAGATAACATCAGGTCTTCAACGATTTATGTGCTTCCAACCGCCCTATGAACGAAACTAACACTTCCCTCTAGTCACTTATTATTCTTCCTTTTCAGAGATCTCTCTCCATTCTCACTTCTCCTGCTGTTATATTATACAGCATTTCTTTAATAAACAACCTCAACATTTTCAACGTCTCAGCAAGTTTTGATACAACTACGTTCATTCATATCTTCCACTTAACAACCAAGTTTCCTGCCAGTCCTAATCTGTGCTAGTCTCAGTTCATTACTGAAGATCCTTGTATTAGGCTTATTATCAGTATGTTTATTTTCTTCTTCAACAAATCCAAAGCTGGAGAAGTTGGTTGCCAAGAGGATCTTCTTGGAACTGTCAGACCAATTCCCTGAGAATTCAGGAGAGCGGCAGTTTCTTAACGCACCTTCTCTTCTCTTGACATTTCCACCATCAAAGTTTTAAATATTCAGGCTAATCATCAATGAGCAAAATGTCTGATTTTAGAGATATGCCTTCTTCAAGCAAAAAACTAGACCAACACCTACATTCGTCAGCTCAGGATGCTATATAACAAAATACCATGGACCGGGTGGCTTAAATGACAGAAATTTCTTTTCCCTCTGTTATGATGACTGGAAATTCAAGATCAAAGTATCAGCACAGTCAGTGTCTGTCGAGAACTCCCTCCCTCATTTGCAGACAGCTCCCTTCTCCATATATTCACTAATGGCAGAGAGAGAGAGAGAGAGAGAGAGAGAGAGAGAGCAAGTTCTCTACTGCATCTTCTTTTAAGGACTCTAATCCCATCCTGAAGACCTCACCTTCTTGACCTCATCTAAACTGGATTATCTCCCCAAAGCCTCATTTCCAAATACCATCACATTAGGGCTTAGAGCTTCAGCCTATGAATTTTGAGCGTTTGAGAGAATTCAGTTTACAGCGCCATCCAAAGAGCAGATAGGGTACATTTCCGGGATTACCGGGCAACTTTCCATACACTTTCCATACACTTTCCATACCAAACCGAAAGCAGTATGTGGTACATAGTAGCTGTTTAATAATACTGGTTGAGCAAATCGAAAAATGAGCAAATGTCTAGACCTATCCTTCCAATATAATGGCGTCGCATAGCAAGAATCAGCATGCATTTGTTTAGTAAATGGATATATTAGTGAATCAATACTTGGTACCCCCATATTCTAGCATTGGAGACCAACCCTGCGCTATAGTTTGTTAGCTGGATGGATCTCACTGCCTGCTGCCAAACCTCCTTCCTGCTCACTGTTTGTTCACTGCGTTCTTATTCCCACTGTAGAGCCTTTGGTGGTTACCTGTCCCTGCAAGAAAGACAAATAGGGTAAGGTTTGAATAAAGCACGGCTGGCTTCTAATCCCACAGCGACCATTTTATACTTGGGTAAAACTGGGCACATCACTGAATGTTCCTAACAATCTCAGTCTCCTCGGGGATTCAAATACCTTCAAAGGAAAACAATTAGAATTAAATTTTTTTTTTTAAACAAAATTATATTTCATCAGCCCGACGCAGCATCTCGATACATGTCTGTTCTCTCCTGAGAGTGGGCAACTTCCATTTTCTACAAATCCTGTTTCTTCTGTGAAAGTTTTCTCCCTAAAATTGTGTTCAGTCTTGGTGACATGGTTAATCCAGGCACTCTGCCCTCTCAAAGAGGCCCTGAGATCTGATTTACCCGCTCCTTCTTTTCACCGCCTCAGGCCTCCTAGGGGAAGGCATGTATCCCAAGCTTAGCCAATCACGTTCTCTTAGGACATTGCTGAAAAGAATGATACGAAGACAAAAGAAAATGTTTTTAGGTTCATTCATTCCAGCCGTGATACCGTTAACAGTCATGTAATTTTTTCGTGGTCTTACCTCATTTTCCACCCCGATTCTCTGGTCTTCCTATTGACTACATGAACTTAATCAAATATATGATTTGATTAAGTTAGCTGCAATTAGATTCTCTAGTTGGCAACCACAAAACGCTGGCTATAATTTTAAAAAATTATATTTTTAGGGGCGCCTGGGTGGCGCAGTCGGTTAAGCGTCTGACTTCAGCCAGGTCGCGATCTCGCGGTCCGTGAGTTCGAGCCCCGCGTCAGGCTCTGGGCGGATGGCTCAGAGCCTGGAGCCTGTTTCCGATTCTGTGTCTCCCTCTCTCTCTGCCCCTCCCCCGTTCGTGCTCTGTCTCTCTCTGTCCCAAAAATAAATAAAAAAACGTTGAAAAAAAATTTTTAAAAAAATTATATTTTTAAAACTTCTCTTAAAGGCACAAAAGTAGCCAAATAAAAAGAAATAGTTCTTGTTCATAGGCAGAAGGATTTGATAGTGTAATGATAAAATTTTTTCTGTAAAATCAACATGGTAGTAATGAAGCCACCAAAGGCTTGTTCCCAGCTGAAAAAAAAAAGTTTACTAGATATTGAAAGGCATTGTTATACCCCAAATTATCAAAACTGCAGTACTGAACTTTTTAATTAAGGATACATTGATAGCTATTTTGGGAAGAAAAAAAACCCTTCACCTATCAAAGTAAATTCTAGAGGGATCGAAGATTTAAATGCAAAAAGTAATCATAAAAATTTTATGAGAAAATAATATATTAATGTACTTACGCTCTTGGAGTGGGAAAAGCCTTTTCAAGTATGAATCAAAAATTGAAAGTCATAAGGGAAAAGGCTGATTAATTTGGCTAAATATATTTTAAAAATTCTCAGTAGAGCAGAAATACCAAACACATGACCCCCTCCACCGCACTGATTCCCGGTTTGCTCCTAGCCTCATAATATTACTTGTGATTTACCATTTAATCCCTGTAATCGTTTCTTTGTAACCCATAGTGAAGATTCCATATCAGTACTTAGTTATACAATATTGATCCAGATTCAGGAATCTGGTGATAGTCCCCTTGAACTGAAACATGTGCATTATTGAAATATGTGTGAAATGATGAAGGTAGAGTTTTAAAATACATATTATCTGTCAAGTAAGCGCTTTACATTTATTGTCTCATTTAATCCTAACAAATATTTCAGCCCACAGTTCTAAATGGCTAATACTATTACATCCATTTTACAGATGAAGAAATGGAGAGTTGAAGAAGCAGGGTGAAGACTTGAACTCAGGTCTATCTTTGAACCGAATGTGTGTTGTTAATAGCTTCATTGCGCGCTGTTGATGGAATGGAGATTGACACATCTCCATTTGGAACACTTAGTAAGCATAAGACCAGATGCTACCTATTGTTCTCCCCCTCTGAATAAAAAGCAAGCTTCACTACACACACAAACACATGTTCATTCATTCAAAAACCTTTACTGAGTATCTACTATGTGCCAAGTATAAATTCTAGAAGTTAGTAATCTGTCAGTGAATAAATCCAAGTGTCAAAGTGTCTGCTCTCAAGGGAGGAAACAGTACGAAGCAAACACATAAATGCTACATGGCAATAAATGCTAGGAAAGAAAAAGCAATTAAGGAGAATAGAGTGATAGAGAGAAGGCAGGATGATCTATTATGACGGATGGTCAGGAAAAGCGTCTCTATTAAGGGGACATTTGAGCAGATACTTGAGGCATTAGGGAGCCAGGCAGATATTTAAGAAGAGAGTAACGAGCGCAAGAACTCCAAGTGCAAAGGCACGGGCACACTGTCATGCTCATGAGGACTGCCATCAAGAGCAGTGTGACCGGAGCGAGCGGTGGGCAATGAGGTCAGAGGTCTAGCAGGGGCTAGAACACCCGGGGAACATGTCCACCTGCCACGTTCACAAACAATACCCTTTAGTGCCAGTGTCTATGAGACAGCACTGGTCTGACTTTCAAGCAGAAAAAGCATTCTATACTCTTGTGTGCTCTTGGAAGAGAGCTGCACAATCTGATGGCAGGCTCAAATCACCTACTATGTGGTACCCAACCAGAAAGGCACACTATGCCCTTAGAAAATGGGAAGCCAGGAGACATTTATGATTAACTTACACATCTGCTAGGTAATCTCTCCCATTATTGTTTTCATCAAGCAGAGTAGACTAAACAGTTGAAATGATCAATTAGCTTAATTGCAACTTGGAGCCGTGTTCCCTACCGTGAAATGAATTCTCTCCACTTTGACGAGGTTATGCATTTGAGATTTACAAGTGATAGCACTAGTATGATTTTGGTTTACAATTACTCTGATTCTCCTCCTTGTGGGTTCTTGTTAAAAACTCAACATGTTTAACGTTCAGTCGTTAGCACATATTGGGGGAAGCGAATTAGGGGAAGGAATTCTGTGGATTCTGTAAATACATTTTTGTTTTTTAATTCTGTTCAGCTGTGGTCCGATGTCCTATGTAGACTTGTGATTAGGACCCAAGTCTGATCAAAATCAATGTCAAAAGATGAATTTCACAAGAAAAAGAGTGAGGGGTTAAGAAGGTAACCTTTAAAAGGGAAGATTGTTTAACTGCAATTGACTTACTGTATTAAGAAATTACATTCCTAAGGATCAAGGAATGACAATTTTTTTTTTCTATCCAAGGCCATACAGTAAATATTTTAGGCTTTGTGGGCCATGTAGATCTCTTTTATGACTACTCAACTCAGTGTGGAAATAGTATGTAAATGGATAAGCCTGGCTTGTTCCAATAAAACTTTATTTATAAAAGCAGGTGGCAGGCAAGATTTCCCTCACAGGACGTAGCTTGCAGACTCCTGGTATAGAGCCTCTGGTTATTTATTTCTGCAAGTGATCAGGAAAACAGGTAAGGAGATAGAAAAATAGCACAGCTTCTTTCTCTGTTCTCCTTGCTCACGAATCTCCAAACCAAATGTGATTTTCAAAAGCAACCCAATCAGGCAAAAACAAAAATAAATACCAAATAGAAATAATAGTGGGGCTCAGGGTACAGATTACCTCTGCAGTCCTAGGACAATGCTAAATATATCGATGCCTAACCACGGCAGGGAGGACTCTACTTTTGCAGTGGGTCATAGCAAGTGTCTTGTTAAGGAAGGTTTCCAGTCATATGGTCCCTCCTACTTTTGTAGCATGTGAAATCTGACTAAGGTTTGGGGGCGTGGCTGTGACAATTGCATCAACCTCTATCACAGACTTTCCTTTCTGGGGCCGGAGAAACTTACTGGCTTTCCCTGGGCTCCAGCTATGGAGACCCTCCTGGCTGGCTCCCCCGCCCTGATGTGCCAGCCTCCCTCCGATATTCCTGGCCAGATCACCAGAAGGGTGCTCCTCAAGAAAGAGGCAAGACACAGAGGCAGGATTGCTTCCTGTACCCACTCAACTATAAACCCTTAGAAGGGCAAGGTCATACGGCATATTTCTTTCTTGTACCCTTTAAGAGGCTAACATAGACCTGTCTGCAGAGAGGGTGCTCGAGAAACGCTGGTTGGAAGGAGGTGCCCCCAACCCTGTTGCTATTTATCTACTGATCGTTCAGGGCCTTTTCAGGTCCTAATACTCAGCAGCCCTCACTGACCTTTCCCCCTACCTCCTCGCACACCACTTCCCATGCCCGACAGGAACTAAGCCCAAAGGTGAGACGCTTTACTTGTTGGAGAGCCTCAGAATTTTGTTTTCGTGGCCCATAAGCAGATACATTTCGTGATTCTGTAACATTAAATCACATGCGTCCTCATTAACCAACAGTGGTGGTGGAAAACCTAAACGCAGAAATAGGCTGGTGGGACCTGTGAAAGGCACACGTTCCCCCTCCCCAACAGCCTTTTTTTTTTTCTTTCTTTTCAGATGACAGTGACAGATTGTTCTCAGGAAAAGGCATAAGTTACCCCGTGTGCTGGACGCTCTGTTGTCACCTCAGCGTTGCCACCCCTCTAAGTCTGGTTACCACGTTTCACAAATTCCCTTCTCTACACGGCCCAGCTTAGAGCTTGCCCACGAGAGGAACTTGCAGACATTTGGAAAGTGGAAGTGACGCACAGCCACGCCTATTCTCCAGAAGCGGCTGTAGGCTGGTGTGGAGGCAGAGAGGAGATTCCCAGGGGCTTCCAGAGAGTTCTCCAGAATCATCTGCTTTGCCGCAGCAGACTGAGACTGTTGAAGCTCCTCTAGGATTTCTAAGAATTCCAGCAGCTTCCAGGCAACCACCTGCGTAGGTACTCCTGCCTGAGATCAACAGCGTCAACAACCTTGACCTCTAGAGGCACCTTTGCTGATTTCTGCACCCTCAGATTTCCCACAAAACCCCTTAAGTCCATGTTAAACCCTTTATCCAGACTGAGCCCTGTTTTACCACAGGTAAAGAAGGATATGGTAGTATACAGTTAACAGCACCTTAGCATTTACTTTCCTTTCAGAAAAGCATGGGTGTTAAGGAGAGCATCCACTGACGAGCCAAGTGCTCTATTCCATTCAATCTAGGATGTTTTTGATTATAAAACATACAGGCGCCATTAAGAAAGAAAAATGCCCCCGGAGCACCTGAGTGGCTCAGTCGGTTGGGCCTCTGACTTCGGCTCAGGTCATGATCTCACAGTTCGTGAGTTCGAGCCCCAAGGCAGGCTCTGTGTTGACAGCTCGGCTCTGTGTCTCCCTCTCTCTGCCCCTCCCCCGCTCACGCTCTGTCCCCCTCTCTCTCAAAAATAAATAAGCATTAAAAAAAATTTTTCTTTTAAAAAGAAAAAGAAAAATGCCCCCTCCATGGAGGTCAATAGGAAGCCCCTCCATAAAGCTGGGAGACCAAACAGTTATATCTCCGGTGCAAGCATAAATGAGACATCTCATTTAGGAAAGGAGGGGGAGACATTGCCGACGGGGCAGCAAGAAAATCTCCCCGGTTAGAATTTGAACTACAAACTGCTCAGGCAGCTTTGCAGTCTGAATTTACACTGCCAAAGTAGCCCCCAAATGCTGAGGCAGAGAAGGTACAGGTTTGGGGTCGGTGATGCCCTCAATAATCCGCCCCAGCAAAGGCAAGCCCTCCCTGGAAGACCTCACTTTCAGTCCAGGTGCAGGGATTGTGGGCCTGCACCGACAACCGGAAGATGCACTCTGTTCTCAGACTTGGAGCACGGAGATAAAAACCACGGTGGGTCTTAGAATTATGAAACGTGTTGGCAGACGATGCCATACTAGCTGTGTTCTGTGAGTTTCCCACTCAGAAGGTTGAGAGCATTGCCTTTGGATTGGGATGCGGAGTCAGGCAGTTAATCTGCATAGAGCCCAGACTCTGCTGAGTACGAGACCCCCACCTGGCCCCATCCCAGTCTCCGGACGTGCTGGCACAGGCTTCACACGCCATGCACGCACTCTCCACACTCTGTTCCAGCTTCTTGCAGCCACTTCCAGCTCTCAAGGCTCACTGGCCCATTGCACATTTCTGAGCTTTAATACTCATCATCCGTCTGCTCTCTGCTCTCTCCTGTCCTTTGTGGGTTGGCTCACTCAGGAGGAGAGCATTGTCTCCTTAGGGAAGCTTTCTCTGAGCATGTCTGGTTTACGTGTGCCTTCTCTCGGCTTCCATAGCTCTCATGTTCAGTAAGAGCCCACCAGGGTGCTTACGCTTTGCTAAGAGTTAAGCTTAATAAAACACAAAGTGCCTACCCCAATGGCCGGCACACTCTAGATGCTCTATAGATGCAATTTCTCTTCTCCCTTTCTTTTTTTTTTTTTCTTAACGTTTATTTATTTTTGAGACAGGGAGAGGCAGAGCATGAACGGGGGAGGGTCAGAGAGAGAGGGAGACACAGAATCCGAAACAGGCTCCAGGCTCTGAGCTGTCAGCACAGAGCCCGACGCGGGGCTCGAACTCACGGACCGCGAGATCATGACCTGAGCCGAAGTCGGATGCTTAACCGACTGAGCCACCCAGGTGCCCCTCTTCTCCCTTTCTTAAGGGCCTTGAATGTCCAGTTCAGCAAGATGCGTTCCCTACAGCATGCTGGCCACAGTTGAGGCGACAAGGGTGAATAAAACAGGCCCTGCCCACGAGATGACAATACGATGAAAGAAAAGCAAAGAAAAGTAGCTTTTTAATTCACACGAGACAGTATTACAGTGACTCACGGGATGGCCTGAGTCAGGCTGCTTGTGTGGCTCAGGAAAAGGAGCAAAGAGTGAGGATCTGACGAGCATCTCAGAGACCCAGTTATCACTAGTCTGGTAGTGCAGGAGGTAGAGATTCATGAGCAAAGACGTGGGTGCATGAGATGACAACTGTAAGAAGCGATGTGATCAGTGTTTCAATTTACACAGCTTTGTATCCCAGAGTTCACAGGACCGGGCACATGGTGGGAAGGAACGAAGCAGTGAAGGAAGGAAGGAGAGAGAAGGAGAGAGCAGGAGAGAGGAGAGGAGTCTGTCCTGCATTTAACAGTCCAGCTGGTTATGGGCAAATGGAGCCCATATTTATTTATTTATCTATCACTAACCACTAAAGCATCTAAGTCAAGAAGGGAGGGAGAGGGAAAGAGGGGGCAGGAGGGAAAAAGAAAGGAAGGAAGAAAAGGAGGAAGGAACTCCGTGGGGAGGATTTTTTAAATTTGTTTTCGTCCTTCTTGTCTCACACTCTTGACCTTCCTCCCAGTGTTTATGAACTTAAGATTCCAAGGTGCCCATCCAAACTAGGGAGATGGCCCTTTTCCCCCCACGCCAAAGCAGCAAGGACCTGTGTGCGGTTATATGTTGGTAAATATTTAACAACCGGCTCTCCAGGAGGAAAACAAAAGCCCTGATTCACAGCACATGCCAATTTCAGTAGCACAAGCCCTTATCTCGGCCGATTTCAGGCTACCACATGACACAACTGGTCCCAGAACTGGGAAGAGACAGCGCAGTGGGCTCTCAGGAGCTGGTACAAACCGGCCCCAGCACGGCAGTCTGCGTGGGAGTTCCAGAAATGCAGAAGGCCGGCAGGGAAGAGAACCGGTAGCTAGAGCACCGGGAACAGCAAGCTGTAGGGTCCTAACTTCTGGAGGCCCCAGGCCAGTTTTTCCACAAGGGGCCACCCCTCCGAGCACCCTGGGAGGTCACATGGTTCAAGGCCCCAGCCCTGCAGGAGGTGGTTCAGGCAGAAGATGCGGTAAAAGTCTGATGAGAATGTAGATAGTCACTAAGGCTCCGCTGCACTTGGGGTGAAATCCGAAGTCCAAAGCTGCACCCCCTCCCAACGCCCTAGAAAGCCAAGAGGCAGCTGCGGTCCTCCAGCCCTGGCCAGAGTTATGCCCCGAGCTGAACACACAGGAGCCCCCCTTGAACGTGTGCTGAAGGAATTAAGGTGCTCTGCTGTGCGCCTGGCAGGTGGTCAAGTCTCAAGTCTCCTCGAGGGGAGGAGGAAACGGAGAGGGAGGGTGAGCACAGTCATAGTATCCGAAATACCTGTAAGCTTCCAGGAGCGACAGGAACATTTATACAGCACGAGGGTATCCATGGGAATGAGGGAAGGGTAGTGGACAGAGGGAAGTTTAGACTTATTATTAGAAATGGCTAAATAATGCAGGTTCTTGGGACAGAGAGAGACAGAGCATGAACGGGGGAGGGGCAGAGAGAGAGGGAGACACAGAATCGGAAACAGGCTCCAGGCTCTGAGCCATCAGCCCAGAGCCTGACGCGGGGCTCGAACTCACGGACCACGAGATCGTGACCTGGCTGAAGTCGGACGCTTAACCGACTGTGCCACCCAGGCGCCCCATTAATGCAGGTTCTTGAATTGCCCTCTCTTCCTCCTTTTTCTTATCAGCTGGGAGAAAATGGTGAGTGGGCACAGAGGTAGTGGGAGTAAAACAAAGAAACTCTTTGTAGCAAAACAAACAAGAGGCTGTGGCTCATGGGCATAAAACTGCAATCTCTCTCCTTCGCCAGGCAAATGTGGGGCTCCCTCACCCCGTCCGACACCCTGCTGCTAATTCTCCCCTGGATGTGATCAGAGAGTTCAGGCAGATTATAAAAATGCTGAGAGATGTGTCCGCACAAAGGCTTGTACGTGGATGTTTATAGCAGCGTTACTTAAAATAGCCAGAAGGTGGAAACAACCCAAATACCCATCAACGGATTAATGGATAAACAAAATATGGTATATCCAGACAATGGAATGTTACCAGGCTATAAAAAGAAATGAAGGACTAATATATGCTACCATATGGATGAATCTTGAAGGCATTATGCTAAGTGAAGGAAGCCAGCCACAAAGGACCACGTGTGACCATATGATTCCGTTCCTTTGAAATGTCCAGAGGAGAATATCTATGAGATAGAAATTAAATTGACAGTTGCCTAGGGCTGAGGACGGGGTCGGGGGGATAGAAGGGATATCGGATTGCTTTGGGGGGGGCGACGGAAATGTTCTAAAATTGACTGTGTTGATGGTTGTACCTATCCGTGAATATACTAAACACCATTCAACTGTACAATTTAAATGGGTGAATTTTATGTTAGATAACGTGTATCTTAATAAAGCTGTTTTGAAGAAGCTGATGGAAGCTGACGTATGATGTGTGACGTCTGACCTGTCCTTGCCTCAACCCCTCCTCCTTATTACCCCAGTCACAGCGTGGCATCATTCAGCCGGACTGCTGAATTATGGGTGTAGGACCTCTAGGACTACTGAAGCAAAACTCGTCAGACAATAAAAACAAATGAGACAGAACACATCTGAGGGGAGAGATTAAAAGTAAACAGAGGCGTGCAGCCACTGTCTCTCCAGCTACCCAGTCCAGACACCCAGGAGTTATCCTTGGCACTTCCTTGGCCATCATTCTCCGTATTGGGTCCATCATCAAGTCTGTGGATGGTGCTGCCCCAATACTTCGAACCTCTCCCCTTTCCCCCGTCTCTACTGCTAACCCCTAGGCCAAGCTATCACTTAAACACTCCAATAGCCTCCTAACCATCTCCCTACTTTCACTCGTGCCCTCTCTGGCTTATTCTCCATGCCGTAGAGCAAACTTTCTGAAACCCAAATGTAACTGAGTCACAATCCCCAATAACTTCCTATGGCTCTTAGGAAAAAGAGAAAAATCCTGAAGCTTGCCTACAAAGTTCTGTGTCATCTAGCCCCTACCTTAGCCTGCTAGCCACAGCTTGTAAGAGCCTTCCCCTGGCGTTCACTGCTCCAGACACACTGGCTTTCCTTTATACTTCTTCAGAGGAACAATGCTTCCTTATTCCACAGGGCCTTTGCACATGCTGTTCTCGCAAGCAGAAAGGCCAAATCCCTAACCATTCACTTGGATCCTTTTTGTCCTTCAAGTTGTAGCTCAAATATCACTCCAATGGCTTCCCCTAACCACATTACCGAAAGTGGCTGTGCCCCATCCTCTACACTCTGTCACACAATCTGGTTGTTCCCTTCATAACATGAGCACAGTCTGTAATGGATTGATTATTTATTAATTCTCTACTGGAATGCAAGTCTCCTCATCTTGTCCCAGACTTCCTAGTCCTAGTCTCTCCCACACACCCACTGCCAGCCCCATACAGGGAACAAATTCTCAGCATAAATTTAGGAAATGTGACATTCATGTTTATTCTCTTCACATGTTCTGTTTCACCTCTGCAATTCCCCAGGGCCCTCTATCTTCTCGCTGCTCTGGGGCCTCAAGGCATATCCCCTCACCTGGCCTGGCCTATCCAGACAGTCTCAGTAAAAAATGGCCTTCCTCCTTCCTTCTGCCCCTTCCCCATCCATGTTGCTGCTGACCTCAACTGAAGCATAAGAAATCCATATCCAACCTAATTAATTTACATGATAGTGAGAATGTGGCTAGCCCCTTAAATAGGTGTAGGAATGATATTTCTAGAAGAGTACCAGCAAGAGAACCCCTTCAGCAGAGTAGCACATGAGGGTATGGCCAAGGGGCTAACTACCCCCCCACCCCGTCCCCCCAAGACAACCGTCCTCAGCTGCTCTGGCATTTTATCACCCGTCTCCTTCCTTTACTCCTGCAATTTCCAGGGCATCAGCAACTCCCAGATGAGGGCAGGGGATGGGACAGACACGACCTCAACTGTTTGTACACAGGGCCATTTTCAAGCCTAGGTTTTGCATTTGGGGACGGCCTACACTACAGTGCTGATAAATATATTTCAATTGAATTCTTCCTGAGCTCCATGCCCCAGACTTACCCAGATTGTTATATTGTTTCACATCAGGTGTTTTATCGTAGCACTGAAACAGGAAACCACTGTAAGAAACCAGCTCCACACCTAAATTAGTCTAGATCAAAGGACTCCAGATTCTGAGTGCTTGTTGGCCTCTGTGTCAGGTCACAAGTTCAGGCTAGGTCCTTCACACTTGTGGGTCCAATGAACAGAGCTCCCCAAGGTTTCCTCATTCAAGACCCATTTGGGGGGCGCCTGGGTGGCTCAGTCAGTTGAGTGTCTGACTCTTGATTTTGGCTCAGGTCATGATCTCACGGTTCATGGGTTCGAGCCCCTCATCGGGCTCTGTGCTGACAGTGCGGAGTCTGCTTGGGATTCTTTCTCTTCCTCTCTTTTTGTCCCTCCCCGCTTCCTCTCGAAAATAAATAAATTAATTAAAAAAAAACAACAACAACACATTCGGGACACTTGTTACAAATGCATCTTCTCAAGCTCCTGGCTTGCTGAATTAGAAGCTTTATGGGAAGGACCACCTGGTCTGAAGATTATGGGAAATCTCCAGGAGAGGTGGTGACTCCTAGAGCAGTCGTGGTTTTGTCCTTGGTAGTTCCGCCCCCGGGAAACCCTCATGGTAGTCCCACCGTTGGAATCTCTGACCTAGCAGGATGGGGCCCAAGAAAGTGAATTCCTAACAAGGTCCCAGGCCGTGCTTGAGCTGCTTCTCGGGGCACCACCCTTCAAGGATCGCCGCTTTTGAGCAAAAGTCTTTGAAAGGATCATCGGTGTTTGCTGTCCTCCACCCCTCCGTGGCCATTCTCTCCTGAACGCACTCCATTTGGGATTTACTCCCTTTCTTTCCCCTGGAACTACTCCCGTCAGGATCATCCAGGACCCGCTCTTTGTTAAGTCCGGGCTCCCTTCATCTTACTTGGCCTTCCTGACATGCCCCATCCGTGAAATGTTTCCTCACCAGACCCCCAAGACACCCCCTCTCTCACTCTCCTGGTTTCCCTTTAATGGCACTGACAACTCCTTGGCAGTCTCCTGGGCTTGGGGACCTCTTTTCTTTATTCTCTTTCCTCACTGCCTACAAAATCCACATGCTAATGGCTCTCAAATATACTCCACCTCAAGCCTGGCTCTCTCTCTGGAACTGTACGCGAACCGTATATATTTCATATATCTGACCACCTTGTCAACAATTCCACGTACATGTCCATTGAGTAGGCATCTCAGACGCAGTTACAGAATTAAACTCTCCTGCCCCTTGCCTCCACCGTCCTGCTCCACGCCCCATCTCAGCAAAGGGCACCCCCATGCTTTTCATTGCTTAGGCCCAAATTGTTTGTGTCATCCTTGACTCCTCTCTTTTTATTTTTTAAGAAAAGTTTTTTAATGTTTATGTTTGAGAGAGACACAGCGTGTGAGCGGGGGAGGGGCAGAGAGAGAGGGAGACACAGAATCCGAGGCAGGCTCTGAGCTGTCAGCACAGAGACCAAGGCAGGGCTCGAACTCTCAAACCACAAGATCGTCACCTGAGCCAAAGTTGGATGCTTCACCGGCTGAGCCACCCAGGCCCCCTCCTCTCTTTTTATCACAACTCATACCCCCTCCATGAATAATACTGTGGGATTTCAAGGCTCACCTTCACTGCCACCACCCTGGCCCAAATGACTCTTGTCTCCTTCCTGGATTCTTGCAACCACGTCCTAACTGGCCCCCTGGCTTCTGTTCTTACCCTGTTTTGGTCTGCCCTCCATGCAGCAATCAGAGTGATCCCGTGACAAGAAGGACTCAAAAAAAAAAGTCTCGAGAGTGACCAGCAAAAGCCTGACCAGTCTGTGCAACTGCCTTGTCCCACATCATCGTTTGCACACTCCAGCCACTCACGCCAGTGCAGCTCTACTGGGCTCGCTCAGATATGCAGGACACCTCAGAGTCTTAGCGTTTGCTCTTCCCCTGCCTGGAATACTCTTCCATTATACGCCTGCACAGCTCACCACTCTTCCCTTCCATCCCTTCTCAAGTGTCATCTTCTCCGGGACGCCTTCCCTGACCAGGCTGTTTACAAGTGTTTAAGAACCCCAGCTCTCATTCCCTGTCCTCTCTCATGTTCGTCGTCAGATGCGTTCCCTTAATTGTCTTATGTTATTTACTGTTTATCTACCTCCACTGGATTGTAGGTCGATAAAGGCACAGATTTTGTGCATTTTGTTTATTGATGTATCTGTCGGCGCATAACCGGTATTGAAAAACATTTGTGGAATGCATGAATGGGTTCTGATTTTGATACTAGGTGCTATGCATAAGTTATCTCATTTATCTCCATTTCCCAGCTAAAGAAACTGAGGTCAACACGGTTATATTAACCACGTTTGTCTAAGGTCGGTACAACCTCCAGGGTGAGCCCTTATTTGCCCGTGGTCTTGAAGGGGGCCCATAACTTTCTGACTGACTCTCACCGGACACTGGAATTTGTCCCCAAATGACAGGTCATTCTCGGTAACAAGGACAGCTGGGATTCAGGTCTGTTTGGCTCTAAAGCCCTGATTTTTCCACAATGCTACCAAACCCCTACTACAGATTCCATGGTATTCTGGTAAATGTGTTTAGGTCATTCAAAGCATTCTTTTTTTTAACTTTTTATTTAGATTCCAGTTAGTAAGCATGCATAGTGTAAGGCGTACAATTTGGTGATTCAACCCTTCCATACATCACCCTGTGCTCACCACAAGTGCCCTCCTTAATCCCCAACACCTATTTCGCCGCACCCCCCGACCCACCTCCCCTCTGGTAATCATCAGTTTGTGCTCTGTAGTTGAGAGTTTGTTTCTTGGTTTGCCTCTCTCTCTCTCTCTCTTTTGCTCCCTATGCTCATTTGTAACGGAAAGCGGTCATAATTGACTGCACGTTGAGTAACAGTTCACCCTGTCCAGTTCCCAATCCCCATGCTCAGTGCTTTCTAGATTTCCTAACCGCAGATTGTCTATTCCCACTCAGAGTCTTGCTGAGCCACTTCTAGCTTCTGAGCCTGAAGCGGGGTTGGACTGCAGACAGGGCCTGCTTTGTCAGCCAGTGCAGAAATGAGTGCACTAAAAGGCAACCTCCAACTTCCTTCTCTAAACGTCCCCTGGTCCTCTTGCTTTCTCACTGCTTCTTTAATGTCTCAATAGCCGCCATGTCAGCATTAGGATCTTCATAAAACAAAAGGAAGCCTCACTCTTAGAAGAAAAACAAAACAAGACAAAAGTTTTCCATGGAAGTTGGCTCTCTCCCCATTTGCCCCCACTTTTGGGGTCTTTTCAGTCTCTGCAGAAATAGTGTCTTTTCCACTGTCAACCAAGAACCCTCGGCTGTAAGACTTAGAATTATTTCTCCTACAATTCCTTTACTTTTCCCAAACTGCCATGCAAAATCTCTACCTCTTTGTTGTCCCTTTTTCTCTCTTGCTTATGACTCTCCTGTCTCTTTTTAAGTGAGTATTCTTAACACAAGTACTTCTAATTCCATGAAAAGTCAATTAAAAGTCTCAAAAATGCCTAAAAATGCAGAGAGCATTTAATTAGTCTTAGGAGACCTGCTGGAGGAAATATTGTTGTCCTTGTCGCTGAGAATTTCAGTGACTCGGAGACAAATTACATCTATTGCCTAAGGAATGAATCAGAAGATGTTGGCGACACCCTCTTAGATATGGACAAACAAGGAATATTCCCTTGTGGAAGGGTGTGCCCAGGCAATGTTCAGAGACACAAAGGTCAAGATCCAGATAATCCCCATGACCATAGTCAGCCCTTCTGCTGTCCCAAGAATGATCAGAGCCGGGGTTACTTGGAGCCGTTTTCTGAGGAGTCCCTATCTACCTTACCCCCTAGGACTTCTGTGCTTGTGCACTGTGACTTCACTGCATGAAAATAGGGAAAATAAATGCAAAAAGAGCAGGGTCTCTGCTCAGAGAGCAGCGCTAGGGCTCTCTTAGAAGCCTTCCAATCATGACTCAAAGCATGGTAGAATTTTTTAATTCGCCCCCTTGTCTGCCAACATGATCAAAAGTACCCAAGTAAGAAAGCACCAGGAGCTAGACAGTCTTCCCAGCAGAGGCTGCATTACAGCTGAGCATTGTATTCAAGGGGCCTGTCCCAGGCAGAGAAGGTACAGGAACCAATTAAGATCTGTGGAGGCCCTCGATGTTGAGAAGCCTACAAAGAGGTAATTTTTAAATAAAAAATGCTAAGCCATAAAATAAATATAAAAGAGTCCTTTTTTTTTTGCCCACTCTGATATCAAATAATTTTTTTTAATTTTTTTTAACGTTTATTTATTTTTGAGACAGAGACAGAGCATGAACGGGGAAGGGTCAGAGAGAGAGGGAGACACAGAATCTGAAACAGGGTCCAGGCTCTCAGCGGTCAGCACAGAGTCCGACGCGGGGCTCGAACCCACGGACCGCAAGATCATGACCTGAGCCGAAGTCGGACGCTTAACCGACTGAGCCACCCACGCGCCCCTGATATCAAATAATTTGAAAAGAAAAGATACTGTTCCTCTGACTTACTGGCGCCCTACACACACACGCACACACACACACACACACACGCACGCGCGCGCACACACACACACACACACACACACACATTCTGTTTTCGAAGTAACAAGGCCATGCCAGGCAGAGGTTTTCCTCATAGGAACTTGCCTGAAAGTAGAAGACGTTTATCCAGATTCATCCATCCCTTATTAAGTGCCAGCTATCTGCCAGATGCCACACTCAGCAAATTTGCACATCGCCTTTGCTGATCCTAGCAATACAGTTTTATGGTGATTTGGGGACCAATTCCATCCATTCCACGCAAGTGAGAGCAAATCAAAGGGTTTGGTAACTCCTGCCTAAACGGCGGACCATGTTTTACAAACAAGAAAACTAAGCATGTTGGTGAATCCACCAAGTAGCAGAGGCCAAAACAGGCGAGACACGCAAGTGATTTATTAAGGGAAAAAACAGGAGCAGGCAGGCAGAGCCTTCAGACCTGGCTCTTGTGAAGCCAGGAGAGAGAGAAGAAAGGGGGTCAAGTAGGAAGAGTCTAGGCCTGTAGCACACATACATGAAGGGCACAGCCAGGTTTAGGAGGGTCCTCAAGCCAAGGAGGGTGCCCACTGGAGGAGTCACAGGTGTGTCCCGAATGGGGCTGCCTTGATGTGTTACTGTGCTAGGTCACAGGCTGGGAAGAGACCCCCTGGCTGGGGGTAGATCCAGTGACTGGGGAGTGGGCTGGAAACAGGGCAACTGTCAATTATGTCCCTGAAACAAGACATCTGAACGGTGTATTTCCTTGGTCACCACACTGAGGCATTAGAGAATGAAAATCAGTTTTCCTGTGTCACCTCGCTTGTTTGGGGGTGAAACTGTGATTCAAATCCCGGCTTTTTGGGTCCGTGTTCCGTATTTTTCTCACTCTACCAAGCAGATCCCTTAATTCAAGATGGTGTGGAATTATGGAATTTTAGGTTATTTGCATTTATGTGTTAAATTTAATTTTTTTTTAAAGGTCTCCTTTCAACGTGTGGCAGTCAGCTGGCTTACGAGTTGGGGAGTTTTGCCAACTATCAGGCTGTCCTGTGTAGGATTCTATCCAGGTTTCTGGGTATAAGCCCGAGCCAAGAGAAAACATGACACCCTTGAAAAGTAACCAGGCATCATCGTACCTCAGGCGTCTCTGAAATAGAACTTGCATTCTTGTCGGAGACACAGCATCCTGCCCTATTAAACATCTTTTCTTCCGGTGGATACCATAAGACAATGAACAGACACATCAACTTCTAGCTGTGACAAAGATTGGCTTTTCTGACACATTCACACCCCTCTTTCTCTCCTGCTAAGGAGGAGGTCTTGTAGCACAACAAGCCATCAAAGTTGTGCTGTCGACAATCGCAAAAGAAAGGTTTGTTAAATAGATGCCATCCTCTGAGGAATTCGTCCATTCCACAAATATCTACTGAATGCCTCCTATGTCCCAGGCACTGGAAATGTAGTATTGGGTATGGGGACAGATGAGCCCCTAGTATGAAATTTTCCCTCCGGGGGGAGGAGAAAGACAAGAAACCACAAAGAAATAACACGGAATAGCAGTAACCGCTATGAAGAATATAAAACCTTAGAAGAGGCTCGAAAGGAGTGGGGAAAGGTGGAGGTGCTTAAATAACACTCCAGGGATGGCTTCTGAGCATGGACATGTAAGAATGGAGCCATCTGTGTGAAGATGCCAGGCAGAAGAACCTTGGGGAGAAAGGGCAGCTTCTGGAGGCAGGCACACGCGTCTGCATTTGAGGCAATGGAATGGAAAGCCTGCAAAGTACGTGGGGGTGTCATGGCTCAGAGACTTAGCTGGGGACCGAGTCACACAGGGCTTTGTAAAATCCAGATAAAGATTGGATTCCATTCTAACTGCACCCGCGAGCCGCTAGAGAGTTCTAAGCACAGTAGCGTTGGGAGTTGAGTTAGTGCTGTGGGAAAAATGCATTGTGGGAGGCGAGGATAGAAGTGGAGTGGCTGTTTGGCAGGGACTGAAGGGGTCCAGAGGGAGAGCATGGTGGTGATGGCGATGGTGAGATGTGTTCAGGTCCGGAAGCCCTTGGCCTCCTCCCACACGAGCCTGTGGGAACTCCGCCTCATCCATGCAGAATGGAGGCCTGAAATAATGGTCTCTGAGCCCTGACCACATAGGATGTCATCTGAGACGTCAGTAGGATGCAGTGTCGAGCTGGGATGTGGCAGACGGTCTTAGCCAAAGACAGAGAGGGAAGTCAAAAGCGTGTCTCACTTTGCGCACGGTTGAAAGGAGATTCAACAAGCACAAACCTATTAAACCGTATTTTGGGGGATTTGGGGCATGTGTTTAGGATCCGCTATTGGTAAGATGCGTTGCTTCTGGTAATCGCCTGTGGCTGCACACCCCTGGAGACACTACAAGGCACACTGGTGAGTCACATGCTCCCAGCGGTAGCTAACAATTCTACAGAGCTCACTGTAGCAGGCACCGGGTGTTTTTCCCCTACTATCTCATCTAATGCTCATAGCAACTCTATAATGAAAGATCATTATTCCTACTTCATGGATGAGGAAACCGAGGCACGGAGAGGCAAAGTTATCAAACCTGATTACTCTCACTTTGACAGATCTCTTCTGCTAAATATGAGTGGGGCTCCAATGACTCCAAGGACCTTCGACCCTCACCCTGTAACCCATGGCTGTCTTGCATTTAAGGGCACCTGTGGCATTCTGAGGGGCATCTTCTAAGACATAGAGCTATGGTGCAGTAATCACGGAAGTGAGTTTTCTCATTATAGGTGTTTCCAATGTATCCTGGCTGTCAGAAGGGCCCAAGAGAAGACCTTAGAAGAGGGCACCCAACCCAGCAATTGCACTACGAGGTATTTATCTAAGGGATGTAGGTGTGCTGTTTCGAAGGGACACATGCCCCCCATGTTTATAGCAACACTATCGACAACAGCCAAAGTATGGAAAGAGCCCAATTGTCCATCGACGGATGAATGGATAAAGAAGATGTGGTATATATATACATAATGGAGTATTGCTCAGCAATCAAAAAGAATGAAATCTTGGCATTTGTGACTACGTGGATGGAACTAGAGGGTATTATGCTAAGCGAAATTAGTCAGTCAGAGAAAGACAAAAATCATATGACTTCACTCATACGAGGACTTTAAGAGACAAAACCAATGAACATAAGGGAAGGGAAAGAAAAATAATATAAAAACAGGGAGGGGGACAAAACATAAGAGACTTTTAAATATGGAGAACGAACAGAGGGTTACTGGAGGGGCTTGGGGAGGGGGGATGGGCTAACTGGGCTTACCCAGTTAGGGTACTAACTTACCCAGTTAGGGTACTGGTAGGGGCACTAAGGAATCTACTCCTGAAATCATTGTTGCACTATATGCTAACTAATTTGGATGTAAATTTAAAAAATAAAATTTAAAAAAAAAAAGAAGAGGGTGCCCAGCCCTCAATAATCAGAAATTGCACGGGGCGTCTGGGTGGCTCAGTTGGTTGAGCGTCCAACTTCGGCTCAGGTCGTGATCGCACAGTTCGTGAGTTCGAGCCCCACGTCGGGCTCTGTGCTGACAGCTCGGAGCCTGGAGCCTGCTTCAGATGCTGTGTCTCCCTCTCTCTCTGGCCCTTCCCCTCTCGAGCTCTGTCTCTCTTTCTTTCTCTCTCTTTCAAAAATAAACAAACATTTAAAAAATAAAAAAATAAAAAAATAAATTGCTGGTCCACCAATGTCATGGTCCAGCTCTAACCAAAGCACTGTTCAGCCTCATAGTGAGGAAACTTTTAGCAACGAGTTCATTTATTATTTATTGACCTACTAAATGCTAGGCACTGTCCTAGACACTAACGGTGACAGAGAACAAAACCACTCTCTGCCTTCAAGATTCTTACAGGTTAATAGAAATACCAACCAGGTAGACTGGCTAAAGTTCACAAAAGGAGAGAATTAACCACACAAAATGTGTGTGTAAATATTTAACCAGAAAACTGCAGACCAAAGAAATGGGTTAGCTGAACAGAAACTAGGATCCAGAATCCATGTGGGTTGGGGCGGGCAGGGAGAGAAGGATTTAAGAGAAGAAAGGGGGAAATTATGAAGGCCGCAGCAGAGGAATTTGGAGTATGTCTAAGGATTCCAGACGTTTCACTGAAAAAGGTAGCATCTGGCTGTATTTCTGCCTGAGGCCATTGTCCTCCTTTGAGGCTGAAAGCACTTGCCATCTGCTGGAGGATGCTAATGTTAATACAAGAAGCATTTTGCTTATGACTTCTATTCTGCCCAGGAGAGGTGGGTAACAACTCTAATAGCACATGGAATGGAGGAAAATATGTTCTTGGGAAGCTCCCAGGCTAAAATCTGACCACTCTTAAGACCTCTTCGTGAGATAGCAGGCAAGATTTGCTTAGGGATCTTTTGCCAATAATTTTTTTTTTTTTAATTGGGAGAAACAAATCTATGGCAGAAGGATGAACGTTGGGAATTCGAGGATTCTGGGGCTAAAGTTACCCTTCTCCCTCATCCATCCCACTCTCCCAGACATATGAAAGAGTCACTTGGGTAACGAGAAGAGGAAAACAGGAAAGGTTTCTGGTGAAGGTCCCACCCTTTCTTCTGAGTTAGAATTGCTCATCTGGGTCATATTACAGAGGTGGGGACAAAGTTTCCAGAGGCTTCACTAAAGTATTTTCTGGGAGAGGGAATTGGCGTCTTCTTTTCTTCCCCTCTTTGGCATGGATTATTAGTTCTTTGACAAATGAAACAAAAACAAAACAAAACAAAACAAAAACAAAAACAATGGGTCTGGGCAATAGGAAAGAGAGGGCAGTTCTGGGTAGAGCACTTTCTCGTGACACCAGCCTCCAGGCCAACCATCTGGAACGCACCTCTTCATCGATGCCATGAGTAAGAACTCTCCTGTCAGTCATAACACCGCCTTTTCCACTTAAATTACAAATACTTTTATCTGGCTTGTTGTTACCTTTTAGTTCTGCTTACAATATCTTTTACTTACTGAAGGATTTTCCTTTTGTATAGATAGTAAGCTCTACCAGTGTTGGTCTTTATAGTTTCTACCTTTGACTTTAAACATACACAAGGCTCCCACATCCAACATTTTGAATTATTCATCTATATGCATTCTAATTCTTAATTTTTTTTAACGTTTTTATTCTTTTTTGGGGGGGGGGACAGAGAGAGACAGAGCATGAACGAGGGAGAGGTAGAGAGAGAGAGGGAGACACAGAATCTGAAGCAGGCTGCAGGCTCTGAGCTGTCAGCACAGAGCCCGACATGGGGCTCGAACTCACGGACCGCAAGATCATGACTTGAGCCAAAGTTGGACGCTTAACTGGCTGAGCCACCCAGGCGCCCCTATATGCATTCTAATTCTTTAGCATTAATCTATTCTATTTTTGTGTATGACATGGGATAATGATCTCATTTTAATTCATTTTCCCACATAATTAATTTTCCCGGGACAACTTTTTTTTTTTTAATGCATTTCTTCAGTAATTTGAAATGTATTTTCATCACACACTAAATATTTTATACACTTAAGTATGATGGATCGCAGCACCACAACATTGCAAAGTATTTTAGAGCCCCTCCTAATGGTATCCTGCCTGCAGGAAGGTAAGACAAATCTTGTTGAATTCAGGCATAGCCATATAACTTGTGTCGGTCAGTGAAAGGCAAGTAGGAATGACAAGTATCACTTATGCAAAAGGCAGTAAGAGTCAGTGAGTGGCTCATCGTGCCTTTCCCCCCCTTTGTAACAATACCATTAATGCTTCCTGATAGATACTCCTCCATCAGCCACGTCCCAGGATGAAAACAACATGGAAGAGGATAAATCCTTGGGGGGGAAGCTAAGCATTCAAATTGTCTTGTACCCAGTCAGTTTTAGGGTTTCAGTGTTATCTTCCCTCCACTAACACAAGAGTCCTGGCAACAGAATGGGCTGTCGTGCCGTTGTCCGCATTACCATTTCACATGTGACCATCTCTGTCAATTCCTGCCTGTGGGCCCGACCAGAGCTCTGTGGGAAATGGTAACATTGGGTTGCCAGAAGTGGTGTGGGAAGGTGAAGAATGGGATTTACTTGGGGAAATGCTGAAAGGTAAGGGATGTGGGAAGCCGGTAGAAACTTGCCCAAATCCCCTTTCCTCCAACCACGGGTGCTGCTTATGCCTCATGAATGCAAGCATGTTTAGAGACGCTGCTGTGGCAGTCACCCTGTAAGGCACCGAACTTTCTGAGAGTTGGCACTGTAATTGAAACACCACTGGGTCTGGAAAGATTAGGTGCAAAGAAACCCCACTTTCAGGGGAAGGGCTCCTTTCGTGCCCTGCCTCTGCTTCCAAGTGACTTGCCCATCCCCCAAAGGGCTGAATGCCAACTCTGAGAGATGTCAATGAGGCCCCAGAGAATGTTCAGGTTTGCATGTTTCCAACTTCAAAACCTCTTTACAGCCTCAGACTTAGCCAGTGGGAACCGATGGATTCTAGTCCGAATCACGTTGGTGTACGATAAGACCTAATTCTGTGCCTCTGCCTAAATTTTGCCATTGAATGGCAGCCAAAATCTGGCTCTCTTTTGAGCTGGAAGTCAAGGCAAACCGTACTATTTCAAAGAGCATTCCTACTCCAGCCCCCCCCCCCCCCCAACAGCCACCTCCACAGCTCTGCAGAGATTCACAGACATATAAATCAGAGTTGGCTCAGGGTAGAGGAGGAAGGAGAACTGGACGCCACCCAAACTGGAGAAGTCATACCCAGAACAATTAGTTACCAGCAACATACATTCCAAACAGCACATCACAGGAACAGGAATCTCCCAAGTTCAGTGCAACTAAGAACAGAAGCAGCTGGAAAAACAGAAAAGAAGAAAAAAAAACTGGTAAAAATTCTAACAGAAAGCTACATTTTTGCTATTGACTGAATCTTTCTGTTTCCTCCAAATTCATTTGTTGAGACCTAAGTCCTAAGGTGACGGTATTTGGAGGTGAGGACTTTAGGAAGTCCTTGGATCATGAGAGCATATCTTTTCTGAATGGGATTAGTGCCCTTATGAAAGAAGCCCCAGAGACCACCCTTCACCCCTTCCACCATGTACGGATACGGCAAAACGACAGCCGTCTATGATTAGGAAGCAGATGCTCGCCAGACTCTGAATCTGCCAGCACCACGATCTTGGACTTCCCAGCCCCCAGTACGGTGCTGTTTATAAGCCACCCAGTATGCGGTATTTTGTTGTAGCAGCCTAAACAGACTAACACAGTAAAATGAAACAGAATTCTTTCCAGCTGTTATGGGAAGTCCTACCTGAGAAAAGGGCATGCAAGAACGGCACTGGGCACAGGAAGAGTGTTATCAGTGAATTAGATGGTGGAAAGCAGAGAAGGGCACAAACTGGACCAAATCCAACCTATTCGCATTATTACCCCCTTCCTGAGAAGGAGGCTAAAGGAGCAGGTTATACATGATGGTGGTATCGCTACAGTCATGCTGATGTGGCTGTAAACTTGACGCGGTTCTTACTCCGTAGCTGAGGGTCAATCACTCTGAATGATTAAGAGTCGTTTTTCTTCATACACCCCCGAGGCCAATAATCTCATCAGACTTTTTCTAGATGGATGTCTGAAGTAGGTAGGCCCCACTGCCAAGTGAAGCCAGAACCGCGGTGCCCAGACTGGGCAGCCCAAATAATCAGCACTCCTTCCAGAACTGCGCCGTATAACGAGGCTTACGCTTCGTGTCTGTGAGCTCCTTGGATCCTCACGGTGCCCCCGTAAAGCAAGTAGGGTCCATATTTTACAGATTAGGAAACAGGGGCACAGTAAAGCCTGGGTCATAAAGTTGGCAAATGACAACGCTTTCTCATTGCAACTAACTCTTCCGGAAAAACGCTGCGAAGATTCAATGTTCAAGCCAACCCAGAAAGACATGTCCTAGACATATTTGAGGATGGCTTCCAAGCTCCTTTGAGATCTCTCCTGAGCCCAGGGGTGGGCCCTCAGCAGCCAGACCTAACACATGCGACCTTCCTGCACCCTGGCCACGGCTGATGGATCCAGGTGGAGGCTTGATCCCATGTAGACCATTTAGAACAATGTCACAAAGCAGTGCTTGGTGGCTCAGTTAAGCACCCAACTCTTGATTTCAGCTCAGGTCATGATCTCATGGTTTGTGGGATCGAGTCTCATGTCAGGCTCTGCACTGACAGCGTGGAGCCTGCTTGGGATTCATTCTATCTCTCTCTCTCAAAATAAATAAATACACAAACAAACATTTAACATGTCACAAAACAAACAAACAAAGAAGGAAAACCATGAGAAATTCCGAGAGAGTGAGTCATTAGAACTAGATTCTGTTAGGGGCAACTCTCTCAAGCAATTCTTCTTGGGTGCTGTGACATACTTCAGTATCTCCATTCAACTTTTCAAAAAATATAATTTAGGGGCACCTGGGTGGCTCAGTTGGTTGAGCGGCCGACTTCGGCTTAGGTCATAATCTCACGGTCTGTGAGTTCGAGCCCCGCGTCGGGCCCTGTGCCGACAGCTTGGAGCCTGGAGCCTGCTTCGGATTCTGTGTCTCCCTCTCTCTCTGCCCCTCCCGCGCTCATGCTCTGTCTCTCTCTCTCTGTCAGAAATAAACAAACATTTAAAATATATATGTATATATATATATACACGTAATTTAATTTTTTTAAACTTTTGCCGAACTAATCACTTTCTGCCATTGGCAACTAAAGAACCACAGTTACTACAACACAGTTTTCCCAGTCTGTCTCTTTCCGGGTCTTAAACTTGTCTTTCCACATAACACCTCTTGCTTTCATCCAAGTGCCGTTCTCTCTTCACTGATCATTTTCTCTGCTTTGGTGTAACGGTGGCAAAGTTGGGGTACTTTCTCTTTAGGCCACATTTTCCTTGGACTCACCAACTATCGACCTTCTCAGATGACCACGAAAAAAATCAGGGGCTAGAGAGAAAAAACCCACTTACGTACTCAGGAGGAATGAGTGGGCTGGCAGGAAGCCAATGGGATTGCGAAATCCCTGTTAAATTAACAAACTCCCTGTCAAACTGCCTCAGTTCCTCTGCACACTAACAAGACACTAGCAGTCTGTCTCGGGCCCACCAGAACCAGTGAGCTGACTCAGATTGCAGGGTAGGTCAGTGCAGTATCCTTAAATCACCTCCCCTTCGAGTAGAGTTTGCAGCTCGCATAATACCAGATCAGCAGGCCCGTAGGTAAAACAACACTCAGCAGAGTATTATGAGCTCTAAGCTTGCAAAGTGGAGTTATTTAAATAAAAAAAAAAAAAAAAAGAAAGAAATCATCAGTTTAAAACTTCATCCCTCTTTGCTTGAGTGAAGGGAGACAAGGACAACCTTTTAGCTGCGTTTCCATCCGGTAAGGCTGAGCGCAGCAGCTATAGATTAGCAAATAACGAACAGAGTGGTGAGGTCACACCGGAAGTGCCCTGGAGCCTTCCCGCGCTTTCCAGGGAGTTCTACAGGATTATGGGAAAAGCGGATCCAGCGTGGATGCAGTCAAGAGGGATGATCGCACGAGAGGGCCCAACGGGCTTCGCCCGGAAGTCTTCTCGTCTCTAGGTGGTGCCAAGCATGGGCAACCAAGGGCGTTTTTTTATGAGCCTCCAGCGTCTACTTGAGCACGGTTAAAGGTGCTCTTAATTGGTCTTCTATTCAGAGGCCTTAAATTAACTTTAACTAAAAATAGTGCTTACTTGGTTCAACGAAGGAAAATTGGATTTAGATTTAGAGTTGCTGTACAGATGCAAAATAAGCTCTAAAGCCTTCACTTTTTTTTTTTTTTTTACCATAGCATATGGGCAAAGCAAAATGCAAATGACTTTGCAGTTCTCGATTTGAATAGAAGTACTTTTGTGTCTGACACCAACATGCTTTTTCACTTTTTCAGTTTGATATTGGGGAAGAGGAGAGTTAGGGAAACGGAGGCAGATTGGGACTCTTCTCCATGGTTTGTCACCGTGGATGGGTAAACCTCTCTCTGGGGTGTTCCTGGAGACACTCTACCGTTCTTGGGATACTTTTTTTTGCCTCCTAAGTATTGTCCTTAGTATTTTAGCACTTTTTTAACCTCCTAGCCTTGCTAGCCTATAAATTCCTGGGAGAGGAGGCTACGTGCTACCCATTTTAGTCACTCGCCCAGTTCTGAGACGGATGGCTTCCCGAATTAGTTTTACAAATAAACTTATGAAGTACAAGTAAACAAACAAAAATGACGGAAAACACAGCGAAGTAGATGGTGGGCTCTAGAATCAAAAAAAAACTTTAATTCTGCCCCTGTCCATATTCACTATGGGATCTTGGACAGTAATTCTGTCTTCCATCTCCTCGTCAATAAAGAGGAGATAATCACAATACCCCTTGTAGAGGGTTGTTGTAGGAGGATTAAATGGGATAATGTGTAAAAGGACCTAGAAGACCACCTGGCATTCAGTAAGAGTTCAATAACTGTTAACCAAAGTTGTTGCTATTGTGTCATTACCTCCCTCGTTTATAATTAGTCGGTGGCTCTTTGGGCTGTTTTGAAACATCCCTCCTTCTCCTAAGAAGAAAAATACATTCTGATGCAGTACAGTCCTGGGTAAAAACTATGATTCTGAGTTAATTAAAAAAAATTGTTTTCTAAATATGCTAAGCATATCTGCTTAAAAATTCAAGGAAGTAAGTTTGGTATTTTAGAAACATGTCCATCAAATCACCACTATAAAATGTCAGCACTTCAGAAGACTTCCCATCTCTGAGTCACTTCGTTAATATGATCTATAGTTCACCTGTCTCGAGGTGTGCAAGAGTCATTTGCTTATTTTCCCTTAGTACGGCTAAAGAGAAATGAGGCACAGAGAAACATTCGGCTCCAAGATAATAGAATCAATTGCATAGCTCATCCAAAAAAATCTCTTCATTCTCAAGTCTTCATCCAAATACCAAATGCAGAAGCAAATTTCATTTCGCTGTTTCTTTTAAGTATAGCTTTTAGTTAAAGGGCGTTATCATTAAACTGAACCTTCAAGCATCCAAATCTACAGTTAGATTCAAACAGCTAGCATTCTGGTGGTCCTGTCCATTGAAAGAACGAGCTTCAGTTAATTTATCACATGGAACCCAGTCAGGAGACAGAAACCACCCCAATAATTTTAACAAGGGAAAGTAATATAAGAAATCGTTAACTAGGTACTGAAAAACCGAAAAGGCAAAAAGAGAATGCTGCTGGGGAAGCAGCAGTGGCAGGAAGCGGCTACCCTCCTAGGCCAGGAGGAAGAACAAAGAGAAGATGTTGGTGCCATGGAGCTCAGCTGGGACATCTCAGAAGGGCCGCTGCATGGCGGGTGCTGGTTTCTCTAAGCTCGGAGGATGGCTCCAAGGGCCTGCGACCCATGCCGTGAAGAAAGGCATCCCCAGGCTGCTGCTGACACCTCTGAAAGGTGTGAGGAGGCGGGTTCTGGGCGTGAGGAAACCTACATCCTGCAGCCCACTGCTGCTACTGCAATGGCAAAACGCTTTGCAAGGGCGATCTGACAAGAACTGCAAACAAATGGGAAGAAGGAAGTCCCTCCTCCCTCCTTCCGGTCTCCATCCAGCACCTGCCATTGGTGGAGGCGAACCAGAAAGCAGCCGGCAAAGCAGGAAGTGCTTTGCAGAGAGTCTGCCCTGGTTGACATCGCAATAAAGAAAAAGGTGTGTTAGGGTTAAGAGATAATCACTGAACCGGCATAAGTGCCTAAAGGAGGGACAAATTAAAATATTTTGTTTGGCTTTATCATTACTTATACCCAAGCTAGTGATCTGTCTCTATACTTTTCTTGGCTCCTATTTGCATGTTTTTGGGTTTTTCTCCTACTCATAATTGAGGTAAGAAAGTTGATTTACCGATCCAAATACGTTTTTTTAGACCTTTAGATTAAAACTGGGGGTGTTTTTTAAAAGCAGAACACCAGATTTTTCACTCTGAAGCCCTACAAAATGATGATTTATCCACTATACTTATTTTCATAAATGCTTTTTATCTTCAAGGAAAGAATATATAGGAACCTGTAATTTTATTTATTTAAAAAAATTTTTTTAATTTATTTTGAGAGAGAGAGAGAGTGAATGAGTAGGGGAAGGGCAGAGAGAGAGGGAGACAGAGGATATGAAGCAGGCTCTGTGCTGACAGCAGAGAGCCTGATGTGGGGCTGGAACTCAAGAACTTGGACGATCATGACCTGGGCCGAAACCAAGACTTGGACACTTAACCGACTAAGCCACCCAGGTGCCCCATAAGAATCTAGAATTTTAAATGATTGAAAGATAACACTGAGAACCTAATGGACTCTGTAATGTGTCAGCAAATAATTATAATGAATAAGTTTATATAGTTATTATTAACGATAAGTACATATAAATATAGTAATTGCTCTGGAATCATCCTGTTACTGGAAAATCCTCAACATTTTTGTTGTGGCTGTCTTTGTTTGAATTGTTACAAAGGATGAATTGTTCAACACAAGTAATCCCTAACCAAACCTGTTAAAACTTAATTTCATTCTACTTTACAGTAACTAAGAAGTTGCATTCAGATGCATTGGAGACCAAATCTGAAATATTTAGCCAGAGAATAGCACCCCTATTCATTTAGGACTACTATTGATTCAAAAAACATTCTTGCATGTCTGTCACTGAACATGACTTTGTAGGTTAAGGTTAAAACAATGTCTCTAATTCAAGAAGCTGATAGTTTAATTGGAAAGAACTTACTAACACATCTAAATGGGCTTGAGTCTGGGACAGGTGGCTGATCTCCTCATGGCAGTGGGGCATTTGGAAGGCTGGCTGCAGCACAACTCCCAGCCTCCCTTTCAGCAACCTGTGACTCTGTGATTAATTTCTCTCCAGCGGACTATGACAGAGTAGGGGTGCCTGGGTTGTACGATATTCTACACGCGTTCCTTCGTGTTTCTCCCTTGCCTGGAGGTGTGATGACAGACAATGACTAGGGTGACTTTGGAGGCCATGTGTTGAGGGCAGCAGAGTGACATCACTGTGAGTTTCTAATTGACCGTACAGATCAGGGACAACCCTCTCGCATCACCCCCACCCCCAACCTGGAACTTCTTCCCTGGACTATAATGGGAGAAATGAACCTTGACTACACTTAAGCCAGGATACTTTGAGTCTATTTGTTATTCGAGTTTAGCCTACTCTAATTAGTCGAAGACCAATACATCGTACAGAAGGATTTCAAGTAATAGAGTCAGAGTTCCTAGAAGAGATCAAACCTAATCTGGGTGTTGCCTAATTACAACTACAATTGATTTGGAACTTTAATGTGCCAAGGACTGTCCCAAGAACTGACACATATTATCTCGTTGTCACAACAGCCCTTCGTGTTAGGTGTTATTAAACCTTACTTTGCAGATGAAAAAAATGGAAGTTCAGAGCCGTTGAGGTACTTCCTCTAAGTCATACAGCAATGACGAATGGGAGGCCTACAATTTGAGCACAGGTATTTCTGTCTTCACAGCCAGGGCAGGCCAGTGGGGGAATATGGATGCATGTGTTCTCATTGAGGCTCGGGGGATTCCGGGAATGACAATAGCTTTGGGACTTTTCCTTCCCAGTGATATTCTTCTATAAAAAGAGTCCACCTTGTTCTCCTGTTCTTCCAGCCAGTCTTGACTTCTAAAATCTGAACTGCACTGCTTTTTTTGCCACCAATGCTACAGCAGTGGGAAAGCCCAGAATAAATTATCAAGGCATTTGGTGCTGAAAAGGAAACAAAAAACTCAGCCCTCACCCACCATCCCAGCCATCCCCCAGCAGTAGCCCAGTCCATCTGAGAGAGGATTGAATGGAGACCGAGAGCAATAAAGTGGGTTACCCTTCCTCTGTATAAGGAGCCTCAGGATGATTGGAAGGGTGAGGGGCCGGGATCTTGGCCACAGAAGGAGAGGAAGCCCAATGAAGGGCAAATACGCATTGCTCAAGATCACCAACCATTTGCAAAGATAATCAAGAACTAACCGTAAGTCATTTGTTTTTGGCACTTGGCTGGCCCCAGAGGGATTCAAGGCAAATAAACAAATGTTGGCCTGGGGATGTCTAAACAAAACCACATCCAAGAGCTACTAGGCCTCGGAAACCATGCAGAGCTTTGAATAGAGGAGGTGGACATCCATGGGGCATATGGACAGTATTTCAGTATTTCCAATGTTGTCTTTGAGCAGACATGTTTAAAGTGTTAGAACTGGTCTTTTTTATTTTTAATGGAGCACATTTATAAGTCATTTATATTGCAGATGGTCCGGTGCCCCAGAATGCCATGAAATAGCTAAATAGAGCCTTATGTTCAGCTTGCTGTGCTCCAAGACACTCTTGAAGCCCTTCCCCGAAGCCTGCAATTCTCCTTAACCAACAGTGACAGCCAGCAACCAAAAAGGTTAAGGTCACTCAGACTGAGAAAGCCAAATGCTTTCACTGCAGAAGCAGAACAGCAACAGAAACCATGGATGTCCTAAGTACCGTTTGCCAAAAATGCTTGGTGTCTGGCTTCTAGACACTGTCTTCTCTCACGTCCCCTAGGCAGGTGGTCGAGGGTGGCCATGCGACTGATTCTGGCCGATGAGTTAGCAACAGAAGTGGCAGGGCCACTTCCAGCCTGGAGCATTTAATTGCTGGTGCCAGACCTTCCAGAATCATCTTTCCTTCTGCCACAGCCACGGGCAACATTTGAGATGATGGCTGCTCCATGAGGGGCATGTAGCTTGAGCAAAAAAAGAGACTTTGGTTATGTCAAGGCCCTGGGATTTTGCAGTTATCTGTTGCTGCAGCCTGATCTTAATTTTCCTCACTGGTAACAATAATAAACTCTCACTGAGTGCTCTAGTCTAAGCACTTGATACACACACATTTAATTCTAACAACCCCCCTCTGAGACGACTACTCTTGTATCCTCATGGCACAGATGAGACAGAGAGCTACAGAGAAGTTATATAAATTAAGACGGCATCACTAATACAAAAGATTCAGGTATAGGAAATCTGTCTCAGTGCCTGAGATTTCAGCACTGAGTTGTGTTGCCTCTTGACCAGTGTCATGCATTTTAATATGATCACTGTGACACGCATTGATAAAACGGTGCATCATCAGACACACCCACAAAACCTGCAGGAAAAACATGTCGTCATATCAAAGTCACCATATGCTACCATCAAGTTTAACTCTTGTTGCAATTATTTTATGAGGAGGAAAAAAAAATGGCATCTGAAATAATTGCACCCCAGATGTCACTACTTGAGTCGCCAAGTTGAGTGACAATTTTTAAAAAGCCAGAGCATGCACACGAAATAAATAATGTTTAATCACGTAGGCTATGCTTTCCACTTCCCGCAAGATCTGGGTCTACGCTCTTGAACCTGGTCTTCCTGAGTTCGAGCAATACCTTAAAAAAAAAAAAAAAAAAAAAAGCAGGAACTGGGAACATTATCTATTTAGCATGTTTCATTTTAGATTAAACAGATTTTACTCCCTGTTCCCTGGTAATTATATATAATTAAAAAGCACCAAGGAATGTGCGTAAAAGCACAATGAAGTAATAATCATGTGAACAGTGGCTTATTTAACTCACCGCTGAGGGGAAGCTGCTTCTATTCAGATTAATTTGTGAAAGGGCTGACGAGAACATGGCAGTGAGGCAGACGGGGAGCGTGTTCTTTCAAATTGCTCCGCTCAGAAAACACGATTAATGAAACACATCTCATTGCACCAATGCTTCAGAAGGCATTATTGCTGAACATGCTTTAAAGGTCATGCTCCTCTGTAACAGCTTTCTCTTCGGAGGAAACCCATCCTAGTTTTCAGAACGTTTCTGAAGTCAGATTGACTGAGATCACTTCTAACACAAGACCTACTGGAACAGCTCTAACAGTTGGGAGCGAGCACAGGCATCTTCTCAGAGCCACACCGTCCCTCACTCGTGCACGTTCTCCAGGACAAAGACAAGTCTGGAAACACCGACTCTGCTAATTAAGTCATGTATTTGCTAAACAGCGATGTACTGGGCAGCGGGGAGCCTGGGTGGCTCAGTTGATTAAGCGTCTGACTCCTGGTTTCGGCTCAGGTCATGATCTCGTGGTTCATGAGTTCGAGCCCCACATCGGGCTCTGTGCTGACAGTGTGGAGCCTGCTTGGCATTCTCTCTCTCTCTCTCTCTCTCTCTCTCTCTCTGCCCCTCCCCACTCATGCTCTCTCTCAAAATAAATAAACTTAGAAAGGAAAAAAAGCAATGTATCAGGCATCTACAACAGCAGTAAGGCACTGAGCTGGGTGCTTAGAAAGTGACATATGAATAAAGAAATAAAGGAAGTGAAGAGGAAGCCACAGAACTCTCTGGGGGAGGGCACTGTAGACCTAGAGAATGGCTTGTGCAGAGGACTTGAGGTGGGAGGGTGTTGAAGGGAAGGCAGGAAGGTGAGGAGGAAAATAGTCAGGGACTTGTCACAGCAGAATAGAGCCAGAGCATGGACGGTCACATAAGGACTACAGGGACAGGGCGAGAGTCACTCTAAGTGACAGGGCAAGTCCGTGGAGCGTTTTGAGCAGAGGAGGGTGATGATCTGACAACCACAGAATTGCTCTGGCTGCTGTGCTGAGAACAGACCCAAGGGCAGCAAAGAGGCAGGGAGGCTAGTTAGGAGGCCCCTGAGACCAATCAGGCACAAGGTGACAGGGGTCTGGCCAGCGTGGCAACAGTGGAATGTAAGAGAAAAGGCCAGATTCTGGATTTACTATACTTTAAAAGTAGAAACAATAGGAGTTGTGACAGATCAGATGGGACGTGTAAGAGACAGTGGGGGCGGAGGTGGCCCCAGATCATTGGCCTGGTAAGGAGAAACGCGGAGTGGTCATTGACTCGGGCAGGAAAAACTGAGAGGAGCCACTTTGGAAGCCCAGTTTGGGGCATGTAAGTTTGAAATACCCGTAAGATGACCAAGTGGAAATGTCAGAGACTAACAGCGCTGAGCTAAAGGGATCAAACTGAGCTGGAAATACACACTTGAGCCTCATTAGCATAAACATTGTATTTAAGGTCAAAGGAGTGAATGAGGCCACCAAGAGGGTGTAGAGGAAGGATGCCCAAAGGCTGAATCCTGGATCACACCAATGTTCCAAGTTTGGAAGATGAAGAGGAACCAGCACAGGGCATTTGAGAAAGCAGCCACAGAAGCAGGAAGAAAACCCGAGAGTCCAGACTGGTGATCTGGGAGTCAGCTAGCTAGAGAGAATAACATTGGTCTGGCTCTGCCTACTTCGGTGGTGTTTTGAAACACAATGAGAGGATAAAGGTGAAATCCTTTAAAAAAAAAAAAGTTATTGTTGTCCATGTCTCCAAGATCCTCAAGAACATCCCAAGTGTGTGTGCAAATTAAATATATTTATTTTTTAAAATAAGTGTATGGGGCGCCTGGGTGACTCAGTAGATTAAGCCTCCCACTTTGGCTCGGGTCACGGACTCAGGGTTTGTGAGTTCGAGCCCTGCATCGGGCTCACTGCTGTCAGCACAAAGCCTGCTTCGGATCCTCTGTCCCCCCCCCCCCCGCCCCGCCCCTCTGCCCCTCCTCTGTTCATGCTTTGTCTCGAAAATAAACATTATTTTCAAAATAAGTGTACAGATGCTTATTATACTGATTTAAAATATATGAACTTAAAACCAAAATTTCTGAGGTGAAGCTCCAAGAATAATAATAAAAACTCCAACAGGTGCAACAAGTTGTAAAACCCACCAAGATTCATCAACGCTGTTGAGTCTCCCTGCACCCCCAGCCACCTGACGAATCTTTCAGTGGCAGTGCTTAAAGAGAAAAATATTGGCCTTTTGTGGTATCAGTATTACTGTAGGATTTAACCTCCTACTCTCTACCCAAAGCTACAGAGCCAGCTCCGGAGGGTTAGGAACCAAAAATGAGTCTGTATCCCCATTTCCCCTAAAAACAGGGACATCCTAAATCTAGTGACTTTTTTTTTTTTTTTTCCTAAGTAAGCTTCACCCAGCACAGAGCCCAAGGCAGGGCTTGAACTCATGACCCTGAGATCAGGACCTGAACTGAGATCAAGAGTCAGACTTGGCCGACTGAGCCACCCAGGCGCCCCCTAAACCTCAGGACTCTTAACCTTGTGTGGTATCTGTCATATATTTACGACCTGTTTTTAAGATCATGATATTTGTGTTTATTGGACTTAGAGCTTAGGAGGAACCTATGAGTCTTTAGGGAATGGTGATGACAGATACTCGTTTACTTATTCAGCAAAAAAGCTAGAGAGGCAAGACATAAGGCTATTGTTGAGAGCACGGTGCTGTCCTTAAATCCTAACTGGGCATCTATCAAATAGAGACAAGCATAGGACCTGCCTCCTGGGCTTCACACATGCCCACTGTATGCTCAATATTGTTGTAAGTGCGGGGCGCCTGGGTGGCTCAGTCGGTGAAGCGGCCGACTTCGGCTCAGGTCATGACCTCGAGGTCCGTGAGTTCGAGCCCCGCGTCGGGCTCTGTGCTGACAGCTCCGAACCTGGAGCCTGCTTCGGATTCTGGGTCTCCCTCTCTCTCTGCCCCTCCCCTGCTCACTCTCTGTCTCTCTCTGTCTCTCAATAGTAAATAAACGGTAAAAAAAAATTGTTGTGACTGCTGGGGGTGCAATGGAGAACAGTGCAAGATCCATACGTGGGTGATGGCGGAGCCCAGAAAATAAACAAGGAGATAGCTAAATGGGATATTTATAAAGAGTGTGCAGTATTAAACATAGACCTGTGTCCGAGAGTGGCTAGGAGTGGAGGGAGGGGAGGAAAGACCTCTTTGAGGAGGAGAAATTTGAACCAAGGCCTGAGCAATGGAAGACACCAGGCATGCCAACAAGCCAGGGTTAGAGGACTCCCGGCGGAGAAAAACCACAAAAGCAAAGAGATACAGCCATGAAGACAAAATAGCCAACTTGATTTCAGAAAATAAACCATCTAATTAAATGTGGGGAAGGCATATGAGTCAGACATGCAGGGCCAAATGAAGCCATTCAGGGTCAGGCAGGGAACGCATCCACGGGGGAAACTTTCACACTCCTGGGCAAGTCTCAGAATGTACTGATGAAGTATTGATCAGGCTTGATGCTATAATGTAAAGATGCATTTGAATTCTAATGTGATTGACTTGTAAATTTTTACAGCAGGCTTTAGGAGTATGCCTCCTCCTTTCACCCACCCACCTACGCCTGCATTAATACGGTCACATGATCTTTTAAGTATGTGCTTTGAACCAAGGCAGGACAAGGGAGTGGTCACTTTTCTTGACCGTGTGAAATGACCTTCCTGTATGGTTTATTTTGTCCACTTGTGTGTGCTGCTTCAATTCCTTTCTGCCAACTGCGGAAGGAATGGCATGAATTCAGACAAACAGATTACCTGGTCCAACATTTTCTGTCTGGGACTGTCCTCAAATACTATGCTAACTTCCATCCAGGATCCTGCAGCTAAGGAAGCCTTTCTGTCTCAGCCTCCACGGCCTTTCTGCTCGCACAGCCTGACGGATGAGTTTGTGCCTTTCTGCTGTCCCCAGCCCCTGGATCTGTTTCACTTTTGACAGCTATGGACCTTTGGGAGAAGCCAAACAGGTTTAGAAACCAGTTTAGTCCCAGCAGACCTGCCCAGTGGGAACTCACCTCTACATATAGGGATGTGGGGCAGGGCCTGCCTGGGCACTAGGAAGTCAGCCCAGGTTCCCAGAGAGCCCTAGGCATCCCGTCTAAACAGATACATCAATCTGCTCACCGAGAGAATAAAGCTGGCTCTCCCCATATAATTACAGGGTGGCTGATTTATTATTCTGAACATTATTCTGTGCATGGCAGGGGTAGTGTTATTTGTGCCAGTATACAGCATTGGGCCAAAAGATGAAATACCAAGCTAGTCTGATTGGCTCCAAGAATCCATTTGCAAAAACCGAGCTCCTGCATATGCCAATGTGTGTTCAGGGATTATGCCACATGGTTTAGTCTCTCTGGCAAAGCCCCTTCGAGAAGGAAATTAGTGGCAGGGGTCTGATGATAAATCTTCCTATTTGGAAGTTCTCTATGAAACGTTTTCGCATTTATGTTTACCTTTCCATCATCGTTTAAAAACCAATCTGGCCAAATCCTAGATTCGCCGAAAGACCCGTTTGGATTAGACTTTAAGGCTCAGGGCTGTTTGTGAGGGGTAGACACATTGATACCTGGTTTTAGGGTATACGTATTTCAGCAAAAGTAGAAACAATTCTTAACAAGAATTCTTATTCAATTTTTCTCCCCCACGGAATGAATTCATAGATTATTCAGTTTTCTGAATCCCAGCAATACCTCATCACCGTTAATATAATTATTATGAAGGGAATAAAGAACCTGATGCAAGGAATAAACAGCTTTATGCTATTTTAGGTGAAATAAGCAGGTTATAATAATGCACATTTATTATGATTCACATTGTGTTGAAAAAATTTTGTCCAGGAAAAACAACATAAAGGAATAGCCTAAATAATAATTGTTATCTTTAGGTAATAAAATTATGAGTGACATCTTTTTCTATTTTAAAACGTTTTTGTCTCTAATGGATATACATTTTACAATCTTTTTTAAAAAGGTTTTTATTAAAAATAAATAAATAAATAAATAAAAATAAAAAAAGTTTTTAATGTTTATTTTTGAGAGAGAGAGAGTGTGTGAGAGACAGAATGTGAGCGGAGGAGGGGCAGAGAGAGGGAGACACAGAATCGGAAGCAGACTCCAGGCTCTGAGCTGTCAGCACAGAGCCCCACATGGGGCTTGAACTCACAAACGGGGAGATCATGACCTGAGCCGAAGTCGGACACTTAACCGACTGAGCCACCCAGGCACCCCTGAATTTTATAACCTTAAAACCTGTGTCTCAAATGTAAACAGCCCCTACAGGATGAGAATAGCTTGTAACTAAAATACAGGCTGAGTCCAGATCGGCCACTGAAGGAAGGGGTGAAGGAACCCCCTGACTTCCCAGCATTTACATCCCAAACCCCCAGACCCTGGTTTGAGGAGATTCCCGTACTGTGCACTTCAGAGCCTTAAATGCTCCCCTGTGTAGCTCCAACAGGTGTGATTTACAAGGCAAGTTTCTCTCTTAAAACACCTTTCCGGGAACCTTCATTCTTTTCAGTACTGGTAAGTTCCAGGAACTGTCTGTGCAGCATGAAGGGGCTCACCCTCCGTGGTGTTCTCCCTTGGCGTGTCCCCGCGGCCCGCTCCTGGCAGACAGAGAAATAGGCCTGTTGGTTTTCTTGTCTCTCTGGCACCCCTTTTGGTCACCTCTGCCCCCTTTCTGGCAGTCTTCCCCACGCCTTAGTCACCGAGCCGCGCCAGGCCAGACCTTCCTTGGCGGGCCTTCCAGCGCTGCGTGCCCGTCCTCCTCGATACTTGGCTTTGAACAGCGTGGTGGGAGCTCCTACCTCTGCCAGCTGCTCCCTTCAAGTGCCTGGGGCTAATGGGGTTGCACACGCGGGCACACACACTTATTTACTTGTTGGTATTTTAAATACCCAGCTACCCCAAAGCACACCAATCGGGAGCTTTGGAGGTTGGCTCTGACATGGGTGGTTCCAATGTCCAGCCGGGGTCAGGAACCACCTGATTAACACCCAAAGCTGAGGCGGGACGGTGAAGGACTGAGAGCACACACTCTGAAACCAACTGCCTGAAATGAATCATGTCTCCACCAGGAACCTGACAGCTGTACAGCCTGGGGCACTTTATATCCCTTTGTCCGTCTTCTCCTTATTTGTCAAGAGGAGGGAATGCTGATAGTGATATCTGCCTCTTGGGGTTGTTGGGGGGGGGGTCGGATCCGATAACGCTGTAGTCCAGCCCACAGTCGGCGCTTCTGGGATCGGGACGGAAGGCCGAGGCAGAGTTTGCAAAGTCCTCCTTCGCCTCCGAGCGAGGTCCTATGAGTGCTCCTGTCCTGAACAGACTTCTGCTGGTCTCCAGCCCCTACCAGGGGCTGCTGGGAAGGACACTCGGGAGCCACGTGCATCAGCCACACCGGTCTGGGCCTCTCCTGAGACAGGGGCTTTAAGAAGCGCCTGATGGGAGCTTCTCCTGCAACTATAAAATCGCATTTCTCACCGACGGGCCTGGTTTTCGGGGGGGCCCAGGCTGCAGCCCTTGCAAGGCTTTGGCAGCTCTCCCGGTGCCCCGGGCTGGGGAGCAGTGGGCAGAGTGGCCCTATCGGGTCGGGGTTTATTACCCCCTCCAGTGTACTAGCCCTCGCTTCAGAATAAATACCCTCCCACGCTCAGTGTGCCGCGCACCTGTTAGTGTTTGTTTTCAACTGACAGTGTTGATTTAGCGTTAGGCCCAGCAGGGGATGTGGTTACAGCGCTATGATAAGGGCCCGAGCGGCTCTGCGCACAAGAGGAAAATGCCAAGTTGGGTAATGAAAACTGAACCGCCCCATGCTTCGGCTTAAAAATATCCTTACCGAAATTATGAAAGCGCCACAAAAACAAAACAAGGCACAAATCATCCCTCTCTCCAAGAGCAGTTTTCCTTCCCCACACTGCACCGCAGCGAAAAGCAGCCTGGCTTGTCTGAAACTCAGGGGAGGGAGCCCTGGGTTCTCTTAGTACTTCCTGCTCTCCCTTGGGGGCTGCTGGTAGATTTCACCTCTCCTCTCCCGGCCTTGCTTTCCCCTGCGATGGAGAGAAGGGTTTGAATGCCCTGAGCTCTCTGATTCCTTCCAGTACCCCTTCACCCCGCCTAGCATATTGGTGAATCCACTGATTCACTGATGCATGATGCGTTCAATTATAGAGCACGATCTACACAACAGGCAATGCGGGACGCGGGGGAGAGAAGGCAAGGCAGAGCAGGCCAGGCACCATCCCTGGAAGCAAGTGTGTAAACAAACAGGCACGACCAAGGGTGCACGCTGGCCGCGACATATGTTCGGGGGGAAAGGTGATTTTCACAGATCAGATGAGTGGTCTTTCATAAAGAGGGCGACTCTTTAAATTGAGTGTTGAGTGATGCACCGATGCTTGCCAAGGTGGGGAGGGGTGTAAAGAGGGCTGCTATGGGCAAAGCTTTAGTAAAAGCCGAGCTGCAAAAGAGCCTGGTGGGGTGGGGGATTGCCAGTACTTTAGGGAGTCAGAAGCCTAGACTGTGGGCTGTGTGTGTGAGAAAGAGAGACAGAGACGGGGAGACAGAGAGGAGAAGGCTAGTAGAGAGCAATGCTTTTGGATATCAGAAGAGATTTAAAGTGGGCAGAGGCCACATTAAAGCCGTACGATATGAAGGAGCTCAGAGTTTAGCCCACAAACATGGAAGAGCTATAACAACCCGTTTTAAGCACAACTCATTCAAATTTGGGCCAGTAGAGACTTTATGCAAAATAGTTATATGTGAAAATAATTACGAGATTAGAATTTGTCTTATTTGCCACATTTGCCCCCGGTGTTAGATAACAAATGTGCAGGCGATGGCACCATCCTGTTTCCTGGTTTGCTCATTCAGGTGGCTGGACTGGAGCCTTCAGGACCCAGGTTTACAGGTTGTTGGCTTTAACCTACAACCTTCTTCTTCATGCCCCTTCCATTTCCACAATGGAGATTGGAAGACTATCACTTCCTAAAAGCTTTCAAGACTAATCCCGTTGTATTCTTACCACTCCTTTCCTTTCCTTTCCATTCTCATCTATCGTGCATCTTCCTTCTTTTTTGTGTGTGTAGGCACCTTGATTATCATCTGGCGAGCAGAGATTATATCATGAATATTTTATAACCCCATAGCGCCAGTATACAAGAGCCTATTAATAGCTCAATGACTTCAAAGGATACTTGCACATGCCTAAAACAGGCCAGGTACAGAGCAGGTGCAAAATTATAAGAAGGCACATAAGCTGTGGAGTCAGAAAGTGCAGCAGTTTAACCCCTAGCTAGGTCACATAATCATTAGTGGTCCTGACCAAGTCATCTGATTCTGAGCCTCAGTAGCTTCCTCTGCAGAGTGGGGTTAATAATAATGTGAAAGGGTATTTCTTTTTGTTGTTGTTGTTGTTAACGTTTATTTACTTTGAGAAACAGAGACAGAGCATGAGTAGGGGACGGGCCGAGAGAGAGGGAGACACAGAATCCAAAGCAGGCTCCAGGCTCCGAGCTGTCAGCACAGAGCCCGACGAGGGGCTCGAACCCACAGACTGTGACATCATGACCCGAGCGGAAGTCAGACGCTTACCCGACTGAGCTACCCGGGTGCCCCATGAAAGGATATTTCTTAAGAAAAGATAAAATCATGACTCCCATACAGATATAAAATAAACACATGCTAAGGATTTTATTTAACAGATAAATGTTAAATTGGTTCAAAGGCGAAATAAAAGACGCATAAATTTATATGGTGTTAAGAAGTGTTGGAATGAGTTTACACATCGACAGAAACTGGCTTTTTCCAATGAGGGTTGAGTGGGTGGAGAAGCCAATGTAATTCCATCCAGCGAGTACGTATTTGTGTATCCGCAGACAAGAATCATTTGCATTGCTATCAGTTATCTATAGCGTGCAGAGTAGTAAAATCGCTTAAAGGCAGTGAAAGGCTCAGAGCCCCCCCCTCTCAGAATCAGAATCAGAATCTGATCCTGGAAAGAGTGTGCACTAAACAATGCATAGTGTTCTACAGAAGCACAAACCTTTCTCTGTAACGCCTAGCTGGCATCCTGTGATTGCTGGGAGGATCAGCTCTCACAAATGTGGAACACCTTGCATAGTCCTGAGAATATACCAAGTGCCCAAGCAAATGAGAATTGATTTTATTACTATCACTATAAGTTACAAAATAAAATTGCTTTTTGGCTAAGTTTTTGCTCATCAAACCAGAATGGGTATTTTTCCATCGTTATCATCTAATGGCATCCAATATAGTGCCCGGGTACTGGCTTAGTACTCAGTAGATTTTTGAATGACAAGTTTATACGAAGGACAATATTCTGGTGAACCGTGAAATGGATTTTTTAAGTTTATTTATTTATTTTGAGAGATAGAGAGAGAAAAGCATGAGCAGGGGAGGGGCAAAGAGAGAAGGAGAGAGAGAGAATCCCAGGTAGGCTCCACACTCAGCATGGAACCTGTCGCGGGGCTCTATTCCATGAACCATGAGATCATGACCTGCGCCGAATCAAGAGTTGGACGCTCAACCGATTGAGCCACCAAGGCACCCCGTGAAATAGATTTTGAGAACCATTGATGATTAACCTTGTGAGTCAGGACAGATGGCAAGGAAACCGAAATGACTTCTGCCATCATGCTCTCGTTCTGAAAGTCAGTGAGACTTTCAGTGGGACCTCGCGTCCCATTCATGTAAAATGATGGTGTTTGAACGCTACTCTGCTCTGACCCCTCTCCACTGTTTGCCAGCATGAGTTCTGTTGAAATGAGCATTGTCTTTACCCTGGGTCCAAGTCCTTATTCAAACACAGCTTTCAATGATGCCAGCTGAGTTTCCCACATGCCTGCTGTGACATCCACTAGGATCTTCTTCAAGGAACCAATGGCAGTTCAGTTCTCGTGGGAAGCAGACTAGGACCAACAAACAGTTTCCTGAACTCACCCCATTTTAAATGATAAGCAAAGACAGAAGGGGAGCTCAGTCGAGCGAGTGTATGTGTGAGTGTATGCATGTGCTTGTGATTAAATAGCAATAACTACAACAGCCACCCCAAATTTAAAATGGCGTTCCTTGCATAACGCTAAAGTAAGTTGCTGGTGGCCAAGAGGAAAGTGGGGATGGAACATGGATAAAAATTGGATGTATCTTGGAACTGTCTCTGGTTTTAGTGGTTTGGACCCCAAAGTGGTTCTACTTGTCTCTTCCTTCTTTTTTCTTCTGGAAAGCCTTTCATTTTAGAATGGTGATAAGCAACCACCCAATTTGTACTTAACTGTGGACTTGGCTTCTACTAACTTTCAAGAGTTAAAGAAAGACAGAAAAAATTCTTTAAGACTGACAGAGTTTCTGGAGCCCCAGCCCTCCTTGAACACCTTCCAGCATCCTACCTGGGTCTTAGAGGAATGCTGGCCCAGAGACAAACTTAATACGTACCACCCTGACTCCCGCAGCTGCTCCTAACTCTTCCATGCATAGAGAGAGCTCTTTGACTAGAAGGAAAACTGTTGTAAGGACAGGTACAGGCCAGGGTGGTAGGAAAGGAATGATGACTTTAACCAGAAAATAAAACTCAACTGTGGGCAAAGCCAGGGCTGGTCTTCTGATTCGGGGACTATCGACAATTATTTCGTGAGTTCCCGAGCAAGATCCATCCTGCCAAAAATAATTCCACTTTGCAAAAGGATGCCAGGAAATCCACAGTTTTGAGTTTTAGTTCAGTCAGTGACTCAACCATCTGTTAATTTGCAAGATGGGTGTCTCCAATTCTTCCCTGGATTCTCAGGGAAAGAAAGGACCACCTAATCTAGTGATTCTAAGCTCTTTTTTTTTTTTTTTTGGATGATGGATGCCTTTGAGAACCTCAGTTTTGCAGCTCAGAAAGATGTAGACAGGCACTCCATGTGAGTTAGACTTTTCTCCCACTGCAAACAGTAGAAGCCTGCTGCGGCTAATTTAAGCAACAGAGGGATTTAATGGAAGGAAATGGAGTGGGAGAGGAAATAGGTCTAGAAAGCTTTGGGATCTAGAAAGCAGGAACTAATTCCTAGTGGGCATGATTTCTTCTGTGCTGTCAGCAAAATGAATCCGATAAGCCATTCCCCCCCCCCCCCCCCCCCCCGCCCTTGTTGCAAGAAAGATTTCCCAAGAGGAATTCTGTTTGGCTTACATTAGACCCTTCCCTCTTCCCCCGCCATGGCTAAAAGAAGTGAAGTTTATTGACTGCAAGTGCCACCAAGATAGAACAATATTCAGAGGCGATCAAGGCCCTAAAAGGGTAATTAGGGTCTTGATATTACTGAAGGAGAAGGAAACGATGCTGGGCAGGTGAAACCTACCGGTGTCCACTAAAAACACCTCCACACAGACATCCGAATATCACGTGAGTAGGGGAGCCATGGACCCTTGGCCTAGACCCCAGCTCTGAAAACTGGGACCAAGAAACCCCTACCTAGGCTACACCCTATGGTCAACATTTACATGCATGCTCTCACACACTCCATTTCCGGAGAGTACGTGTGTTGTTAGAGGACCGGAAGTTCAAGAAAAAATGGGGTACCTGACAAAAGAAAAAATAAGCCTGAGGATACCAAGAGTGACAAGATGCAAACAGAGACGCTGGGAAGAGTAAAACGAAGTCTTTCCCAGACCTGATCCTTGATTAAATGATCTGCATGTAAGGACGTGTCATCTACTGTTGCACCAGTCACGGGCTCTGAAGTCAGGGATCTGCTGGTTGTGCACTTGGGTCCGGCGCTATTGCAGTACCTAACGTTCCAGGGACGTGCTCACTTCGGCAGCACATATACTACAATTGGAACGATGCAGCTAGGACAGCAGGGCCCCTGTGCAAGGACGACACGCAAGTTCGTGAAGCTTCCACATCCAAAATAGTTCCCGTGAGGATGGTCTCGAAGGACCTGCTACCTGCTACCTGCGGAATGAGGTCCCTGGAGGGAAAGGTGCTAAGCCAAGCCTCTAGGCTTGATTTCTGATCTCTCTGGTGTGGGTACAGCACCAGAGAAACCCGTGAGGGGATGGAGGGAGTCTTGCATCCATTTCAGCAGGGAAGCGGCATGGATCCAGCCCCGAGATGGCCTGGGATACATACGCGGAGGACAAGGAACACACCGTGCATCTCTAAAACTGTTTGTTCCGTACATGACCATGGGCTATGGGGTGAAATGAACTCCTCTTGGACTTCACCATTTCAGACCTTTATAACCCGATTTCTGAATAGATGGTACAAGTACCCTGTGAGGCCCACTGTGATTTTTGCCTCCGCCCACTTCTCCGGATTCATCTCAAGCTCCTGTCACTCTTACATACTAGTCTTCGGCTACCCTGGCCTCCTTCTTCCCCGAGACCTCAAGGCTCTATCATGCATTGTGCCCAGGCCTTCTGTGCCCTTTCCGTCTCTGGATAACTCCAAGTTATTTCTCAGTCCCAGCTTAAATTTTATTCCTCACAAAAATGGTCACTGATCCAAATTAGATCAGGCCCCCACCTGTCGGCCTGTACTTATTTTTCATGGCACTTACCATGCTGGTTAAATATTCATGTGCTAATCCATTATACTCCTGCCTCCTTAACTTGATAAACTCTGGAAGGGTCCAGGCTGTATCTGTCTCATTCACTGCTGGAACTCCAGTGCCAGGCTCACGGTAGGTGATCATTAAATATATGTTGAATAAATATCGTGCATTATTACACTGAATGGGAGGAGCTATCAGAGACAAATAGTAGAAATGAAATTAGTTAAGATAGTAAATTTAGAGAATGATATATATGCTAATAAGTGTGGAGGTGGAAACAGATATAAAACGTAAGATGCTAACAGAATTGTGGAATAGCTTCCATTCTTTCAACCTCAGGAATGAAGGGAGCCAAGAAAGCCTATGGAATGTAGCCAAAGAGAGTTAAGGTTTCAATTAAAGCAACAAGCTCATATATCACATTTGGTTGCCCCGGCAACAGAATTACCATCTTATGATAATGATATTATAATATGATAAAGCAAATACAAATAATTTAACAATTTATCAGAAATGGAGTAACAAATGATTTACTTAGCTTCACTTTGGGGGATAATCTAAGGGGAAAGTTTGGAAAGGGCTCTCTGTTGCAAAGGATACTGTCCTAGAACTTGAGTTATATATAAAAAGGTTAAACCGAGCCACGGAATTTGACACCAATTTTAAAATCTATACGGAGAAGCACATAAGACTATGATCAACTTAGATGGTTTTAAATAACAGAACAAGATAGGAGACTTGCCCTACACGTCAGTTATCTTTTTGCATTATTATGTTGTGGAACCCACGGCTATAAACCTCAGGGGCAGAACGCAATAAGCATTCGTTTTGGCTCACAAGTTCATGGGTCAGTTGTGCCATTCTGGTGATCTAAGCCAAGCTCGGCTATTTGGCTTAGGCTCATTCATAAGGGCAGCTGGTGAATTGGCTGGGCACTGGCTGGTCTAAGCTGGTCTTAGCTTGGATCGACTCCACCCTGTACCACGTGTTCTCTCATCCTTCGGCACACTAGCTTGAGCTTATTACTATAGTGAAGGCAAAAGTCCCAAAGAGGAATGGAAGCGTACAAGGTCTCTGAAGGCCTCAGTTTGGCACACTGTCACTTCCACCACATTTCCCAGGCCAAAGCAAGTAGTAAGTCCAGTCCCGGTTCAAAGGGTGGAGAAATAGTCAGCTTCTGGATGCAATGACCTGCAAAGTTGTATTGTAAGGATAGAAATACAGAGAGGCCATTGATCATGCCCATCAATGCAATTAACCTACCATACCAGAAGTCAACTTATTATAAAGCTATAGGAACGAGTTCAGTATGATATTGGTGTAGCAATAAAGAGAATAGCAATAAAGTAGCAATAAAGAGAATAATTAGACCGTATTATGATCCAAAAGAAACTCACATGATATTAAAATACCATGACAGAGGAGGCATCAAAGATTCTCTATGGGGAAAATGATAGACTTTTAAACAAATGGCACTATGACAATAGGCTATTCAATAGGGGAAAATGGATCCTTACTTCACATCATACTCAAAAATCAATTCCAAGTATATTAAAGATCTAAATGTAAAAAAACATGCTTTAGAACTCTTAGAAGAAAATATCTCTGTAGTTTGAGTGTTGAGAAAGACTTCTTAACACCCAAAAGGTACAAACCATAATAAAAATGTATATAAATTTGGTTGCATTTCAATTTATAACTTCACAATGAGATATCACTTTACACCCGTCAGAATGGCCAAAATCAAGAACATAAGAAATAACAAGTGCTGGAGAGGATATGGAGGCAAAGGAACCCTCGTGCACTGTTGGTGGGAATACAAATTGGTGCAGCCACTGTGGAAAACAGTATGCAGGTTTCTCAAAAAATTAAAAATAGAATTACCATGTGGTCCAGTAATTCCACTACTATTTACACAAAGAAAATAAAAACACTGATTTGAAATGATATATGCACCCCCTATGTTTATTGCAGCATTACTTCCCAGAGTCAAGATATGGAAGCAACCCAAGTATTCATTCATAGATGGATGGATAAAGATAATGTAGTGTGTATATATATGCAATGGAATATTACTCAGCCATAAAAAATAATGAGATCTTGACATTTGCAACAACTTGGATGGATCCAGGGGGTATAATGCTGAGTGAAATAAATCAGATAAAGACGAATACAATATAATTTTGCCCATATGTGGAATTTAAGAAACAAAGCGAGTGAACAAATAAAGAAAAAAGAGACAAAAACCAGACTCTTAAATACAGAAAACAAACTGGTGGTTGTCAAAAGGGAGGTGGATAGCAGAATGGGTGAAGACAAAGGGCATTAAGAGTCCTCTTGAACTGATGAGCACTGAAAAGTGCATAGAATTGTTGAATCTTTATACTGTGCACCTGAAACTGATATAATACTGCATGGTAATTAGACTTCAATTTAAAAATAAATAAGTCTTTCAAATGTAGATAAATTTGATTACATTATAATTTATAACTTCTCTGCAAAGAAACCTCCAAAAAGAGATAAGAAAAGCCCCAGTCCTCAGGAAGATAGTTATAAAGCAAATAATGGAAAAAAGATTACTAGTATAGTATTGGGAACTAATAAAGAACTTCATGAAATCAATGAGAAAAAGATAAGTCAATAGAAAAAAATAAATGAAAATTAATATGCAAAGAGAGGCAATTCACAGAATAAGACACCTGAATGGCCAAGAAGCATATAATTAGTAAGTGGGCACATGCAAATTAAAACTGTAATGAAATATCATTTCACAACTATTAATTTGGCAAGGATGATGTACACTTATATCAAAAGTTAATCTGGAGCCACTGGAACTGTCCTACACAGTGGGCATGACTCTGTGGAGAGCAATTTGGCAATATCTAGTAAAACTGAGTATACACATACCTGTGACCCAAAAATATATACACCAGGAAGTTTCTCCTACTTTTCTCAACTTATGCTTGAAAATATTCACTGTAGGCTTATTTGTAATGGCAAATGGGAAACATCCTAAGCATCTATAAATGAGAGTATGTGTAGCTATGTATTGGCATATTCATCCAATGGAATACAAAACTACAGCAAAAATGAATGAACTAGGGATAATATATTACCATGGAAAAAGCTCACAAATGTAATGTCAAACAAAAAAGCAAGTCGCTGGAAGATGTATACAACATAATAACAGTTACGGGGCACCTGTGGCTCAGCTGGTTGAGTGTCTGACTTCAGCTCAGGTCATGATCTAGCGGTTCGTGGGTTCAAGCCCCACATCGGGCTATGTGCTGACAGCTCAGAGCCTGGAGTTGTTTCAGATTCTGTATCTCCCTCTCTCTCTCTGCCCCTCCTCCACTCGTGCCCTGTCTCTCTCTCAAAAATTAAAAAAAAAATATTTTTTTTAAATGTATATAGTAACAGTTATATAGTTTAAAGACATATGAAACCACACCATATTGTTTAGGAATACCTACATACATAGTAAAAGCCTAAAGATATGCATAAGAATGATACATAAAAAATTCCGAATAGTACTGGTAAGTTAGTTATTTCTGGGGAGCAGGTGAAGTTATAAAGAAGTAAAGGTCATTGGGAAAGATACACATGAGGTTTCAACTGTATCCATAATGTTAAATTTCTTTTTTCTTTAGATTTTATTTTTAAGTAATCTCCACACCCAACATGGGGCTCAAACTCAACAATCGATCAACAACAGATACTCCACTGACTGAGCCAGCCAGGTGCCCCCATAATATTATATTTCTTAAGTTGGGTGATGTTAACATTAGTGTTTTTTCTAATATTGTTCTCCACATGCTACTTGTTGTCTGATGTTTATTATTTATTTTTTTATTTTTTAATAGATCAATTTCTTCTTTTTTGAGTTTATTTCTTTTGACAGACAGAGAGAGACAGAGAGAGCACAAGTAGGGCAAGGGCACAGAAAGAGGGAGAGAGAGATCCCAAGCAGGCTCCACACCCAGCAAAAGGACCCGATGCCGGGCTCTATACCATGACCATGAAATCACAACCCGAGATGATATCAAGAGTCAGACGCTCAACCAACTGAGCCACCTAGGCACCTCTATATCTTTTTAAAGTTTATTTATTTACTATTTTTTTAATTTTTAAAAGTTTTTTAATGTTTATTTTTGGGACAGAGAGAGACAGGGTGCAAGCAGTGGGAGATGGGACAGAGAGAGAGGGAGACACAGAATCCCTCTGAGCTGTCAGCACAGAGCCCGACGCGGGGCTGGAACTCATGGAGTGCGAGATCATGCGAGGTGATCAAAAAGAATGAAATATTGCCTTTTGCAACTATGTGGATAGAACTAGAGGGCACTAGGCTAAGTGAAATTAGTCAGAGAATGACAGATATCATATGACGTCACTCATATGTGGAATTTAAGATACAAAACAGACGAACATAAGGGAAGGGAAGCAAAAAGCAAAGAAAAACAGGGAGGGGGACAAAACACAAGAGACTCTTAAATACAGAGAACAAACTGAGGGTTGCTGGAGGGGTTGTGGGGGGACGGGCTAAATGGGTGATGGGCATTAAGGAGGACACTTGCTGGGCTGAGGAGTGGGTGTCACACATAGGGGATGAATCATTGGATTCTACTCCTGAAATCATTATTGCACTGCATGCTAACTAACTTGGGTGCAAGTTTAAAAAGGAAAAAAAAGAAAAGAAAAGAAAAAGAAAGAAAGAAAGAAAAAAAAAAGAAAGTGCTTGATCCTTTTTTGAACTGTGTTGATTATTACTTACACGAGGGGGGGGAAATAATAATGTACCTGTCTTCAGAGACTAGTTTTGGAGACTAGGACTGCCATAACACAGCGCCACAACGTGAGTGGCTTAAACCACCAAAACCTATGGTCTCACAGTTCTGGAGGCCAGAAGTCCGAGATCAGGCTGTGGGCAGGGGCTGGTTCCTTGCTGCTGAGGGCTGTGAAGGAGAAATCTGTTCAAGCCTCCCTCTTAGCTTCTGGAGGCTTGCTGGCAGGCCTCAGCGTTCCTTGGCTTCTGCTGCACCACCCCGGTCGCTGCCTTCATGTTCGCGTAGCATTCTCCACGTGCGCAGGTCTGTCTCCAAATTTCTCCTTTGTATCAGGACACCAGGCGTATCGCGTGAGGGGCCCACCCTACTCCAGCCTGACTCCATCTCAACTGGCTATATTTGCAATGACCCTTTCTCCAACGTGGTCACATTCTGAGATCCTGGGGGTTGGGACTTCGCCATAAGAATTTTCAGGAGACGCTGAGACCAATTAAAAGCGCATCTATGAAACTATTGCTACATTCTCGTAAGGGGTTACAAAGTGTAAGATTCTGTGTTTGTCACAAATGATCACATCTTAAAGCATCTAGTAACCTATTCGTTGCACCACGCGGCAAGAACTTAGCTTGGCACAGATTAGACAGTTTGGGGGAACGATGCTAACAGAGCTTGTCCAGGGACTCTTTAAAGCAAGCGCTCTGTTGGGTTCTAAATCTGTCCTCGGTAATTGATTGCTTTAGCTCAGCTCACAGAGAAAAATCCATTCTGTAAAGAGTTACTAGATACATGGGGTTTGTATATAAAAGGAGCTACAGCAGTATGTCGAGAGATTAAATAATTGCTTGTAGGCAGAGATTCGAAGAAATTTCCCAAATTAGCCAGGCTGTTCCATGGTTAAACTAAAGAGAAAATCCAGCTTTTCTCTAATGTGCAGGCTTGTGCTATGCCCACTGACCCCAAATGCGTGTACTTTCTTAATGGGTGACTTTTATAACATCATTTGCCCTGAACGGGAATTCAGAATGACATTAGGCCACCTTTTACCTAGCAGGGCCATTCAGGCCAAAATGACCTTGTCGTTAAGGGGAAGCAGCATATCATGGTGGTCAAAAGCAGGGATCCTGAAGTTCAGCTGCCTGGCTGTATGTTCTGGGTTTCACTGTGAGGTCTTAGACAAGAGATTTCCGTGACCTTTAGCAAATAATCATACTCACCTGGTAGGGCTGCTATGAGGATTAAACCCGATAATCCGTGAAACAGAACCCTCTCCGGAACATAGACTGTGTTTAACGATTGATGGTTACAATTACTCTCTGTAACGACAGAACCTCGGAAAAATCACTTTGAGATAATCTTTCCCTTTTAAATTGTGAAAAGGAAAAATAATGATACCAACCAACACAACCACTTTCATTTTTGTATAGCATCGTATGGTTCCGAGGATACTTAGAGTGAGATATCATTTTGTATTGTGCTGCTTAAATGTAAGCAACCTCCATGTTCCTACACAGGAACTCAGTTCCAAACGGCTGTATAAGATTCCATTGAATTGATACATCAAACTTTACCTAACATTGTTCTTATGGTTAAATATTTGGATGGGGCGCCTGGGTGGCTCAGTCGGTGAAGCGACCGACTTCGGCTCAGGCCATGATCTCGCGGTCCGTGGGTTCGAGCCCCGCGTCGGGCTCTGTGCTGACAGCTCAGAGCCTGGAGCCTGTTTCAGATTCTGTGTCTCCCTCTCTGTGACCCTCCCCTGTTCATGCTCTGTCTCTCCCTGTCTCAAAAATAAATAAACGTTACAAAAAAAATTAAATATTTGGAATTTTTTGGTTTTGTGACTCTGGGTACCACTGACTAATATCACTTTGTAGAAACCAATATATTTTTTCTCATTAAGATAAAGCAACCAGGAGGCGTCTGGGTGGCTCAGTTGGTTAAGCGTCTGACTTCGGCTCAAGTCATGATCTCACGGTTTGTGGGTTCGAGCCCAGAGCCTGGAGCCTGCTTCGGATTCTGTGTCTGCCTCTCTCTCTGCCCTCCCCCACTCGTGCTCTGTCTCTCTCTGTCTCTTAAAAATGAATAAACGTTTAAAAAATTTTTTTTAAGATAAATCAGCCAGGACCATCTCCCTTACCCCTCTGCCTAAGGGCCTTTGCTTCGCTTACATCCTCCTCCATATTGTTTTGACCTAAATTATGTTCCTTATAATCTACTCCCCAATGTTCCCCAAACTCTATTTACAAAAGCCAAATCTCCATTACTGTTTCTTAGTTTCCCTCTGCAGATTCCAGGCTCTCCACACTGTTCCTTGCTGTGTCATGTCCCAGATACACTCACTGCCCTCCCCCACTTCCTCGAGCTCGCAGTCCACTTCTGGGGGCATCAAGTATGGGGACTACAAGGTTAGGCCCATTCGGCACACTTTATGCTTGCCTTCTTATGCTGGGCATATTCTCAGAATCCAAAAGGGAAGTAATATGATTCTTTCGAAAGCATTGTTGCTCCCATTCTGTGTCTGGCAAACTCCCTCCTCCTTCAATACTCACCTCTGATGCACCAACCCCCAGGCGTAGCGGCTCACTGCTCCACCCTCGCTGTTCCCAGGGTACTTGCTACATCTTGGTATCCTCAACATCCAACAGTGATTGTCCGTCGTAGATGCTCAGAAATGCTCAAAAACCAGTGACTGCGCATTACAGATGAATAAGTCAGTTATGGACAGACCTGTGTACGTGAAGTTAGAAACTCTTTAAATTGCCTGTTTGGATGGGATTGGTGGCAGCTATTAAGACTAGCAAAAAAAGATGCTGGAAAGTCAGGCTGGCCCAAAGTGTTGTCCCCCACTGGATTTTTTGTCAGCAGATCCTAGGTTTTCACCTCTTAAAATATGAATAAGGGTGTAGCATTAGCTTACCAGGAGGACTGAGCAACCCCTGTTTTCAGTGAGGCTCTGATATGAGTATTGATGGATGTACTCTATTTTTTGCTCGCTCTTATCACAGATGCTCATTTAACAGAGCTGCTAAATGCATACCCCACCCTGTCCTGTCCAACGCCAGCCCATCTCCAAGCCTCTTCCACAGCTGATTTGTTGTCTGCGATCCATCTCATTTTTGTCTTTTCTCCGAATGGAGCGTTGTGTCTAGCCAGTCTGACTAAAAGTGTGAATTCAATTTGTGATCTGGAAGGACTGACGTGATCAAGTCACTAACAGCCATGACTCGCTGGTTACGACCAGTAACTATAAGTAATTTAATAAAAGACTGTTGACCCCCCCCCCCGCAAAGAAAGTGGAATTGTTATGAACAAATGAGGAGGAAGCATCATGAGAAAACGGAGATTTAAACGGCACTCCCCAAATGTGGCCCCGAGCAGCAAGAGGGTGGTAGACTGTGGGCATCTCTTAGGAAAGAAGAGGAGTGTACACGATGGGGAAGAAGGGAAGACAAGGGAGGAGTGGTAGCCCAGGGATCAGGCTTCCTGTGCCTAGCGACACCCAACACTCACCCGCTAGGCTGGTGAATGGGCTGCAGGCTCTGAGGGAAGCCAGTGACACCCAAGTTGGATCAAGCTTGCAGGCCTTGGTACCACTGGACCAGTGCCTGTTGGTGCCAGGCAACCTTATAGGCTGTCAGACCATCCAGGGGCAAGGAAAGATACAGTCATTGGCCCTAGGAAAGCTCTTTAAAAACTCGAAGCTTTGCGTGTGATTGAGGTGCATAAGCTACAAGGCAGAGTATTGAAATGCAAAAGTCTGCTAAGGAATACAACCAAAGCAATGCCAAAGAATTTAATCTAAACGCAGACACGTAATAAAATCATAATTCTGTTTGCTTGGCCCAGATGCCTGAAGCATCTTGAAAGAAGGCACATTTCTGCACCTGAATAATGTTAATCTTGGGCTTAGAAAGCGTTGGAATGAATATGGAGAGTTTTGAGACTGCTAAAAATCACTTCTGACAACTATTAGGTATTCTAGTAATGCAACCAAATATTTATTAGAAAATTGCAATGTAGAAGACATAGTACTGACAAACGATGGTGATGACAACACCTAATCTTTATTATGGTACTTTAGAGTTGACACCAAGCCCTTTACGTGGGGGAGGATGCTCATCGGTGTCCAAATAATATGCACGTGTGCAATCTGTTTTGAGGCATGATTTTCGCCCCTCAAAAGCTTACGGTGCAGCCAAAAAAGAAAGACATGAACACAATGTAATATAATACAAGCTGGATGATGCTAAAAGCTAGAATACAGGTAAGAAATTATGATTTTCAAGGGCTAGGCTACAGAAAGGAAGCATAATTTAAAATGTACTTTGAACTTCTGATAGGTAGAGGTGTGAGACAGGCATTTCAAGCAAAGAAAACATCACGTACAAGGGCAGGAAATGGAAGATTGCAGCGTGTTCAAAGAATGATAGGAGACACAAGAAGAGTAGGTTGTGGTGGACATCTGTTACTTTTGCCTACTCAATATCCACTCTCTATTCTCTTCCTAGTGGTAAATGGTTCCTTTGGGGGAACCCATCTATTCTTGGTATCTAACAAGTGGAGTTGACCTTACTCCGCGAGTCAAGGCAGGGCCAGAGTGATCATCACTTGACCAATCACTGCCTTCTATCTCCCTGGATATAGCAATTGCTTCAGAGTTGGGTACACAACTCAAGTTATCCAATGTCCCAAGGCGAAATCTCAGGAATTTTGTTGGAAGTTTGGAAAGAAACATTCTCCTTCCATGAGATTAGTAGCTCTAAAGAATAATGAAAATCTGGAATTTTCTGGAAAATCTGGAATCGTGGTCTCTCTGAGGAGAGTGCCTGACATGGAGAAAGGCCGACACATTTATACACCTGGATCCTGTCATGTCTAAGACAATCTGCCCCTTGACTTTTCAGATACAGGAGATGACACATTCCCCACGTGTTTAGCCAGTTTGAATTTTTTCCTGTAATGCAGAGCTGAAGACAGATTAGAAAGGGCCTTCATGGATTCATGAATTCATGGGAATTCATTCTCTAGTCAACAAAAAGCCACAGGATGTTTTAGGAAAGTGATGGAAGTTGAATTCCATGCCCAAAACAGTTTGGAGGCACTGTTGGAGATAGGGAAACCAAGGAAGTGACTTCTGCAGAGGCAAAGCCAATGGTGAGAATTGTTGGCTCTTTGTGAGTTCCACGGAATCATCATTGCCTTCATTTCTGAAGCTCAACGTGCACTAGTATTTTTCTAAGCACTTGCACACCCATAAACCCACTTGGTGCTCACCCTAACCGTATGAGAAAGGTCCAGTTATTATCATTTAACACACCAACTCTGTGAGGAAGGTCCAGCTTATCCCCATTTTGCAGAAGATGGAACAAACCTCCAAGGTCCCACAACTAACCAAATGGCAGGTTGGACTTTGGGAGTCAGGTCTCAGGGCCTGTCTTCAAAGTAGACAACTGCCAACACCATAATGTCTTGGAGGTGACAAACTATCCTCCCCAGTGGCCCATCCTTTCCTCCCAATAGCCTGGAAGTCCATATTGAGAATCATTTCTTTGACCTAGAAGATGAAGTTGGAGGTGTTGCTTCTAGAATGCTCCAGTTACATTGTCACCTGAGTAGGAGAATAGGGTGCTGGCCTTCACATTAGAAGAACAGAGCCTTAAGGGGGACAGGTAAGCTTTGAACATAAAAATGTGGATGTTGGGGCATTATTTGAGGAAATGCCAGTTTCCCCTTGTATTGGCAAGAGGAGCATCTGGTGTGCAGGTGAGCAAAGAAGCGGGGGAACAAAGAGAGACTCTGTGTCCTAACAAAAATCCCCTATCCCCTTCAAAATGCAGATTTTTTTGGTCAAAATTCCCAAAAGCACATTCTTGCAATGTTATACTCACTTCCATAAATGGCCCTTGTCTGTGTTGTTTCAGTCAGTCCCTGGATACGAGGAGATGAAGTCAGGCCTCCCAAGTACTTTCGCTGTCAAGTACTTTCTCTCTGCCAGACCTTCCCACGGCCCCAGATGGTCTAGCTTCTCCTTCTTTGTCATTTCCTGAGGGGGTGTCTTTCCTGAGGAAAGAGTTAGAAAAGAGGCAAGAAGCATCGATTTGCCAGTATCAGCCCTGGCTCTCACACAATCCACCCAGTGGGCCAGGTTTGAAACAGACCATGGGTTGGTAAGTGGTTGAAGCTTGGCCCTCTGCCCATGCTTCCCTGCCTGCCCACATTCCTGGGCAGGAAGTACCACCCACTTCCTGCCCACCTCAGGCTATCTGTTCTCATAGGGGCTCTTAATACATTCTCACCGCATTGATATAAATGATGAAGTATGCACCCTCCTGTATCACTGGGGTGATCACATTAATGAGAACATCTGCGGGGAGAATTTAGAGGAGACGTCATGCTTCTGGAGTCACTTGTTTATTCACCCATTAAGCAAATCTTTATTGACAACCTATAATACACTAGGGAATATTCTTGATACTGGAGATAGAGTATTGAATTTTTGTGGAATTTTATTCTTGTAAACATACGAGCTCATTTCAGGTGGTGAGAAGTCCTATGAAGACAAAGAAATATCACTACGAATAGTTAGAGGGGTGCCTGGGTGGCTCAGTCAGTTAAGTGTCCAACTTCGAGCTCAGGTCATGGTCTCATGGTTCGTGAGTTGGAGCCCCGCATCAGGATCTCTGCCGTAAGCACAGAGCCTATTTCAGATCCTCTGTTCCCCCGCCCTGCTCCTCCCCTGTTTGTGCTCTCTCTCTCAAAAATAAAGAAACATTAAAAAAAAAAAAAAGAATAGTTAGAGAGTATGAGATTTTGATTTAGGAAGAGTTTTAAGGGAAGTCCACACTGAGGAGACAGCACTGAGGCCATGGGCCAAGTGAAAATCAGAAGGAAGATCACGCTAGGCTGAAAGAAAGGAAGGAGGGACAATCACTGTTGAGGATAAGAAGGTCTGTGTGGCTGGAGCACAGAGAGCAAGTGGAACAGTCGTTCAGAATGAAGCTTGAGGAGCCATGGACCAGATATTCTTAGGGTAATAGGAAGCCAGTGGAAAAATTTTCCCAGAAGAATGAGATGATGTGCTTTCAGGGGCGCATAAGGCAAAAAGAATGTAAGGAGACAAGTAAAGAAGCAGGAAGACCAGTCGGGAGGCTTTACGGAGGTTCAAGTGAGAGACGAAGGTGGCCTGGACAAACCCCATGTATCTAGTAACTCTTTACAGAATGGATTTTTCTCTGTTAGCAGAGCTAAAGCAATCAATTACCGAGGACAGATTTAGAACCCAACAGAGCGCTTGCTTTAAAGAGTCCCTGGACAAGCTCTGTTAGCATCGTTCCCCCAAACTGTCTAATCTGTGCCAAGCTAAGTTCTTGCCGTGTGGTGCAACGAATAGGTTACTAGATGCTTTAAGATGTGATCATTTGTGACAAACACAGAATCTTACACTTTGTAACCCCTTACGAGAATGTAGCAATAGTTTCATAGATGCGCTTTTAATTGGTCTCAGCGTCTCCTGAAAATTCTTATGGCGAAGTCCCAACCCCCAGGATCTCAGAATGTGACCACGTTGGAGAAAGGGTCATTGCAAATATACCCAGTTAAGATGAAGTCATGGTGAAGGTGGGGAGAAGGGCTAAAGCTCCAGTTATATTTTGAAATCAGACACTTAAATCTCACTTTGTGGGTATGTGGTGGAAAGCTCGGATGCCTGTGTTACTTGCCTTTGACTCACCTCTGATTTCAGTTGTGACTGTGGTGGACAGTTCCCAGAAGCTCACTCGCCTGGGGCTACTTCTCCAGTACCAAAAGAGTCCTCTTGGCCTACAGACAGGCTCACGGGGAGTGCAGGCTGGAGGTATTAGACACCGGGGCAACCCTCAACCAATAGGAGACTGGAGTCATACAAATGCTCCAGCTTCCTTTCAGATGGAAGGTTCTAAAAGGCATTCTATATACTTCTCAGAGTATACGTCAGTTCAAGGCCTGTGTCAGTGACCTGGGGCACATACCCTTATCTTAACTCGTCCTTCTTTCCCTGCTCTTCCTGCCTTCTCACTCCTGCCTCCTAGGATCACCTCCCAAATAAGCTGCCTTCACTCAATTCCTTGTTTCGGCCTCTGCTTTGGGGGAACTCAAACTAAGACAGGGAATTTGCCTACTCTACCTCTCATTTACCAGCAAGCTCTGCCCCTACCAAACACATACAGTTCCCTGTCCTGGCTCAAGGCTCTTGAAGAGAACACCCAGGAGATGCCACCCTCATATTCCAGTTTCTAATTTTTTCCCAAGATCTATGAAGTTTGCAACAGGAAACAGAGCTTTTCCTTAACTCCTTCAAGACATCTATCATCCATCCCTGCTTCAAAGGTTGATATCTAGCCCAACTCATGGAAATTTAACTGAAAACAATTGCACATTATAGGGAAAAATTAAAAATTATCAGGGATCTCTTCCAGTCAAGAGAACATGGGATACTGTAAGGAAGACATAGTCTCGAAATACATAAATGACTTTGTAATGGACCTGAATGGACACATTGCCAAGTTTATAAATGATAAAAGGACAGGGATATGGCTGAGTGATAATTCGGCTGAGAGATAATATGTTTAAATGAGACTTGGCAAGAATCACTTAAAGTGCTTTGGCTCGTAGGTTCTGAACATTCTTTATTAGAAATGACTATAGATTAAAGCGAGATGAGACAACTGAGTAATACAAAGCAGAAGAAATCCTTAAATCAAAATAGACATTTTAATAACTATGCTTTAAATAAATCCCCCCTCTGAAGTCTTCTAATGTTTAACAGCTGCAAATAAATATGATACCAGGAGAAGCTAATCAAATAGTTTAAGGAGGCAGGAAACAAAAGAGCAAAGAGGAAACGGAAATAACCCACCTTCAGTCCCCCCATGATTTCAACTTCTCTCTCTCTCTTCTGCTTTGTCACCCAGCCACCCCAACACCCTACAGGCTGGGCAGCCTCCTGGCTGAGAACTTTGGAGCCAGCCAGCCAGACTGGGTTTGAATCTCAGCCGCGTCCTGTTTCATTTCTGCGTGCCCCGGCCAGTAACTTAACCTCCCAAGCCTTAGTGTTCATGTCTGGAAAATGGGACGAAACTCACAGCATCGGGTTGTTCCAAGCGTTAACTGGGCTAATTCATGTGAATACAGAGTAAATACTCGACAAAGTATCAGCTATTGCCGTTATGATCACTACCTTGCTAAAAGAGCAGAAGAGAACTAGAGAACGAGACACAGGCTGACAGAAAAGAGAACCGATGAGAAGGATACCTTGGAGGTAACTAAGCTGGCCACCCAAGTAGGGCCAATATTCAGGCAGTGTGCCCAGGCAGGCCGACCAGTTGGTTTCAGTTTAGGTCAGTCAGTACCAGTGCTTCAACTAGTTGATACATTTTGAATCTCATCCCTGCCTCGGCTTGTGCGTTATTCAATCACAAAGAATCCACGGCATGTAAACCTTTACTATCCGTTAAGAAATCAACATGGTAACACACATGAAAGGCCATGAAACTAGTTATGCTTTACCCCACTCCTGGGAATTTATTCAAATACAAAAGAAGAATAAGTTATAGATCCACTGATGCTTACAGAGGTGTTAGCCATGAAAGCAAAACACCGCAAGCAACGCTAAAGTCCGACAAGAGAGGAGTAGTTAAATTCACTGTCATTCCTACCTTCAGTGGAAATTATGTAGCATCAACATCATAATTATGAAAATCAAAAACCCATAGAAAACGTGAGGTGCTTACGGTATAATGGTCAGCCAAAAAAGGTAGCATAAAAATTGTGACTATATTCTGATATAACATGCAAATTACATATGGATAGAAGCAACAGAATATGCAAGAATATCTGTGGCAGTTTTTCCAAAACTGTTTAGAATGTTTGTTATAATATATTTTTTTAAATTTTTTTAACATTTATTTATTATTGAGAGACAGAGAGACACAGAGCGTGAGCAGGGGAGGAGTAGAGACAGGGGGAGACACAGGATCCGAAGCAGGCTCCAGGCTCTGAGCTGTCAGCACAGAGCCCGACACAGGGCTCGAACTCACAATCTGCGAGATCGTGACCTGAGCCAAAGTCGGTTGCCTAACCAACTGAGCCACCCAGGCGCCCCTGTTTGTTATAATATTTTAACGATTAAAAGCGGCTGGGATTTGCAGAGAGAACGGGCTTTCTCTCCTCAAAACCCCATGCTCAGAGACAAGGAATAATATCTATAAAGCATGGGCCAGAGTTCTCCTTTTCGCAGAGACACTATTATCCCACTGGGGGCTTTTGTGCAAATTAGGAACAACAGCCCCTGTCAAAAAAACCTTCCCTAGAACGCAGACGTTTCTTTTGTATTGAGCTCTGTTCAGAGCCTTGCCATCCTCCACTGCAAGCCAGTGAAATAGGATTCTTCCAGGAATATGTTGGCAAGATTACCAAAGGGGAAGCTACTGCAGACCCAAAGATTAATTATTTTAGGCGGTATGCAGATGAGAATTAGGACAATGGCAACTGAATAAACAAATATGAGTGGTATAAAAGCGGAATTATATGCTATAGAAATTAGATCTCTTTCCCCTTGACATCAGCAAGTTGGGTGCTTTCTAAGCATTCCTCTTTTGCCTACTGAAGATTATATTTAAACCAAACGAAGAAAGATACTGCACCCGAGATCCCACAAAAAGCTTGCGATGTGAGTACCAGATGTAGAAGGAAGTGAATTTGCCAAACCATGCTGTCTGCACCTTCTTCAGAAGGCAGCACCCTTCCAGGCCTCTGATGAAGGGGTGAAGACAAGTCCTCTGTGGTGCAGGGGGAGGCACCAGAATCTGGAGTCGCGGGTCCATCACAGCTCTCTTTGTTCCACATACATCAAAAGAACACAACGTGGATCCTGGGCACCTCACAGGATGGCTTGTGTCTTTCCGAGGAGCCCACAAGTGCATAAAAATGTTCAGGAGCACGTAAAACTTTTGCTATAAAAGGGAGCTTTTCTATTCAGCTCCCTGCGGTCCAGGACCCAGTTCTTGGAGGCATGCCCCCCAAATAGTTGAACAGTATAAGCGCTCAGGTGTACTGAAGAGAAGCAAGAAAATGTAGTTTATGCTCTGGGTGAAGAATAAGGGAGAAAGCTCTTGCTCCCTACCGTGGTTTCCGTACATCCGGGTGCCGGTCAGACTTTGACGGTATGTTTACCTTGAAAACATGGAACCGCTTTTGCTAGAGGTTTGAATGAAGCTGGTTTGGGACTGAGGCAAACAGCTGTGCAGTGTCCTCGGGCTCAGCACACAGATTCCTACAACCCGGGTGTCCTTTTCATACCCTCCTGCCGGAGCGTGCAGAGACAATGACCCCCTCCCGAAGCTGAGGGTGTGATTTCTCTTGGGTGACTTGGAGTTCATGCCTGGCAAAGCCCCGTGAGCCCGAAGCAGGGTGGCATGGTCGCGGGGGGTGGCTGCCTCCATGAGGGAGCAGGGTTCTGAAACCAGCAATTTAGGATCCCGCAGGCTCCCCTTCGGCCCGCTCACCTCCAGCTTGTGGCTCCTGACGCCACAGTACTCACTCACCGGGAGAGCCTCCTCTTGGCCTGGACGGTCCCATCACGCCTGCCCAGTGCCCCCAACAACAGGGCAAATGGTTGATGAGACCAGGGTCTCATCAAAGGGACCTGTGATAGGTCCCTTTCCAGCAGCCGTAGGACCCATCTTGTAAACCTGGCGCGTTCTTTGCCCTTAGCACACATGTACTTTAAGTTTTCTGGAACAGATTCCACTTTCGTACTATGGGTTGGTAAACAGAAGGCAGTCATCAGGAAGGTATTAAAACAAATGTCACTGTGCACGTCACTCTCCCCCAAAGCAACAGCAGCCTGTTCAAATGCCGAAGGATATCGAGAAATTGGTGGGGAGGAGCTGGAGGCAGAAGCCCAGCTTTTCTTTTCCTGGTCGTGCAGCAGACAGCTTACTGCCTTGGCAGCCCTCCAGCTCTGCTTTCTTTTCGGAAGGTTCTAGGTGCCCAGACTCTGCACTGTGCTGCCTGCTCATCCGGAGCACATTTGCACTCTGCTTTGAAGGGGACAGCCATAAGTAAAGCGACGGGGGGAGTCGTGGGCAGACTTCAGCACACTCTGAAAGAGGGGACCACCTTCTGACATGCGCTTGTGGCTGGCAGGTCACCTTTCAGTCTGCCACAGCTGATCGGCCAGAAGGCTTTAACCTCCATAGCCTCCAGCTAGGGTAGATCCACAAAAGTCGGCTTCAGAGTGGAGATGTCTCCCTGATCGACCGATACATGGTTTGGGGAAGGCATGCTAACGATAGTTATAGCCAGCTATGTTGTTTTCTCCCTCTTGCCTTGTATCTCCTCTGCCCCTGAGCACGTCTACCTGGCCCCAAGGCCCAGCTCAACCCTCCCTCCAAGATTCAGATCATATCCCTTCATTCAACAAATATGGCGTAAGCACCCACTTTTGAGCCATCACTGAGCTATCGGTCTACCAGGAAAGATGACAAGTAAAGAGTGCCATATGCACTTCCGGAGGATGTATCTGTTATGGGAGTGACTTCATTTGGGTGGGGTTGGGGGTCACAGAAGGATGCCGCCTCCTCTCCAAATCCTTCCTGGCTTTCCTGAGGCCACTGTCGCTCTTTCATTCTCATGTCTACTCGAAGGCAAGTATCATCCCATCGGGTTACTGCATGGAATTTCTAGATGATGCCTCCCCCACTCCTGCCATCCCTGCCATTTCGCTGAGGGGGCTTTAAGGTCACGGATCATCTCAATCAGTCCCCTGGTAAATGTTCAGTGAACGAAAGAAAGAAATCTCTACCCAGGTGTGATCAATACACTTCAAATCTTGGTTGGGGCAATCTCAGAAGTGACAGCGTATTTTACCATTTTGAACGGAAGCATGTAGATGAGCATGACTGAGCAGGTGAACCAAAGCTGAATTAGGTACTGAGTGCAGGGGTGAGTAAATGGAGACAATGAGGTGAGGGAAAGAGAGCAGTGAATGCTTAGAGCGGCTGCTGACTCAGAGGGTAAACCGGCTGGCAGCAAGGGCTAAGACAGAGGCCAATCTAATGGCAAGTTTCACACAGGTATTTCTGAATCATTCACATCCTAACTACTAAAAACGCGTGACAGTTATTTCAACGCCAGAAAGGCACTTGTAGTCTTATTAACCTCCTTGCACAGAATGCCAAATGCTACCTCTCGATAGTAATTAGCCAAGCGAATGCAGTAATGAAACAGCAGTGATGAAACGATCAGCTGAGAGTGCCCGAAAACAGTGCTTCTCAAGCATCAGTGCGTATGTTAGCTGAGTATCTTGATGAAATTCAGATTCTGACATAGCAGTCAGGCAAGGCAGAAGATTCTGTATGTCAAATAAGTTTTGGGTTCGGTTGGCCCGCAGAGCTCACGTTGAATAAATAGTTTCGAAAAGATCAGGGAGGACAAGTCGCGATTTTGACAAAAGACGCTATTACTCGTCTTTCACGTCTTTACTATTTATTGAAATTTTTCTAATTATGGAGTTAACACACAATCATTGTGGCGAAGTTGGAAACTGTAAAATGTACAAGGGGAAAAAATCAAATCACCTTCAATCTCATCATCCAGAGAGAATCTGTATAAACATTTTGATGTGTTTCCTTTTCATCTTTTTTTTTGTTGTTTTTACATCACGCCCTCCATAAATTTTTTAATCTTGATTTTATTTTCCTTTTAAATTGTGGGCGCTTCACATGCTATTATATTATTTGAAAACATGTTTCTTACTAAGCCAATCAGCAAACATTTAGAAGAGTACATGGCAGTTTCTAAGGGTACATCAGTTAAAGAAAGAGTCCCTGCCCTCATTTTGCAGTGAGGGGAAACAATCTGATATTCAATCTGATAATAAATGAGATCAAATGGATCTTAAATGACTGAAGTGTATTTTATTTTACAGCTGATCACAGTATAGTTAACCCATTTTTCCTTCAGATATCTAATTTCCTTTCTGTTGCTGTCATATATTTGTGCTATATATATATGTACATATACATATATATATATCTTGCTGTCATATATGTATGTATCAATTTTTGCATGTACTCCTGATTTCCTTCAGATAAATTTCTTTTAAATGGAATATCTGAGTCATTGAGTGTACACAATTTTTAAGTTTTTAATACATATTGCCAAGCGGATGCCCAGCAATGCCGTGCCATACACACTCCTACCTGCAATCGGGAGGGTGCCCCAAAAGCTTTATCACATGTTTTCCAGCATTAGTTGTCATTTATTTTCATATTTGTCAAGTTATTTTTATTTAAATTCCCTTTATACCTATGAGCTGAAACATTTTGACATGTGCATAAGCCATTTGATATCTTCTTTTGTCAAGTGTCCATTTCCTCTGCCCATTTTGCCTTTGATGTGTTTGCCTTTTCTCCTTATTAATTTGTAACTGCTCTTTATATAGTAAAGATATTAACCCTTTGTTATACATTTTGTAAATATTTTTCTAATTTATTGTTTACCTTTTAACTTTGTTTCTGGGTTTTGTATTTGTTTTTTTGGTTTTTTTTTTTTGGAAAAACATATTATTTCGAAGTATGTTGTTTAATCTCCACAGGTTTTAGGATTTTCCAGTTACCTTTCTGTTCTTGATTTCTAGTTTAATTCTGTGGTCTGAGAGCCGGCATTGCATGACTTATGTTCTTTTAGATTTGTCAAGGTGTATTTTATGGCCCAGAATGTCGTCTATGTTGGTGAGTGTTCCATGTGAACTCAGGAAAAATGTGTATTTTGCTGTTGTTGGATGAAGTAGTCTATAAATGTCCATTATATCCAATTGATTGATGGTGCTGTTGAGTTCAACTAAGTCCTTACTGATTTTCTGCCTGCTGGATCTATCCATTTCTGATAGAGGGTTGTTGAAGTCTTTAACTGTGCTGGAGGATTCACATATCTCTCCTTGTGGTTCTATCAGGTTTCGCCTCTCATTTGTTAGGCGCATACACATCAAGGATTGATGTCTTCTTGGATAAGTGGCCCCTTAATTATTATGTAATTCCCTTCTTTGTCCCTGATAACTTTCCTTGTTTTCTTCTACGAAATTCATACAGCTACTTTTGTTTTCCTCTTATCAGCATGATATGGTTTTCTCCATCCATGTACTTATATGGATTAAGTGCCTTTATATTTAAAGTGGGTTTCTTGTAAAAAATACACGGTTGACTTGGGTTTTTTTTAATGTGTACTTATTTTTGAGAGAGAGAGAGAGAGAGAGATAGAGCATGAGTGTGGGAAGGGCAGAGAGAGAGGGAGACACAGAATCTGAAGCAGCTCCAGGCTCTGAGCTGTCAGCACAGAGCCCGACATGGGGCTTGAACCCACCAACAGTGAGATCATGACCTGAGCTGAAGTCGGACACTTAACCGACTGAGCCACCCAGGCGCCCCCATAGTTGACTTGTTTTTTAATTCACTCTGACAATCTTGTCTTTTAATTGGTGCATTTGGACCATTAATGTTCAAATGGGTTACTGATATAGTTGGATTAATGTCCGCCATATTTGTTACTGTTTTCTACTTCGTTCTTTGTTTTTATTTTGTCTTCCGTTCTTTTTTTGCCTTTTGCTGTTTTAACTGAGCATTTCATAAGATTCCATTTTCTCTCTTTTCTTAGGATATCGGTTATATTTTTACCTCTTTTAGTGGTGGCTTTAGAATTTGCAATATACACCACAGCTAATCCAAGTGCATTTTCAAATAACACTATGCCATTCCACAGATAGTAGAAATACCTTAAAATAACAAAATAATCCTAATTCCTCCCTCCTATCCCTTGTATCTTTGTTGTCATTCATTCACTCTGTACATATATGCATGCTTATATATGAACATACATAATAGAACACATTGTTGTTATTATTTCAAATAAACTGTTAACTGTTAGATCAATTAAGAATAAGAAAAATAGGGGCTCTTGGGCGGCTCGGTCAGTTAAGTGTCCAGCTCTTGACTTCGGCTCAGGTCATGATCTTACAGTTTGTGAGTTTGAACCCCTCATCAGGCTCTGCACTAACAGCACAGAGCCTGCTTGGGATTCTCTCTCTCACCGCCCCCCTCTCTGCCCCTTCCCCACTTGTGTGCTCTGTTTCTCTCTCCAAATAAGCAAATAAACTTCAAAAATTTAAGAATAAGAAAAATAAGCATTTTTATTCTACATTCACTTATTCCTTCTTAGCTTTTTCTTTCTTTAGGTAGATCTGAGTTTTTGACCTGTATGATTTTCCTTCAGTCTAAACTTCTTTTAACATTTATTGCAAGGCAGGTCTACTAGTAACAAATTCCCTCAATTTTTGTCTGAGAAAGCCTTTGTTATTCTCATTTTGAAGGAGGATTTCACAGGGTACAGAATTCTAGGTTTTCGGGGGTTTTTTCTCTTTAACATTTTAAATTTTCACTCCGTTCTCTCCTTGCTTGCATGGCTTCTGAGCAGAAGTCCGCATAACTCTTGTTCCTCTGTAGGTAAGGTGTTGGTTTTCTCCTGATTCTTTCAAGATTTTTTTCTATATCTTCTTTTTCTGTACTTTGAAAATGATATGCCTACGTGTTGGGTTATTTTGTTTTGTGTTGCGTGGGTTTGTTTTTTTTTTTCTTGGCATTTATATTGTTTGGCATTCTCTGAGCTTCTGTGCTTTGGTATCTGACTTCAATTGAGGAGTAATTTTTAAGTCATCATTGTTTCAAAGATTTTTTCTGTTCCTTTCTCTCTTTCTTTGCCTTGTGGTCTTCCTATTGTGCATATGTTATATCATTTGTAGCTGTCCCACAGTCCTTGAATATTCTAGTGTTTTTGGTGGAGGCTGTTCTCTTTACTTTTCAGTTCTGGAGGTTTCTATCGAGATATCCTTGAGCACCAAGATTCTTCCCTCAGCTGTGTCCAATCTACTTATAAGCCCATCAAAGGCATTCTTTATTTCTGTTAGAGTGTTTTTGATCTCTAGCATTTCTTTCTGGTTCTTCTTTAAAATTTCCATCTCTCTGCTTACGCTGCCCGTCCGTTCCTGCATGCTGTCTCCTTTATCCACCAGGCTCTTGGCATATTGATCGTTATTGTTTTAAATTCCCTCTCTTATAATTCCAACATCTCTCGCATGTCTGGTTCTGATGCCTGCTCTGTCCCTTCAAATTGTGTGTTTTGCCTTTTGGTATGCCTTGTCATTTTTTGTTGGTAGCTGGGCATGATGGCCTGGGTAAACTGAACTGCTGTATGGAGATGGCACGGATGGGGAGAGAAGCATTCTATAGTCCTGTGATTAGATCTCACTCTTTTAGGGAGCCCATGCCTCTGGACCGTGAACTTCACAAGTGTTCCTCAGATTTTTTTTTTTCCTCATCAGGTGGGACAGGATGGCCAGTGTGGGCTGAATCTGGGTATTTCCTTCTCTCAGGCAGAAGGCTGGAGCCAGCTGGAATTTGGTATTTCTCTTCCCCTGGGGTTAATTAGGCTCTGATGATATCCCGGCAGGCTAGGTGCCGGTTAACTCGTTTCTGCTGATGGAAGGCCTTATTAAGGAGAACGGAGGGCGCCAGCAGATTTCAAGATGGATCCTCTTCATCTCAGCCTCCTGGGGGCACATGAACTTTTTCTCTGCTATTTACCATGAGAACCTACTGGAGCTCCAGGAGGTAAATCCCACAAAACTGTGGGGTCCCTTCTATGACTGGATCTCCCTAGGGTTTTTGGCTCTCAGAGTCATCCACTTGGGGCATCCAACATTCATCAGGTGTTCACAGCCTGGCTTTTCCACCCGTGATTCTCTGCCCTGGTAAGCAGCGACTCCCTGCTTCTCTCATCCTGGGGGCAGTAGTCTGACCTGTGTCCTCCCCTCTCTTATGAATCCAAGAAGAGTTGTTGGTTTTTCAGTTCAGATTTGTGCTGGTTTGGATGGAGTGGCAACCTCCAAGCTATTTACATGTGGGATGAGAAACTGGACATTTGTTTGCTTTTTAAAAGCCTATATAAATTGCGGGGTGCCTGGGTGACTCAGTTAAGCGTCGGACTCTTGGTTTTGGCACAGGTCACAATCCCACGGTTTGTGAGTTTGAGCCCCGTGTTGGGGGGTCTCTGCTGACAGCATGGAGTCTGCTTAAGATTCTCTCTGACCCTCCCCTGCTCACACACACGTGTGCACTCTCTCTCCAAATAAGTAAACTCTAAAAGCCTGTATAAGATATTAATTTTTAAGTAAGTCCTAGCTATTAATCTTGTCCACTGTGAATTCAGTCTTTGTTTTTATGTTTGGGATAGCCTTGCCCTCAATAAAGTGAGAAAGTAACGGATCCATGTTTCTTTATAATTTGGTGGGGTTTTTCTTAATTGTTTAAAGTTTATTTATTTTGAGAGAGAGACAGAAAGAGAGAGAGAATCCCAAGTAGACTCTGCACTGACAGTGCAGACACGGAGCTCAATCGCACGAACCATAAGATCATGACCCGAACAGAAACCAAGAGTCAGACGCTCAACTGCCTGAGCCACCAAGGCACCCCTCCTTCTAGTTTTGTAAAAGTTTCTTACGTTATGTGTGTATGGGAAGGTTAGAAAGCAGTGTTGCAAAGATACTCCCCTCTCCTGCAGTATGGTTTGTCCAAATCCTGGTTGTGCAACAGGCTTCTCACTAAAGAACCAGGAACAGGGAAACACTGAAAGTCGACATGTTTCATGATTGTAATAGGAGTTGAGAAGCCAGCTTCTCTTTGTTCCATTAGCATGTGTACTTCTCCATAGGAAGGATATGATGGGGTCTTTCATCTAACGTATGGTAGATGGAATAAGATCCTCCAAAAATGTACATACCCTAGCCCTTGAAACTTGTGAATATGTTCCCTTCTGTGGCAAAGGATTTTGCAGATATGATTAGGTTAATGATCTTGAGATAATGAGATTATCCCAGAGGGCCCAAAGTAATCACAAAGGCCTTTGGAAGAGGGAGAACAAGGGTCAGAATCAGAGAAGGTAATGACAATGTAAGCAGAGGTCAGAGAGAAAGAAAGAAATTTGAAAATGCTATGCTGCTAACTTTCAAGATAGAGGAAAGGGCCATGAGCCAAGAATTGCAGGTGGCTTATAGGGGCCTGGAAAAGTCCAGGAAATAGATTCTCCCTTAGAGCTTCCAGAAGGAATGCAGTCATGCTGACACCTTGGTTTTAGGACTTCTGACCTTCAGAGCTGTAAAACAACAAATCTGTGTTGTTTAAGCCACTGCGTTTGTTTAATTTGTCACAGCAGCAATAGGAAACTAATATGGGATTGTCAGAGTACAAGTCAAGTGCAGGCCAAGTCCCCGCAGTGGTTCCTGAACACCACTGTTTCCTAGCCTGGGTCCAATTTAGTTGGCTGTTTCCAGGACAGTGGGGTTGATTTCACCACCATTGCGTGGTCTCGGAACCCTGCTATCTTACCCGGAAAGAGCCAGCTGGAGTCCTTTGCCTAAAAGTAAAAGGGCAGGAACTTGAGGCTTTTGGTTCTTCTCCTTGAATTAGCCCAGAAACATTCATAGGAGTCATCAGAATATGTCATTCTGATTAGTTTCTAACAGGGACAAACATCGGCCTCCTTTTCCGGTTACTATGAGGATTAAGAATTAATACAGCCAGGTGTGGCCCTTAAAACATTGCCGGGCACTTTTTAACGTCTTTAGTAGGTGTTAGCGGTTATTTGTATTAGTCATAGTTCTCCAGAGAAACAGAACCAATAAGGGGTGTGTGTGTGTGTGTGTGTGTGTGTGTGTGTGTGTGTGTGTTATACACATAGAGAAATTTACTTTAAGGGTTTGACTGACACAACTGTGAGGTCTGGCAAATCTGAAATCTGCAGGGCAGGCCAACTGACTGGAGACCTAGGGAAGAATTAATGAGGTCTTGAATTCAAAGGCAGTCTAAAAGCAGAATCTGTCCTTCCCTGGGGACTTGAGCCTTTCTCTGAAGGCCTTCCACTGATTGGATAAGGCCCACCCACATTATGGAGAGTTATCTGCTTTATTTGAAGTCTACGGATTAAAAAAAATTTTTTTTTCAATGTTGATTTATTTTTGAGAGACAGAGTGTGAACGGGGGAGGGGCAGAGAGAGAGGGAGACACCGAATCCAAAGCAGGTTCCAGGCTCCGAGCTGTCAGCACAGAGCCCAAAGTGGGGCTTGAACTCATGAACTGTGAGATCATGACCTGAGTTGAAGTCAGACACTTAACCGACTGAGCCACCCAGGTGCCCCTCAAAGTCTGTGGATTTAAAAATTAATTCCACTTCAGGGACGCCTGGGTGGCTCAGTCGGTTGAGTGTCTGACCTCGGCTCAGGGCATGATCTCACGATCTGTGGGTTCAAGCCCCACATCGGACTCTGTGCTCAGAGCCTGGAGCCTGCCTCCGATCCTGTGTCTCCCTCTCTCTCTGCCCTCCCCACTCTCATTTTGTCTCACCCTGTCTCTCAAAATTAAATCTAAAAAAAATTTTTTTTAAATTAATTACACTTCAAAAAATCATCATAGCAACATCTAAACGGATATTTGACCAAATGTCTCAGTACCATAGCCTTGCCATGTTGATGTGTAAAATTAACTATCACATGGTTAATTGTTCCCTATCTTCTATCCGTGGCTAAAGCTTCCAGAAAAATATAAAATCCTAAAAGTAATCCTGGAGATCCGTATCCTGTTTCTAGTTCTGACAAGAATGCTGCCCAGGTCTTCAGTTGGTATCTCTATTAGCTACAGTTAAGAAACTATTCTCTAACTCCACTTTAGTATATTTTTAATCCTAAATGGGTACCATCTGCTAAGATGATTATATAATTTTTCTTTTGACTTATTGAAGTGTTTTATTTATAGGTTTCCTATTAATAAACTATTCCTTGCATTCCCATGGTAAATCTTACTTGGTCAGATTGTAGTCTTTTCAAAGATGCTGCTGCATGTAATTTCTTAGTATTCCAGTTCGTTTTTAATTTGGATTCCTAAGTCGGTGTCAGTTGTCTGAGGGTTTTATTTTTCATGGTTTGGGCAGGAGGGTCTGTTTGTGGGACCTTTGTTAAAACGTGGTATTTCTGTTTTGCGCCCGTCACAAAGTGGGTTGGTCAGCATGCCGTGTTTCTGTGCCATGTGACGATTCATAAAGCATGGGACCAAACGTGTTCTTGCGGCAAGATACATAGACTGTGTCATTACGAAAGTAATCTGGTGTTTCCTTCCCTTGCAAATTCCCTTCCATTGGCTCTGTATTAACATTATATCAAATTAATATTACGTTAAACACCAATATTTTTAAAAAATGTACCTTACCCTTACAACAACATGACCTTTATTTTTCTGCCTTTTGGATCTCCTACATGCTTTCTGTAACTCTCTGTAAACCTCCCCCCTAAAAAAAAAAAAATCCTGTAGGAATAGCCAGCCAGCTGTTTTTCAAGAGGGGTAGCCATCCAAACCCCTGGTCTCTTTATGAGTCATCTTGTTTTAGGAATCCATCCTATGTTCTTTGACAAATGTAACTTTCCTCTTCAAAAGCATCACTGTGTGGAGCTTCTTCTACACTGAGACCAGCCTAGGCTGACTTGTTTGACACTTCATGTGGTTTCCTACAAAACGAACCCAAACAAAAGTTGAAAATATGTGTGGCCATTCCTGACTTTAAAAAGAGAGTCATGGGGCGCCTGGGTGGCCCCGTCGGTTAAGCGTCCGACTTCAGCCAGGTCACGATCTCGCAGTCCGTGAGTTCTAGCCCCGCGTCAGGCTCTGGGCTGATGGCTCAGAGCCTGGAGCCTGTTTCCGATTCTGTGTCTCTCTCTCTCTCTGCCCCTCCCCCGTTCATGCTCTGTCTCTCTCTGTCCCAAAAATAAATAAACGTTGAAAAAAAAATTTTTTTTTAAACAAAAAGAGAGTCAGTGTTTGGCCTGGGTGGTCCTAGTGAGGCTAGTGCAGAACTCAGGCCTTTTCTTCAGGGGATGGAGGTGCCACTTAGAGGTCTGGGTGGCTTCTGTTTCAATTTTTTTTTTATGTTTATTTATTTTTGAGACAGAGACAGAGCATGAAGGGGGGAGGGTCAGAGAGGGAGACACAGAATCTGAAGCAGGCTCCAGGCTCCGAGCTGTCGGCACAGAGCCCGACGCGGGGCTCGAACTCACGGACAGTGAGATCATGACCTGAGCCGAAGTCGGACGCTTAACCGACTGAGCCACCCAGGCGCCCCTGGGTGGCTTCTGTTTCAGAGTGAAGCCAGCAGTTAAAACAGTAGATTCTGATTAACTAGTCACACAACTAAGAATTATTTTCACAAATGAGCATCATTGAAACAGTGCTCTGGGGCACGCTAGTGAGATTAGTAGTTCTAAGAGGAAAATAGATTCCATCTTCAAATAAACTTGGGACAAGGTGGGTTACACAAAACTCTACTGACCGCTTTACTGCACAACCCCACAGAGCTGTGAGTATGTTGATATTCTCTGTGACCTCTGAAACTTTTCCCCCACATTATAGTTGTTAACATACCCAAGTGCACTATTCCTGGGTGGAATATATTTTGAGGAATATTAAGTAATCATCATTATCATCACCTACACTGAGTGCTTACTAGATATTGAGTACTGTTGGGGATTTTACATGCTGTATCTCACTTAATCCTTTCAACATCTCTGGGCGATGGGCGCTATTCATTGTCCAGTGGTGCAGAGCACAATGACAGCACTAGTGAATCACAAATCCTAATATGCATCCAGGTCTGTCTGATTCCAAAGGCTGCATGCTTAGCCAGTAAGCTACATTTGTTATAGCACTACTGAACTTTGAAATAGTCACCTCGTGGAGTAATACAGTGCATGACATTGATATATACTTTCCTGATACTCTGAGAACTATCCTATCTTCTCACGCCCTGAGATCCAGCCTGGCAGATCCGTCTATCAGTGAGCACCTTCTCACCATGCTGCAGCCACTCAACCAATGAGAGCTGTATCAAGCATACTGGAAATGTGCGTTGTTTTCTTCCTGAGGGCCTCTCTGTGTGACCTCTATGTGTGTGTCAAGAGATGTCTAAATGATGGCACCCGACCTCCTACAGAAAAATAACAAAAGACACCAAGCTGGATGTTAAAGTTTGATAGCGTGTCCGAGGACACAGTGGAGGACACAGAAGGTAAAGATTAGTGGGCAACTAGGGGTTGGTGGCAATCCTTTGGCAAATGAAGGGCACCACTGTGGCCTGGGAGCAGTCACCAGCCATTGTGTGAAGCTCTGGCTGGAGGCTTGCCCATAACCTCAGGATCTGAAGAAGACAGAAAAGCTAACGCCAAAGAACTTGCTGGAAATCCCTCTCCACGGGGGCCATTCCGTATACTGCCGTGATTGCTCCCATTTAAAGACCCTATCTCCTGTGCTAATGGGACAGCCTTGTGCGGCCTCTTCTAATAGACTCCACACGTCTCAAAGCAGTGACCAGACTTCTTCCACGCTGCACTACAGTCTTCCACACCTAGGGATGAGAAGTTGACAATGATATAATTCTGCCTATCAGAGAACTACTCCCCGAGGGCCATGGCAATATGTTCTGTGGGAAGAACGCCCAGTCTGAAAACTTCCCATCTCAGGAAATCTGGGAATAAAAATGGCCAGACTTGGAAGACCTGATTTAGGGGAACCCTATTCCTATTCCCCCCTCTCTTAAAGTGTCCCCTCATCTTCCCCATTCAAAAAGTTAGGACTTCTCCATGCATACGAATTAGGCTTTGTTACATAAGAACCCACCTCTAATGCTAATGGCTTAAAATTGCTTGCACTTGTCTTTTATTATGAATCTGATTGGCTGGGGAGTTCTGCTGATTCGAGCTTGACTTAGCTGATTTTAGCTGGGCATACACATGCATCTGTGGTTGACTGGTTAATCGTCAGGAAGCGGGCTGCCCTAGTATGGCCTGAGCTAGGAGAACTTCCCTCTATCTCTACCAGGCTAGCCTGGGTTCATTCTCATGGTGATGATGTGGGTTGAAGAGAGGAAAAAAGTAAATCCCCACATGTAAGAAGTTTTGAAGCCACTGGCTGTGGTACGTTTGCTAACGGTCCACCGGCTAACGCAAGTCTCATGATGAGCTCAAGGTCAGAATGGAAGGAAACAACTGTAGGGGGAAGGCCAAGGTAGGCACTGTTAGACATCAAATGAGTCTCTCGACTTGAATTTAAATCATATGGTGAACAGAATGGTAAAAGTGGCTGGGTTACAGCTAAGAATCCTACCAACCGAGGCCCTTCGGTGACTTGTAATTCTAGAATTAGCCTAAAACCTCATTCAGAATACTGGATTGACCGCTTTATGTAACTCTGACCAACTGAAAGAATGCAGTAATGCCAGAGACCAAGATATGCCACCCCCAAATATGCCATTTTGATATCAGAATTGTTTTAAACTGAAGACATTTGAAATTCAACAGATGCAGAATGGTGGTTTCGTGGGGCTTATCTGATGAAAAGCAGAAATTCCTGGGAAATCAGGCCACCATAAATTCCTCATTGGGGTGGGTCTGTTCCTGGAACAGAGACCAAGAGTAAACCTACCATAAATCCTCTCTCTAGCGAAATTTTATGGCCCTGAAAGAGCGTATATACAGCATCATTCCTATATAGACCAGCATCACAAATCACAAATCTCTCTTATTCTCCTAAAACTTTGTTATCCTAAAAAAAACCTCTCTTTTTCCATAGAAACGTTTTCTCCCTCTTTTTCCCCTATTAAGGTGTATGAGCCCCAATTCTAACCCCTTTAAGTAACTTCTCATCAAGCATGCCTCCGTGTATCCACGTTGTGTGTGTAAATCATTTTTTTTTCACCTGTTAATCTGTCTTTTTGTCAACTTAATTTGCAGGGCTCAGTCACTCCACCTAAGTGAGTGCAGGAAAGGCTTTCCCCTCTCATACAGCACCATCTCTATGGCCCACCAGGTCAGGAACCATACTCTAAGAATGCCCTTGCTATTTAAACCATTTAAGTTGGGGTCTTCTGTTGCTCACAGCTACTAACATCCTATCTAATCGAATATTAGGTTTGAGTTGCTTCTTGAACAACTAAAGGGAGCTATGAAGGAAACAAATGGACATGTGAATCTATATTTGGAAATAGAGATAAGGGCAGGAGATAGATATTTGAAGGTCCTAGGCATATAGATGTTACTTAGAGTCACGTGACTAGACGAAACCACATCGGAAGGATTGTAAAAAGAGCAGAGAGCTCAAAATGGTGCCATGGGGCACTCAGATATTTAGAAGTTGAGCAGGGGGGAAGCTATCAAAGAGACTCAGAGTGACCAATGAAGTAGAAGGGAAACCAGAACAGGGTGCTACCAAAGAACAAAGGGGAAAAAAGGAATCTCGAGAGAAAAGAGGTGTTGGATTGCGTTGAACATTTGTGAGAAATCCTGCTCTAAGTGCTTCAGGACCTACAGAGCTTCCTCTGTTCCGGAACCTGCACGCTTGCCCCCTATGCTCCAGGTTACTGAACTTCTTCTTCCTCTGTGTCACATCTCAGGCTGTACTCTCCTTACCTCTGGCTTCACCTACGTTGCAACCTCCACATGAAACATTCCCCCGCTTCGTCTCCCCTCTCCAACTCCTGCTGCTGTTCCAGGTCTCAACTCAGACACTGCTGCTTCAGATGTGGTTGTGGGGTCCCTACCCTTTGCCCCCCAGGAACCCCACACTTCTCCTGTTGAATTTGTCTGGGCTGCCATAACAGAATCCTATAGACTGGGAAAATAGAGACTTATTTTCTCACAGTTTTGGAGGCTAGACGTCCAACATCAAGGTGCCATCACTGTTGGTTTCTGGTGAGGACTCTCTCCTTGGCTTCCAGACGGCTGCCTTCTTGCTGTGCCCTCACGTGGCCTTTCCTCTGTGCGTGAATGCAGAGAATGCACTGGTGTCTCTCTTTCTCATAAGGACATCAGTCCTGTAGGATGAAGGCCCCACTCTTAGGCCCTCACTTAGCTTTCCTCACCTCCTTAAAGGCCCGATCTCAAAAACAGTCCATTGGGGGTTCAGGCTTCAGCACGAAAATTGGTGGGACACCGTTCAGTTGATAACACCCATCGGACACGTATTGGAAGAGAACTTGTCTCCGTTGGACTATAAGTGCTGTGGAGCCAAGTCCAGGCAAAGTGTATATTCTATTTTCTATTATCTTCACATACCACAGTGCCTGGAGGTGCTAAAAATATTTACGGCCCAAATGAATGAGATCATGAATGTAGGGTCCACCTCTGCTATACCATCTGGCTAACCCACATAGCTAGCCAAGGCTTTACCCTAATTGGGAATTCTCCCAGGAGTGTCCCATTTTCAGTGCTCAGTAAAATCTCACCCATTTGGAATAAATGGAGGGAAGCCTAGTGTGAATTAGGGAGAAATTATAGGATTTTAAAAGTTTTGGTATTTTCGAGGAAGCTCAAAAAAAAAAAAAAACCCTTATCTGAAATACTGCTTTGTAATCTGTTCACTGTTTGCCTTCAAACAAATGATGTTACAATTGTTTAAAATGTGATGAAAACACCCTTTCTTTAGTAAATGAAGCAATCATCCCAAAATGAGTTTTTACTATCCTCTTACTTCGTAAATTCTACTTGCTACAGACAGATGAGGCAAAGGTAAACTTAACCAGGCTTCCAAAAAAAAAAGTGAGTCCCAAATTCAGGATTCCAAAGGTCTCTATACTTTAGGAAAGCTAAAAATGATGAGAAGAGGGGATTGCAGATGGGCTCAGAACTGCAGTATTTCAAAGCTCTGTCTTTTGCTATATAAAGTCAAAGTAGTGAGTTTGATTTATAGATATTAGGATACTATCTTTAGAAATAGGAAGTCAGCAGTGGTATATATATTCTCCTTCCCTTGAAGATTGCACACACTTTTTTTTTTTTTTTTTTAAGATACAAAGATGATTTGGGAGCATAGAGAGAAACTTGGTGTTTTTTTTTTTGTTGTTTTGTTTTTTTTAAGGGTATCTCATTTCTAGGTTTTCCTAAACTCTAAAATACGTTAGGGGGGAAAATCTCTTAAGTTCCTAACCGTTCACTGGTGGTAACCCTTCAAGGATGCCTTTCTTCCTTTTTCTAAAAATAGAATGTGTTTAGGTAAAGGCTGACTTGGGATGTAAACGCCTAGTTGCAGTTAGACAGAGAGAGAAAAGGCACTCAGCTCCCGGAGGGTTCCAGCTTTCTCTGTGGGGCTGGATTAGGGCTATTATCCCAGTGGTTGCCCGGTGAGGCTCAGTGACATGTGACAAACAAGCTGACATGCAGCCCGTGCTGACCCAGACGGTACTAACAATAACACCCGGGCTGCCACACTCAGGCCTGCCCCTCCCTCCAACCAAGACCGTGTCAAGTGGAAACATGTCTCTGAGACGCGGCACAGACAATACCTCTGGCTTTAAGGACCATCACACGGAGCCAATTCCTTAAACAACTGTACAGCGTCACAAGGAAGGGACGGAGGCCAGGAAAAAACTACTACACTTGTCTAATTATTTCAGCGCAGCCCCAATGCAACGTTACCTTGACCACTTTGACCCTTGGCGTAAATGCAGATTTGTGGAGATCTCCTATTCCATGGGCGAGTTCTTGTGATATCATAAAGAGGAACACTATGGCCCAGGGATTTGAAGAGATTGCCCAGAATCAATAACACCTAAAAGGAAAGAGTGCAGTGACCACGTGCGCCATGGGCGGATTCAGGGGTGGCCTCTTTGTTCGGATTTATTGATAATTGTTCTCAGAGAAAAAGCCTCTGGCAAAAGCCACCTTATAATGAGTATTTTTCTCTTTGGCCCACAGGCAGTTCCCTAACATAGCTGTAGCCCACAGGCCCTGAATTATGAAAAAAGCCTTCAATTGCATCACAATGCAGAGTTTGAAGGTAAGCGTGACGCCATGTTTGAATTGAGAGAGTGTGAAGGTTTGGGGGGAGACCATTGGATCTGGTGGATATCTGTAGGTGAACGCTGTATCTTAAATGTCTGGATGCTCTTGGCAAGGTCCAATTTGGCCCCGGAAGAAGATGATGAGTCTCTCTCAATCACAGAGTCTGAGACGATAAGAAGCACACTCTGGTCCTGGCAATAACCCACCGATAAGATTGCCTTTCCTTGTCCTGATGGGATAAGAAAGACCTTGGCACTCTTCAGGCATTCAGGCTGCCAGGATAACACTGATGTGCACACGCGCGCGCACACACACTCCAGCCTTACGTGTGCACCGGCCCAGCTTTCTGAAAACAGCAATCCTTGCTCTCCTTTGGCCTGGGACTCTCTCCTTCCTTCTCACTGAATTTATAGGCTGTGGAGACTATTAAACTTATTTTTATTTTGCTCCTATCTGATAAATCAGAATCCCCTCTGGAGAGGAGCCTGTTCAATCAGCTTCCCCTTAGGAAATAGAGCATCAGTGCTTAGCCAGAGTATACTCACAAACACCCCTAGGATTGATTTGCTTTCACAGTTTCCTGAATTTGGGCCTTAGTTTTTTCATTGTGCAGTGGGATTACAATCACTTCCTCACAGAATTGTTGTGAGGCTTCAATAAGAGGAAACGATGTATATGACAGCTTTGTAAACTGGGGGGGCGGGGCAGGCTGGGGGAAATAACCGTCATTAAGAAGATCCATTGATCAATAGCCAAGTTTATTCATGTAGATATAAAAAGAGGATTCTGGGAGCATGCATTCTTAGCCATTTTCTAGCGGTATGAACTTTAACAAGCTAATTAAATTCTTAAAGGCTTGATATTCTTACCTGTATTATTAAGAAAACAACGTCCACTCTCACCAAGCTATGGCAAGAGTTAAAAGGATACCCTCTTGCACTGCAATGCCTAACACATAGTGGAGGCTTTCTAAATGGTCGTTATGGCTGTTGTGTTCACCCGGAAGAAGTTATGGCTGTTGTGTTCACTGTACAAATAGACTATTTCTTTCTTTCCTAACTTGTTAGCGTCCTTCTCTGCTCAAGAATTGAATCCTGACCTCAGTTATTGCTATGAGTGTGTAAGACTGTGGCCAATGAGACTGATGTTTGGGGCATGAAAAGAAATAATTCACGGACCGCGCTCTGAACACTTTGTTTGCATTTATGTGAGGCTTAGTATTTCAACTTCCTAGATTGAAAACAGAAAAGGTACCAAGAAACTTAAAAGGCGGGGGGGAGGGGGAGCAAACCGAAACAACTAACGAACCTTCCTAGTACACAGTTTGCTAAATTTTCTGTCAATTTTGCGAGAGGTTGGGTTCTTTACTGACTCCGAGGTGAATGGGAAGAGTTATATATTAGGCCTACCAAATGATAAACTGTAACTTTCAACTTCTAAGTTTAGTAAAGGAAAAAAGCCCCTGAATTCTTTCAATAAATAAGGTAGCTCTCAGAGCCATATTATGGTCTGTTGAGAGAGAAAGAAGAAAAGAGCAACATCAGGAAGCAGTGGGTGACCTACAGGGAAACAGTCTCCCCTAAGGTAAAGATCCCATCGTAGGACCCTGGGATACGGCCGCGTCCTATATTTGCACCCACGCGCTTATGTGAGGCTACCTTGTCCCTCTTCTCACCGAAGTTACGTGAGACAGAACTACACAAGTTCCTAGATGAACTTTTGTACATTTCTGCTATTATTCAGCACCCGAAAGAAGCTGATGGGCCTGGGGACCAGAGTCCCCCATGGCTGGGCTGACACTGGATCCCATTATATCCTCCAAAGAAAACAGGAGCTGGTGTTGAGGTGAAATAGCAGAAACCAAGGAGGCAGGATTTAGAATTGCAGTGGGCTGAAAAAAAAAAACAAAACCAAAAAACTGTAGCGCCTCCATCCCCCAGGCTCAGAGCTCCTCTCTGTCTCTTTCTCTCTCACACGCACTGAAAGGTGATATCCACTCACTCTTCCCAGGATAGTTCCATCTTGGTGCCATTTTTGTAAACGCAGATAACATGGCAGTGCAGTGTTGGGTGCTGCGAAACTTTGTCCAGGAACGTAGTAACCTGACGCCCAGTTTAGGAGTTTCTCTTTTAACAACCCTGAATAGCGCGTTCTTATTTGTCGCTTTGCAAACAAACATATGGAAAAGACCGAAAACACCGTAGAGACTGCAAATAGATCTCCCCTCCCACGCCAACCCGCATCACCGAATCCTGCATAGAGAATGGCTCTGAGGCCATTTTCATGTCTGGTGGTGGTGTGGTCTATCAGGGAGGTTCACGGAGGGCTCTGAACGGTGGAGGGGGGAGACACGAAGGATGCATTTGCCATCTTCGAACTACAGCTGTATTAAATAGACGCCCAAAATAATCACATGTGCATAGCAGTAGTGTTAGTGTCACCTAAAAATTACCTCCTCTGCAGCATGTTCGTCTTTGGGTTATCGGTTGTTCTTCAAACAGACTTGCCCCACCTCCAGAAAGGTATCACCCCTCGGATTTTCTCACACTAAGCTTGCATTACTTGGAGTTTCTGCCCTATCTGGGTTGGGTGTTGTTGCTGCTATAATTCTCTCTCTCTCTCTGTCTGTCTTTGTATCTGCAAAATCTCACCTGAATTACACTTCTGAGAAATATCTCTGGCTAACTCTTTGTTTGAATGTCACACACGTTGTCCGTGATATCTTTCATTTAGGTTCACTTGGCTCAATTTATCCTGCGCAACCCTAACCAGATAACGAATCTGTGCCTCTAACTGTGCTTTTTGCATCATTTCTCAAGGTAGTGATTTGTCTTTGGCACCTGCCCCCTTAAAGTAAGTCTAAGGTCTTTGGGTCCTTTAACACCACAAACTTGCCCAAGCAACTGCCAAGTTAATGACTTCACTGACTACGAAACATTTACCCCAGGCTCCAATAACCACAGGATCCATACTGGCCATCAATAATTCTCTGTGTGTTATTGTTCAGGTCCCGCTTCCCAGGAGGGGCCACCCTATGATGTGGTGCAGGAAAGACCAGCTTCTAGGCAGACTGCCAACAAAAGTTCTTAAGAAACTGACCCATTTCAAACACGTCCCCTTACCTAATTAAAATGACTGCTACCTCTGCGGAAGAAGTCCTTTAAACCTTCAAGACCTTTTCAGACTCTTGCCTAACTTTGGGCAGGTAGCAGACAACAGCTTCAGTCCCATCTTAGGGCGGCCACAAGTGCAAGGAGGCAAAGAGGAAACAGAAGAGGGATTTGACAGGTGACAAAGATACCTTCCCTTGTGCCAAAACTGTCCTTGCTTTCCATCAGCTATGCCTCTGTTTGTCTCAAGTGCCAACCAACCCCGCACTGCCTTATGCATAGAGGCAGCCCAGAGGGGGCAGAAACCCTTCTTCACAACGGGGAGAGAGTAGATGGAGCTTGTTAGCTTGAAGGGGGAGAAATGAAAACAAAATAGTTTTGCGACTGTCACCTGCCCCTTTATATACATCTGGCTACGTGAGTACACTCCTTCAGACTCTTTCTGGATGTCTTATTTTTTTTTAATGTTTATTTATTTTTGAGACAGAGACAGAGCATGAACGGGGGAGGGTCAGAGAAAGAGGGAGACACAGAATCGGAAGCAGGCTCCAGCCTCCGAGCTGTCAGCACAGAGCCCCATGCGGGGCTCGAACTCAGGGACCGTGAGATCATGACCTGAGCCGAAGTCGGACGCTCAACCTACTGAGCCACCCAGGCGCCCCGATGTCTTCTTATTTAAAAATGACAGTAACCATCTGATGGTGCCATCATGGCCACCAAAAAAAAAAAACAAAAAAAACATAAATTCATGGAAATGAGTTCAAAATAGATTATCAGGCAAAAATTAAGCGTGCACCTGGCAGATATCAGGGTGAGTAGCTCCCGGGTTGTCCAATATTATTAAATCGATAAACAACTGTCAGAATGGAGAGTGAAATGGGTGACTAATTGGATCCTGAGAAAAATTAAGGTATATTTATTTCTCAGATAGATTTACCTTCCAGTCTTCCACGTGGGAAAAACATTTTGCTTTCTTTTCATTTTTTCAGCCACTTGCGACAAGTACACAGTCTCGAATTCCCATGATAGGATTACACCACTATAAATAGACCTTGGAAACTCCACTCTGACTTTTAGACCCTGCCATTTACATTCAGGAATTTCCCCTCTCCCTTCCTGATATTTAAAAAGAGAAAAAATCTTTGCTATGCTTTTTTGGTCTGTGAGTTTCTCTTCTACATGATTTTCCATGCTACATGATGAAAAGCCTGCAGGAGGACCAAGAATGCAGAATTGTGTATTGTTTCTTAAAGTGAACAGAAGCCTTGGAATAAATGCCTACGTGTGATCCTCAGAGCCAGTCAATAATTCCAGGCACCTGCAGGCGGCAAACGTAAATTTGATAATCTGAGAAAATCCTATTCTAACAACTGGCCTATTTAAATTAATTTACAGTGTGCTTAAATCATATATCCTATTCAAATTACAAACAAATAAATATGTAATGCTAACCATATCTCTGAGAGATGGGTTCATGTAGCTCCTACCCACTCAGAGGAGGTAGCTGTGGGCTTACCTTAAATTATGCAGATGTCTGCTTGGACACATTGATCTCACAGGATGGAATAAAATAAAAGATATCAGTTCATTGTAACCTGGTTTTAATGGGGCTCAATCGAACTGAAAGGGAAGAACGTGAATCACAAGAGACACAACTATTATACCAGAATCTATACCCTGAAACTTGAGTGTTAATAAAAAGGGGCTTTGCCATTTCTCTAAATTGGTGATGGATATCATTTTTAGAGACTAAATTTTTACTGTTCTCACTAGGTAATCTTAGTTTAAGAAACTCTTCAGTTGACATGCACATGTATGAACTGTGTGTAGAGATAGAATTCCACCCTACTATTCCTACACCCAGTGCCCCGGTGAGAATATTTAATCCTGAATATTTGGCACTAACTTGGTAGGCTAAATACATTGTTGTCAATACAGTAGTTGTATGTTTGAGTGTAAACTCCCTCCAGACAAAATATAATTAATGTGCAGTCTAGAGGTGTATATTGTTTTGGTGACAATGATGGTTGGGTGTCTTCAATATTTTACCAGCTACTCCTATCAAACGCATTAAAAGAGGGGCGCCTGGGTGGCTCCGTCAGCTGAGCGTCTGACTTCATCTCAGGTCATGATCTCACAGCTTGTGAGTTCGAGCCCCGCGTCGGGCTCTGTGCTGACAGCTCAGAGCCTGGAGCCTGCTTCGGATTCTGTGTCTTCCCCTCTCTCTGCCCCTAACCCGCTCGCATTCAGTCTCTGTCTCTCTCAAAAATAAACATTAAAAAAAAATTTTTTTAAACGCATTAAAAGAGTTGTCATAATATGGCTTTAAGTTTCTAGGGGACATAACTTTTAAAAAATTTTTTGACAATATTAGTAGAAAAATCATCAAAGCCAGAAAGTAGAATGAGCCCTGGAGTCAGCAATAAAGACAGGAAAATATTTCGTGGGGATGATACAAAGTGATTCCTATAGGCCCATTAATGCAAAAGGCCCAAGATTGGGATGAAGAAAGCATGAGTGGAGTCTTGTGAGGAAGCGATAGGATGGGAAATAAAAATCCTCTCGGTGTCTGAAATGAGGTAAGTCTAGGTTAAGAATGAGCATAAGGTTGTGTTTTTCTTCAGGGTGCTCTGGAATAAGGGAAGAAATATTGGTGTGCGGGTGCAGGAGGAAGAAGCTACTGACTCCCTCGCATCCAAAACTGGACCAGTAGGTCCCCATCAATGGCACAGGACCTATGAGCATAGATGTTACTGCTACCGTCTACTGATGTCACAGCTCGTGATGCCTGTGACCATGTGCCTTCTAAATACGTATGGGCTGCCCTCTGGTATATTCAGATCTGGCCACTCAAGGCACACTGGTCGTATGGCAGACAGAAGAGGTCAATCAACCTCTGCAAGTGGAGATCTAGGTTTTCATCCCCAGTGTTTTGACTCTGAGTGACATGAAGAAAGTGAGTAGTAGGTCCTCCTGGTGGGTTTTGCTGAATAGGAAGAACAAGTCAAACCAAATAAATAATGACCTCCCTTTCAGCAAGTTGAGGTATTCACTTCAAAGACACCAAAGCATCCTTCCCTGAATCCCTCCCATTCCTGCTCCAACCACAGTGGTTGCCTGTTTACAGAAATAACCCTGAAGGGAGGGGCTGGGAAATGAACATGACAGCTGCCACTGTGGGCCGTGCTCGCTCGTTCCCCACAGTTGGGAAAGTCTTGGTTTCTCAAGAGTTCCGACAAATCTTGCAGCCAGTGTTCCCGCTCCCAGGGTTCTCTTCAAGATCTGCTACTCCGTCCCTCAGTAATGGAGAGTCCTTCATATCCTTCCTGGGTTCTGACCTTCAAGTCTCACTTAGTATTGTGTCCCAGTGACCACATTTTAGGGATTAAGCATTCTGAAATGTAATTGTAAATCCTATTGCTAGGCACTCAAGAAGCCAGTCAGGTTAGTCTAACCTTTAAGAAATACACTCACCACTATCTAGAAAACAAGCAAGATATGAATACTCCAACGGCTAAATTTTGTCAGCTGGCTTTTTTTTTTTTAATGGTTGTTTATTTTTGAAAGAGAGCAAAAGGGAGCAAGTGGGGAAGGTGCGGCGGTGGGGGGAGACAGAACCCAAAAAGCAAGCTTCTTGCTGTCACTGCAGACCCCGACATGGGGCTCGAACTTCCGAGCCGTGAGATCATGACCTGAGTCGAAGACAGATGCTCAACCAACTGAGCTACCCAGGCGCTCCTGGAGCTTTTTTTTTTTAATGGAAAAATTTTGTCTAGAACACCCCATATACGTATTTGACACTTTAGAATATTTCTTTCTTTTTTTTTTTTTTAATTTTTTTTTCAACGTTTATTTATTTTTGGGACAGAGAGAGACAGAGCATGAACGGGGGAGGGGCAGAGAGAGAGGGAGACACAGAATCGGAAACAGGCTCCAGGCTCTGAGCCATCAGCCCAGAGCTGGACGCGGGGCTCGAACTCACAGAGTGCGAGATCGTGACCTGGCTGAAGTCGGACGCTTAACCGACTGCGCCACCCAGGCGCCCCTAGAATATTTCTTAAAAAAGAATAGCATTAATGCGAGGATGGCTATAAAAAAATTTTACAACCCTTTATTTCCCAGATTAAAAAAAAAAAAAAAACAGACACAGAGATTAAGTGACTCGCTCAGGGTAATTATACTCCAAAATTCCTTTTAGGTTCTTATTTAATCAAATAAATTTAATAAAAATTGAAAACTCCAAGCCCGATACACATTTTATCAATAAGCCTGTGGCTCTGACTTTTGTCACAGTGTGAAAACCACACTGTGCCTGGGGGATCCTTTCTGCTCAGGACGGTGTTTCCTCTCTTTCGTTCAGGAAACGGTCGGCGGAGTGAGCAGACCCTGCCCGCAGATGGTCACGGGGTAGGATTTTCCTGCTGCACAAGGAGAACTTGTAGACCCAAGAGAAGGATTCCTTCTAGATCAAGCCTTCCTGGAAAATTCCACTTTAATCCGTGAATCAGAGAAACACTGGAGACAGGCCCAGTCTTAAAGTATAGCAGTTCTTAACCACTGCTCAGTATGCCCACCTCGCATCTAGCAGGAGATGGCAGGGGAGTCCGCTAACAGACTCAGTCTTGCTTAAAACAGCTGCTGTCCCAGCCACTGTTTTCCTGGCTCTCCTGGGACTTGGAAAGGGCTTCAGGGAGGAAAAGGAAGGCCCCAGTGCCAAGCGTGGCATTTTCTAGGGACACTGAGCACATGGAGAAAGCAAGAGAGCCACAGTGGCCGCCCCTGTCCCCCTCCCCCTGTCCCCATCACCCCTACCTCTCCCACCCCCTCAAAGCTTCGCAGGAATTCTTTGGCTTCCTAATTTAACATCCTCCAGAGCGTCTGGCTGGCTCAGTCGGTGGAGCCTGTGACTCTTGATTTCAGGGGTTTAAGTTAGAGCCCCATGTTGGGTACAGAGATGCCTTAAAAATAAAGAGACAAACCTTTAAGACAAAGAGATAAGATAACATCCAGAGAAATTCCCAGGGAGGCCACACCCCCAGTTATCTCTATTTTCCTTGCTTTCCCAACAATTACACAGAAGTTAAGAAAACCTTGAAATATTAATCACTGTTGTTTTCTTTCTTTCCAGCACTTCCTGACCTTTCCCCTAGTGGGCAGAAGTATCTACTTTGCAGAAGAACTAATGTTGTGACTGGAAGGCTGGAAGGAAAGGTTAGTGTTCAGAAGTTTTATGTCCACCTAACAGATCACAGATCTACCTATAACAATGGATATTTTGCTACTACACATACTGCTGCAATGAACTTGGACATACATTCCTTGCTCACTAGTCTATTCCTTGTGACAATTCCTATCAACAAACTTTGCTAGATCAGATCATAGACATTTTTTTCAAGGCCTCTGATACATATGCCAAAATCGCGTCTCCCCCCCAGAAAACTTGGCCTCATTTTCAAACTCACTGACTTCATGAGAGTGCATTTAAAAAAATTTTTTTTTCAACGTTTATATCCACAAAGATTAGTGGTGGTCTCTCCAGGCAGGCTTCCTGCTCCCCCCCACCCCAACTGGTTCCCTTCCTGGCTGCATGGGGGGCCTCCCGCCCTCCCAGGACATGTCCCCACCATCCCACGTGATCTTCCCCTGACCTGGGCAGTTGCCGAGCCCACCCGAACTGCCCCCCACGTGCCCGGCCCTCTGTCCACAGTCCAACAGCACTCACAAACTGGACCCGTTGACCCCTTGGCAGGCGTTCGTGAAGGGGAAAGACCCAGCCTCGTAGGTCAGTGGACGTGGGGCTGGAGTGGAGGAATTTACCCCGTAACACAACAAGCTGTAGGGTTTCTGGATGGGCAGAGTATTTTTAAACAGCTCACCACCACAACAAAAGTTGCCAATGCCGGCCTTTCTAAATCCCAAAGAATTCTGGGAAGGTGCTGGCTAAGGTGGATTGTGACCCTGCAGCAGTGGTGGTATTTACCACTGGCCACCATTAATTGGTCTGTGCCAAGCCGGCAGTGTGTACTTCCAAAACATTGTTTTATTTCGTTCTCACGACAACCCAACTATCTCATGGATGGAGGAACAAAGACTCCAGTGCTTCTGACCTTGACCACCGGACAATGCTCCCTCCTAACGAGAATAAAGATACTACTTTCCCCAAATACTCTACTCCCTAAAATATATTTTTATGAAAGATTCTACTTTAAATAAATACAGGAAGCTGTACTTTTCATTAGGACTTGAAAGGTTCCCCCCCTGAGTAAAATAAAATCTGGCCTACCAGGTGGTTTAAGACTCAGCTTCTAAGTGGGCGAATACGTTCATTTAGTACAAATGTGTATGAGGAAGGGTCTCCTCGGTCACTCACATGAAGGCATGAGAATCAAAACTGATTCTTTAAGGGACTAGTGAAAGCAGCCATGAACCTTGACCTCCCCTTCAGGGCATGGAGGTCCTAGCAGCTTGTCCCGTACAGCAAACTGGTCCTGTCACCTCTCCCTGGACCCCCACTTGAGAAGTCCTGACAGGTAGTAAGCTTTTGGAGAGTTTGGCTAATGGCAAGAAAGTGGCAAAGCAGACATGTTCCTCCTTAGTGTTCATGCCCCGTCCTTTCCAGGGAAATTTGCTGGGGAAGCCCCCTTCCATCTCAGAAGTAAAGAGGATAGTTCTCCATGTGACCCCTCCCCTCTCAACACAGATTAGTGCAACAGAATGAGTGGGTAAACACTGACCAGGTCATAAGGCTAATTTTAGGAGGTTTTAGGTTATTTGCCAATTAGGTCCTTTGATTCATTTCCCCCCGTGTGCGTAAAGCAACATATTTCTGCATCATTTAAGAGAAAAGAGAATTAGTATGAGCTACCAACAGCTGGCTGACAACCTTGAGCCCTGGGTGTGTTGGCACTGATCCAGATTTCACATGAGGAGTTCATTTTTGGTTAGTCAAAAAAGGGAAGGGGTTGGCCCAGATCCTGTTTCACACGTTCAGGAGCAAGGATTCGCCGTTCCCTTCAGAAATTGCTGGAGGGTGGCTCTGCAGGTGCACTTGTCTCTCCACCTGATACAAAAAGGACCGTTCAGCTGTCTGGGTTCTTCCTCCGACAAGTCTGTGCTTCAGTGCAGCAATTACACCAAGCAAAGGTTAATTCCCCTTTTTCTCCAAATCCCCTTTTATAAAGATCTATTATGTCTGCAGATTCCAGATTTTTTCTTAAGCTTCTTTTTCTTCCTCATGAATCCTACTCACCCTCACTTCGAGGTTAGTTTTTAGACTGAGGCTGAGTTTACTACCACAATAAAGACCTTCATATTTGTTGGAGAATGAAATCCTCTTAGTTTCCTAATCTGTGAGTCACCATTTCAGAATAATAAAAATTTCATGTTTCAAAATGGTCCTAGCCTTTCTTATTTTCAATGTAAGTAATCAATGCAAAAGAAAATTAATTGGGATAAAAAAAATCCTCCCAAATCCCACCACTAGAGAAGACTAACCACCATTAACATTTAATGTCTATGATTTTCATTATTTTTTCCCCACAAATTACAAGCAATTTAATAATTTGATTTTTTTTTTTTTTACATTTTGGATGTTAGATGAAAATAGAATAGATAAATGTCACTGTTTTTAAGAGGGGCAGAATACTGCAAAATATTAACATGCTTTAATCTACCTATAACAATGGATATTTTGCTACTACACATACTGCTGCAATGAACTTGGACACACATTCCTTGCTCACTAGTCTATTCCTTGTGACAATTCCTATAAACAAACTTTGCTAGGTCAGATCATATACATTTTTTTCAAGGCCTCTGACACATATGCCAAATCGTGTCTCCCCCCTCAGAAAACTTGGCCTCATTTTCAACCTCACTGACTTCCTTAGAGTGCATTAAAAAAATTTTTTTTTCAATGTTTATTTATTTTTGAGACAGAGACAGAACATGAACGGGGGAGGGTCAGAGAGAGAGGGAGACACAGAATCTGAAACAGGCTCCAGGCTTTGAGTTGTCCGCACAGAGCCCGATGCAGGGCTCGAACTCACAGACCACGAGATCATGACCTGAGCCGAAGTCAGACTCTTAACCGACTGAGCCACCCAGGTGCCCCTAGGGTGCATTTTTAAAATCCAACTCTCACAAATACTAAGTAAAATAGGTCTTTTTAAAATTTTTGCTCATTTGAGAGAGGAAAAAAATGGTACCTCCATGCTTTTTTTAAAAAAAAATTAATTCTAGTATAATTAATATACAGTGTTACGTTAGTTTCAGGTGAACAATACAGCAATTGAACACTTGTATACGTTACTCAGTACTCATCATGCCAACTGTGCTTTTAATCCCCTCCACCTCTTTTACCCATTCGCCCACCTGCCTCCCCTCTGGTGGCCATCAGTTTCTTCTCCATAGTTAAGAGTGTTTTTTGGTTTGTGTCTTTTTTGTTTGTTTTGTATCTTAGATTCCATGAGTGAAATCATGCATTATTTGTCTTTCTCTGACTTATTTCACTTGGCGTTATACTCTCTAGATCCACCTATGTTGTTGCATATGGCGAGATTTCATTTTTTATGGCTGAGTAACATTCTATTATATATATACCACATCTTATTTGTCAGTTCTATGGATGGATGGACACTCAGGCTCCTTCCATAATTTGGCTGTTGTAAACAATGCTGCAATAAACATAAGAGTGCATGTATCTTCTCGAACTAGTGTTTTTGTATTCTTTGGGTAAAGAGTAGTGGCATTACTGGATCATATGGTCATTCTATTTTTAATTTTGGGGGGAAGCTTCATACGGTTTTCCAATGTGGCTGCACCACTTTGCATTCCTGCCAACAACGCAAGAGGGTTCCTCTTTCTATATATCCATACCAATATCTGTTGTTTCTTGTGTTGCTGATTTTAACCACTCTGACTGCTGTGAGGTGATATCTCACTGTGGTTTTGATCCGCATCTCCCTGATTAGTGATACCGTGCATCTTTTCATGTGTCTGTTGGCCATCTGTATGTCTTCTTTGGAGAAATGTCTGTTCACGTCTTCTGCCCATTTTTAAATTGTGTGTGTGTGAAGTTGTATAAATTCTTTATATATTTTTGATACTAACCCTTTATCTGATATGTCATTTACAGATACCTTCTTCCATTCAGCAGGGTGTCTTTTAGTTTTGTTTATTAGTTCCTTTTCGGTGCAGAAACTTTTTATCTTGATGAAGTCCCAATAGTTTATTTTTGCTTTTGTTTGGATTGCCTCAGGAGACATATGCAGGAAAATGTTGCTATAGCCAGTGTCAAAGAGGTTACTGTCTGTGCTCTCTTCTAGGGTTTTTATCAGGATTTTTCACGTCTCACAATTAGGTGTTTAATCCATTGCAAGTTTATTTTTGTGTACGGTGTAAGTGGTCCAGTTTCATTTTTTTGCATGTAGCTATCCAGCTTTCCCAGCTCCATTTGGGAAAGAGATGGTCTTTTTCCCACTTCTCATTCATGTCTCCTTTATCAAAGATAATTGACCATAATATCATGGTTTTATTTCCAGATTCTCTATTCTGCTCCATTGATCTATGGGTCTATTTTTAGCTAATATCATAGTATTTTTGATTACTACAGTTCTGTAGTATATCTTGAGATCGGGGATTGTGATACCTCCAGTTTTGTTCCTTTTTTCCAAGATTGCTTTGGCTATTTGGGGTCTTTTGTGGTTCCACACGAATTTTAGGATTATTTGTTCTAATTTTGTGAAAAATGCTGTTGGTGTTTTGATAGGGACTGTGTTAAGTCTGTACATTGCTTTGGGTTGTGTGGACATTTTAACAATAATTGTTCTCCCAGTCCACGAGCATGGACTTTCTTTCCACTTGTTTTGGTCATCTTCAGTTTCTGTCATCAATGTTTTTATAGTTCTCAGAGTACAGGTCTTTCCCTTCCTTGGTTAAGTTTATTCCTAGATACTGTTTTTGGTGCCATCGTAAATGGGACTTTTTTCTTAAATTCTCTTTCTGCTATTTCATCATTAGTGTATATAAATGCAATGGATTTCTATATATTGATTTTGTATCTTGCAACTTTATTGAATTCATTTATCAGTTTTGGAAGGTTTTTTTTTTGGTGGAGTCATTAGGGTTTTCTATGTATAGTACCATATCATCTGCAAATAGTAAAGGCTTTACTTCTTCCTTACCAACTTGGATGCCTTTTTTGCTTTTTCTTGTCTGAGTGCTGTGCCTAGGACTTCCAGTACTATATTGAATAAAAGTGGTCAGAGTAGACACCCTTATCTTGTTCCTGATCAGTTTTTCGCCATTGAGTATGTTAGGTATGAGTTTTTTATATATGGCCTTTATCATGCTGAGGTGTGTTATTCCCTCTCAACCTAAGTCACTGTGTCCTTGTTGATTTTCTGTTTGAATGAGCCATCCATTGATGTAAGTAGAGTGTTAAAGTCCCCTATTATTTTATTACTATCGATAATACTCTGTTTGTTTGTTATTAGCTGCTTTATTTATTTGGGTTCCTCCATCTTGGGTGCATAAATGTTGATAATCGTTTATATCTTCCTATTGGATCGTTCCATTTATTATTACGTACTGTCTTTCTAAAGAAAGACGAAAGACTCTTGTTACAGTCTGTTTTAAAGTCTATTTTATCTGATGTAAGTATTGCCACTCTGGCTTTTGCACTTCCATTTGCATGGTAAATGCTTTTCTGTCTGTTCCCTTTTCACCTGCATGTGTCTTTAGGTCTGAAATGAGCCTCTTGTAGGCAGCATGTAGATGGGTCTTGCTTTTTTATACATCCTATCACCCTATGTCTTTCGATTGAAGCACTTAGTCCCTTTACATTCACAGTAATTATTGATAGCTACATACTTATTGCCATTTTGTTACTCGTATGGTTGTTTTTGTAGTTCTTCTCTGTTTCTTTCTTCTCTCGCTCTCTTCTCCCATGGTTTCTTGGCTTTCTTTAGTGATATACTTGGATTTCTAAATGATAGCCTCGACAGATAGAGTATTCTTGGTTGCAGATTTTTTTTTTTCTCTCAGCGCTTTGAATATATCATGCCACTGCCTTCTGATCTGCAAAGTTTCTACTGAAAACTCAGATGATCGCCTTGGAGAATTCCCTTTCCATGTAACTGTTTTCTTTCGCTGCTTTTAACATTCTCTTTTTATCGCTACCTTTTGTCATTTAATTATTTTTTTTAACGTTTATTTATTTTTGAGACAGAGAGAGACAGAGCATGAACAGGGGAGGGGCAGAGAGAGAGGGAGACACAGAATCGGAAGCAGGCTCCAGGCTCTGAGCCATCAGCCCCAGAGCACGACGCGGGGCTCCAACTCACGGACCGCCCGATCGTGACCTGAGCTGAAGTCGGACGCTTAACCGATTGAGCCACCCAGGCGCCCCACAATTATTATGTGCCTTGGTGTGGACCTCCTTGAATTGATTTTGTCGGGGGCTCTCTGTGCTTCCTGGATCTGGATTTCTATTTCCTTCCCCAGATTTAGAAGATTTCAACTACTATTCCTTCAAATAAATTTTCTGCCCCTTTTCTCTCTCTTCTCCTTCTGGGATCCCTATCATTACACTTCATGGTGTTGCTGAGTTCCTTTAGTCTATTTTCATTTATTATTACTATTCTTTTCCTCTCACCTGTTCAGCTTGATTGCTTTCCACCCGGTCGCTGATTCATTCTGCTTTCTCTGGTCTACTATTTATTCCCTCTAGTGTATTTTACATTTCAGTTATTGAGTTCTTCACCTCTGATTGGTTCCTTTTTATGTCTTCTATCTCCTTGTCGATGTCTCACTGAGGCTCTCCACTATTTTCTCAGTCCATTGAGTATCTTTATGACCGTTACTTTAAATTCTCTGTCAGGCATATTAGTCATCTCCATTTCACTTAGCTCTCTTGGGATTTTGTCCTGTTATTTCATCTGGGACATAGTCCTCAGTCTCCTCATTTTGTCTCACTCTCTGTGTCTGTTTCTATGTCGCTTGCTTTTGAAAGTAGTGGCCTTATGAAAAGAAGAAGTTCCTGTAGTGCCCTGCAGTACAGTGTCCCCTGTTCACCAGAGCCTGGCACTTCAGGAGCATTTCCTGTGTGTGTTGTGTGCACCCTACTAGTGTGGCTGAGCCACGTTTTCCTTCAGCCCAGTCATCTACAAAGGCTCTCTTTGCCTATTGGCAGGGTTTGGTCCCTGTGCTGTCAGTAGGCCAGTCCGAGGCTGCCCCCTTGGGCTTGAGTTGAGTCAGAAAAGGCATTTGCCAGAGCTAGATGCTTTCCCTGGGTTATCCCCCCGAGAAGCTTTTATTGGTGGCCATGACCTGGAGTCAGACCACATGTCTTCTCCCAGTCCAGTGCTGGAGCTACAGTTGAATTGGTGTGTGTGGCTATCTTCCCCTCTCCATTTTGGAGTGGTGCTGACCCTTGTCGAGGCTGCTTGCACACTGCCAGTCTTACGGCACCACTTGGATAGACTCCTGCCAGTGGCAGGTCCATAGAAAAAAGGCAGGGTCAGAGCTGTGATGCCAGCAAGGTTCATGCTGGTCTGCTATGGAGGGGGTTCTGCAGTCACCCAGGAAGACTCCTGCTGAGGCCAGGAGGGAGGAGGCCAGTCTGCAGGAGAACACAGGGGCAGAACACATCGTTAGCAAACTAGGTGGAGAGTTTTTGTGCTAAGCTGGTTCCCATGGGTGTCTGTGTATCTAGGCTTGGGGGTAAGGGAGGGAAATGGCACTTGCCAGCTCCTCTGTTCTTAGGTCTCCCAAGGATCCCTGCCTCTCTAACACAAATCTTAGATCGGTAAGTAAATCTCCCTCCCGTATACCCCAGGTATTTTTCAAATTGCTTCTTCTAAGCTATATCTCTCTCAGACCGTTTGTTTTGCTCCTTAAGGACAGGGACTCAGTTTCCTCTCACCATCCCTGGTCTCACAGAGATAAGCCCGCTGATTTTTAAACTTCCCCGTGGTAAGCCCCACTGGATTATAAGAACTCAAGAAGTTAAGACTCTCTGTTTTCAAAACCAAATGTTAGTGGTTCATTGTCCCTATGCAGGTTCCCCATGCCTGGGGTGCCTGGGGTGGGGTATGCTCCTCCCCCTTCTCTTGGCACATGACATCCCTCCCTCCAGCAGACAGTCCCATGGGTCCCTTTAGTTCCCAACTGTATCTCCATTCTTTGTGGCCTCTTCTCTACATTTTGCTCTGGAGAGTCTGTTCTGCCAGTGTCTGGGTTGTTTTCTGGGTCAGCACCTATTTCTGATGTAGGTGTTATGTAGGTGTAACCATGGGACAAGGTGAGCTTAGGGTCCTCCTACACTGTCATCATCCCTGAGAAGTTTGTGGGGTTTATTATTATTATTAACAAGGTTTTCATATGCTAATAACTGTTCGTACTTTTTTTTTCTTTTTTGCATTGTCTATTCTCTCGTGCTCATTTTTCTTTTGGGATATTCATATTTTCCTTCCTGATTGTAGGAACTCATTACACACAAAGATGACATTTTCTAGACTGTATTTCAGGGAATTTATTGCACTTTGAGATGTTAATAGGTGTGTTGAGGGGAGGAAAAGACTTCCACGGTCAGATTTAACACATCATTTCCTAAGCTTAATTGACCATCAAACATTTTCTTCTCCTCCTCCTCCTCCTCCTTCTTCTTCTCTCCCTGCCCACCACCCCCCCCCCCCGCCCTGACAGAATACCCTCTGGCATCATTCAGGACACGAGTGTTCTGGGCAATAACATTTGAGAAAATGTTCTATGTAAGATATTAATGTTTTATGTGTTAGGTATGTGGCATGATTTTTCCGTATTACCGTTTGTCTTTTACTCTGCATGATTTTTTCCATACACTGTTTAATTCATGTATTGAAATCTCTCCGTATTTTCCTTTGCCGTTAAGTAATTTAGAATATGGACCCTGAAGTCACAATTATTTGCTTTGAATCCTGGCACCATTACTTGTGGGGATCTTGGGAGAATTACTTAACCTCTCTATGGCTCAACTGTATCATTGAGAAAACGGGAAAAGTACATATAAGTACCTATAAGCTTTTGTGAGGATTAAATCACTTAATACAGATAAAGCTTTAGAATTGTTTTTGACACAGAGTGTCATATAATGATGATGGGTTATTTTTTGGATGATGGAGAAAGTCTTTCCCCATTATACATGTTGTGAAAAAAAAAAAAACTATTCAGGGGCGCCTGGGTGGCTCAGTTGGTTGAGCGTCCAACTTTGGCTCAGATCACCATCTCGCGGTCCGTGAGTTTGAGCCCCGCGTCGGGCTCTGTGCTGACAGCTCAGAGCCTGGAGCCTGTTTCAGATTCTGTGTCTCCCTCTCTCTCTGACCCTCCCCCGTTCATGCTCTGTCTCTCTCTGTCTCAAAAATAAATAAACGTTAAAAAAAAACACAAAAACTATTCATAGTATTGTTTTGGAAGTTAGTATTTTTATGGAAATTAATATGGGTATTAGCTATAAAGCAAAGAGTTTACTTTTCCCCCCAGTGGTTGAGTAAGTTTTTCCAACACCATACATTGATAACGTTTCCCTTTATCATTTCCTGTTACTTTCTTTTTCTAGATTTTTCTCTCCTGATCAGTCTGTTCTGATGCCAAGACCCCTGCTTTCCTATTTCCTTTCAGAAAAGTCACAGCTACGTTGGCCGGAATCGAGAGCACATGTTGGATTCCCCCTTAGAGTTGCCCCAGGAGACACTTGGGCAGGGTGTGAGGGACCTTGAAAGTAGGATTTGGTTTTCTACGATGCAGATGGGAAAGATAGGCCCCAAGGGCCTTTGATTTTAACTGTTACTGTGCCTGCCAATACTCATGTTCTGCTGAGGCCCAGTTGGGATTACAGCCTGTTGGATTCCCTCAGGAATGTTTGAACCCTGTGTGCATTCTATCACAGAAAAATTAGTGTCTTCAAATTCCATCTGGTCTTTCTCCTTCCTGTGGCCTCAGCCACGTAACCTCTAAATTACTAGGAAAGATGTGAGAGGAAGGAGACACTAACCTGATCCATCCCAGGTGGTGGGAGGAGAACCAAGTGGGCCCAGTTGGAAGGAAGATCTGATACTGGGAGGCTTCATAGAGGTGGGACCAGAACAGCTTTTGAGGACATTTCAGTCACAGCTAAGGGAAAACCAGAGCACTCAGAATTATCCACAAGGCCCAACGCAGCCGCCTTCTTCTCTACACCCCATTATCTCTTGTTCACCCTGTTCCCAACAGCCTCTTTACTGTTCCTCAAACATATTCGTACCTCAGGGCATTTGCGCGTGTGCGGATCCCCCTGGAAGTTTCTTCCCCCAATACCCACACTCCTTGTTTCCAAGTCAGTGTGAGTGCTGTGCTCAAACGTCAGCTTGGTGAGGCCGTCCCTCACCATCCCATTTAAACCCGTGCCGGCCCTTCCCGCTCGCTGATTTACTTGTCTCAATAACCCTGGTCACTGCTCAACACGCTATTTTACTTCTTGTTTATTGTCTGTCTGTCCACCCAAGAACGTGAACTTCCTAAGAGGGTTCGCTGTGTGTTGCGTCTCTTGAAAGTTACAACAGGCACGCGCCTATGGTGACTTCTTTCATTAGATACCTGAACTTCATACCTGAGGCTTCCACAAAAGCCAAGCAAGACGAAATGTAAGCTGAAACCACCGTGCGATATCACCACACACCCACCACACTGGCTAAAACGAAAATACAGAAAACGCCAACCGTGGCAAGGGTGGGGAGGGGAGAATTCTGACACATGTTGAAAAACCGGTAGCACAGAGCTGAAAGGTCGACGAGTGCCCCTGCGAAAGACAGGCGACACGATGTTCACAGCAGTACTGTTTGCAGTGGCCGAAATCTGGAGCAAAACAGGAAAATCGATTTTTGAAAATGTGCTATGTTCCCGGAGTAGAATACCGCACCGGACATGAAATGCATGATCTATGACCCCGTGCAATCATGTGGATGAAGTGCGCAGACGGAACGCCGAACGAAAAAGACACAAAACAGCGTCTCGTGTGTGTTTCCATCTGTGTAAGATTACAAACAAGTAAAACTAATCCGTTCTGCTAGGAAGTCTGGAGAGACTAGGAAGGCATGTGAGCGGCACTCTGGGCTTCTGATGGCACTGTGCTTTTTGATCTGAGCGCTGGTTGCACAGGGATATCCATCTTTTGAAGATTCGTCGAGCTGTATACTTATATGTCGACTCTTGTGCACGTAAAATTTGCTGAAAAGCCTCAGAGGTGCGGGCCGCTCATTTGTTAAAGCGACTTGGCACTTCCTACAAACTGAACCTATTCGGGGAAGCCCTGCTCCAGCCCTGTGGAGGTGGAATAGGGTGGGGTGGAGGGCACCTTCCGACTGTGGCAGAAACACACCGCTGAGATGCTGCCAGAATGCAAAATGGCGGGAGCCTGATGGGGGGGGGGGGGGAAGGGGGGAAGGGGGGAAGAAAGCCGGTGGAGAGCCTTGAGTGCCTGCTGTCTTAGGTCACTTATGGCCCCAGGGCAAACGCTGCCTCCCATCAGGGGCAGAATTGTGAAGACTCTCCAGCCAGCCTTTGGGAGAGCAGCCACAGGCTGTGCAGGGCGCTCTTCTAACCAGATATTGAAGGAGAATACCCTCTGCTTAGAAGCTGAATGTGGAAACTTTGTTTTAGAAGGTGGCAGAAAAACAGCAGAGAGAAAAAACAGCTAGAGGGCAGGTCCTGAGTAATTTCTGAAGAGAACCCTGCAGCAGAAACTGTGGCTGACAGGCCAGAGATAGCCCCATGTTTCTTCCCATTAGCAAACATAAACAGGAAAAGGAGGGTCAGAACATACAGGAACTACAAGGCCCCACTAGGGTGTTGATGGCTCACCCCACTGCCGACCTACACGCTTTGGAGCACGCAGCGCAGCGTCCCCCGGCAAAGCTTCGAGGATCCCACTGCTAACACTGGAGAGCGTAGTCCTGGGAGCAAGGCAGGACCTGAAGGAAGAAAAAGACGATCCCGTGACATTCAATCGCTGTGGAAAGGAAGGGGACAAAGACCTGTAGCTGAAAGAGAACCTTTCTTCAGTATTGCAGGGTTATAGGCCCCTTGGAGAAGGTTGGGAAACAATGAATTAGCCAAGGATGTGCATCGTTTCCAGCCTTCCAGGAGCAGGCTCTTGCTGGAGACAACCTCCAGCCCTCAGTCCCCCGGATCTGGAAAGGCCCAGCAGAAAAGGCTGCCAAGAGAGGAGAGATTTGGATCTCAGCATTGCTAGTTAGGGAGTCTTTAATGACACTCCAGAGCCAGCACCTGCACCAACATCCTGGCCTTGGATTCTGCGGCCGCAGGGCAGAAGCCTCCCAGCACTCATATACGTGAGAGACAGGGAAGGAGTGGGAGTGGGTGGTGGTCAGAGAAGAACACGGCAAATGCAGGATGTTTGCAAGAGGTAGATGGGTGCACAGGGCCGGCTCTAGCATGCTTACTGTACGTGTCCAGACCCATAGGCAGCATATTTGGGCAGTTAGCATGGCTATCCTTAAGCACACCCCATGTGCAGAAAGCTACACAAATATTCAAGCGCTGGCTTGTCCCATTTCCTCTCGCAAGAGTGTCCCAAACCGATCCCTCAGAGGATGGAAAGTTTCGGTTGTTTTACCTGAGGAAATGCAGATGAGGCTAATAAGGAGGTTCCAAGCCGAGGTCAAGTCAGTTGACCTTCTGCGAGCGCAGGGTTCACTGTTCCTAAGCTGAGAGCAATCTAGAGTCGACAGACAAAACTCCTGACCATTTAGGGAATTGCACTTTCTGAGGAGAATAAGAGATAGCAGCTACTAGCTCTGAGCCTCACCGCATGTGCGTTGGGAAGAATAAAAATTCAGATAAAAGTTACATTTGGGTAGACTATTGCTTTCTAAAGAGACACCAAAAGAGACCCGAACCCGAAACCTAGGTCGAGAATGCCCGACACTGCTTACCGGAGACAGTTTTTAAAGCCAATTTTCAGGAGCAAACAGAATCAGACCCAGATGCTACCAAGAACAAGGAAAAGACAATTTTGCTGCCTGGTTTTAAGTGATATTCACATAACTGAGGCACGTAACTGCTGCCTCAGTTTTAAGTGATATTCACAAGATATCCTGGGGCTCCTGATACTTGCAAGGGGTTGATAGAAAGGATGATGCTGATATGAAATATACGGAAGTACTGATTTCTTTAGATAATAACATATTTTACAAGGCCTCAGGAGCACAGGAATTCTGATCCCCCAGATTCAGAGCTGCCTGGAAGAATCAGGGTTGACTTGTCCATTTTCAAATACAGGCTCCACCGGATGCATAGCATCATAACAAGGTACGGGCATATCCTGAGTGGATCTTTCCTAACACTCATTGGCCATTTCCCACAAATCTTGGAGAATCAAAGAACTCAGAGGCTTAGTGGATGTTATAGGAGATTTGAGGGTAGCCATGCCATTGGGACAAACCCTTTCTCTGACCTGACCCAGGAATATCAGGCCCAAGCTAAAAAGAAAAGGGGCCAGAAGAGGCATCCGTGGACAAAGAGACGCCAGAGCGGAAGTCTTTGAACTCTGGTAAGGGAAGACCTACAGGCAGATGCTCAAAGCCTTAGTGGCCCTTTTTCAACCAGGTTCTTGACTAGTATCTGCTGATAGCACCTGGTTTTAAATCCCTTAGTTTAAACACACTGACACCTACATGGGGAGCTTCAGAGTTGGACTGTCTCAGGAAGATGCTGAAACATGGCTCAATTTTGCTGCAGAAGCTTGAACTCCATGGGATCCAATATCCCGTTTGCAAATCAGAGATTCTGGCCCTAAGTTAGGCAGTGAGATACAAGTTTTAGGAAGTGTGCATGTGAGGTACAAGGATAATCAACAAAAACCCTCTCACCTCTGGGCCCACCATGCCAAGCAGGATATGACAACGGTAGCGGGTGGTAGTGTTGGGTGACTATTTTCAGGACTGCTGTCCTCTTGTAGCTTCATCCACAAAATGCTACACATCCTTGAAGGAGTCAGAGCCCTGTGAGATCCCCAGGGTCCAGGGAGATACAGTTTTCTTTATGCCACAGAACTTGGGGGCTTTCCAGGATGGAGCCAGTGAGGCTTCTTACTTCTGGGGCTCTGGTAAATCTAATAACGGCTCCAGCAGGGAGGGGCCAAAGGGAAACTCAGAATAGCTAACGGTCAAGGAAAGAGACCCAGTCCTGTTGGGCTGACCAGAGTTTTCTATAGGTGAATTTGAATGTGACGTTGAGATGAGCACAGATTCCAACTACGTGGTGGTATGTTATTAAAATGGGTACTGGAATGTCCTCTATGAAGACACTTTCCCAAGAGTCCTATAGTATGGTTCTGAAAGACTTACAGAGCTTTGAGTGGAATATATGAATGTTGGAAAGCTTTACACCTGTGGAAATCTTTAGTGGGCAGAACTCTGGTGCAGTGTCCTCCTTATACATCCCACCCTAACAGTTTTGATGGTACTGAAAATAATAACTTTTAAAATTATATTCAGTTCTCTAAACTAAAATCTGAGTTTTGTTACTATGACTATTATCCCAGAACTCTTCCTTGTTTTCTCCTAGGCGTCACTGAGAGGTCTCCAATTTCTTTTCTTTTTTTTTCCGGATAAAGTTCTAGCCATTTATTTCTTGATATCTATCTAGCTCGGACTCCCACCCCGCCAGTACTTTCATTCCCGTCAAATTTCACTTTATAGATCCCTGTATCTGATCAGTGAGTTTCTTGCTTAACATCTTTCAAGACCTCCTGGAAGTATCTTGCCGGAAACCCACTGTCCCATCGTTTAAAAAGATAGGGGCGCCTGCCTGGGTGGCTCAGTCGGTTAAGCGTCCAACTTTGGCTCCTGTCATGATCTCATGGCTCATGGGTTCGAGCCACAAGTGGGGCCCGGTGCTGACAGCTCAGCGCCTGGAGCCTGCTTCAGAGTCTGTGTCTCCTTCTCGCTCTCTGCCCCTCCCCCACTTGTGTTCGCTCTCTCTCAAAAATAAATAAACTTTAAAAAATTCAGCTAACTCTTCATTTTCCATATTTTTTTGATTCCGAGGGTAATAATACCAACCAAAGTGCATGTAACCTGTGTTTCCTAAGGCCTCTTCAGCCTGGGATTTTTAAAGGATCATATTAAACCCTTAATTATTCCTCTGCTTCTTCTCCTTTCCAAGCCAGTGTGCCTGCAGAGAGATCACAGAGGGAAATGACTGTCAGTCAAGGAGCCACTCCCTAGCTGGCTTGAGGCACTCCTAATCTACTTCAACCAGTTAATCTCAACCCTAGTTTTTGAATACAATTACCTGGGAACTTAAAGAAAAATACCCTAATGTCAGGTCCTATCCTACACCTTAGCATAAAGCTCTAGCAGCAGAATGATTTTTTTTAGGGGCACCTGGGTGACTCAGTCGGTTGGGCGACCGACTTCGGCTCAGGTACTTCGGCTCAGGTCATGATCTCGCACTCCGTGAGTTCAAGCCCCGCATCGGGCTCTGTGCTGACAGCTCAGAGCCTGGAGCCTGTTTCAGATTCTGTGTCTCCCTCTCTCTCTGACCCTCCCCTGTTCATGCTCTCTCTCTGTCTCAAAAATAAATAAACGTAAAAAAAAATTTTTTAAAAAATGATTTTTTAAAATACATTATTTAAAAAATATATATATTTATCTTTAAGAAAGAGAGACAGCATACACAGGGGAGGGCCAGAAAGAGAAGAAGACACAGGATCCCAAGCAGGGTCTAAGCCCTCTGTGCAGAGCCCGATATGGGGCTCGAATTCACAAACAGATCATGACCTGAGCCAAAATCAAGAGGCCACTTAACCGACTGAGCCACCCAGGTGTCCCCCTGCAAATGATTCTAATGTGCACCCGCAGTTGTGAGGAACCACTAAGCCATGGTAGCCGTGAGTCCTTGCTGAGAGCATCTATGTGTATCCAGATGTCAGTGCATGCAATCATGGCACGGAGAAGTAGCACAAGGAATCTCCAAGTCATCCAAATTCCCCCACTCACTGCTTTCTGCCTTTTTTTTTTTTTTTTTTTTTTTTTTTTTTGCCTTTCCTACTCTTCAAGGTAGCGCTCCTGTCATTCAAGTGACTTCTGAAAACACAAGGGTGCTCTCTGTTCTTTCATGAACTCCTCTGCAAATTTCTTAGCAATTAGCACTTCAATCACTATCATCCATTCAGAAAACGTAAATCACCTTTTTGCTTTGAGTTAATCATTTTCCATTTTCCCAAGGTGATTCAGAAATTCAGAGCTCCCTGAAAGTGAGTGAGCAGGTGTGGGGGGCTGTGGACACACTTCACTGTTCCATTAATGGCAGAATACACCTTGAGAGGTAACTGGCAATGCCAACAACAACGAAAATGAGTATTTGTCCAGCTATGATAAAATAGAGAGCCTATGTCTGAAAACAAATTTTGATTTCTCTAGATTTCGGGCAGCGTTAAAATACACAATCAGTTCTAACCTTGTTTGCGTTAATCTCGACAGAAATTGCCCATTTGTTTTCAAAGCATCGGGTTGGAACATTTTGCTGCCACGTGGAAACCATGTCAACGATCATACTCAGGACATGAAATCCACTTGCACAGGGAGTCTGTGCAATTTTAATAATGTCTGCTAACCCGTTGATAAGCATACAGGAAGGAACATAGAAGAACTAGAATAGAGAACCATTAAGCCAGCAAATGTGTACTTTCTAAGAGTCCTCACTTTCTGTGATTAATTAGTACCCTCACCAGCCCTCTTACCAGAGGTTAAGTCATTTATTTACTCATTCATTCATTCAACCAACATTTTCTTAGAGATCTGTTTGGGTGCCACGTTCTGTGCTTTGAGTTAGGGCTGGACCAATGAACAAAATATAGTCTCAGCCTCCAAAATCTATGGTCTATAATCATATAAGCAGAAAATGACCTTTGCAAATTCTTTTTTTCTCCCTGGTATGCTCTTCTCCCATATCTTTGTCTGGCTAATTCTATTCAACTCTTTAGAGCTTGACTAGGATGTTACTTCATCTGGAAAGCTTCCCTTAACACTTCAAGTGAGGGGGCACCTCAGTGGCTCAGTCTGTTAAGCGTCCAACTCTTGATATCGTCTCAGGTCATAATCTCATGGTTCATGGAATTGAGCCCTCTATAAGGCTCTGTGCTGACAGTGTGGAGCCTGCTTGAGATTTTCTTTCTCCCTCTCTCTCTCCCTCCCCAACTTGCACACACACACACACTCTCTCTCTCAAAATAAATAAATAAACTTAAAAAAAAAACACTTCAAGTTAGGGTTAGGTGCCTTTTCTATATATTTCCATAGCAATCATAGCTTAGGACTTTGTACTTTCTAGTATAGTTACTTGTTTACGTATCTTGTTTACATATTTCCTTACTAAATAATGAGGAACTTAAGGACAAGTGTCGTGTCCGTCTTTGATGTCTAGCACATAACAGTAACTCAATAGATAATTAAATGAGTGATGGATATGTTCACAGGGTATTATGAGAATGCAGAGAAGATACACCAAAAGAGACCTCCCGTAAAAAGTGGCTGCTAAGTGAAGTCGTAAATGCAACATCAGAGTTACCCAGACTTGGGAATGCTTGGGAGGTAGAAGCAGGAGGGCAACACGGTCTATGTTAGAAAACCCCAGCAAAATGGTGTTGATAGAGGGCAAAATGTGAGGTAGGGTAGAGTAGAGGACAAGTTGGGGCAGCTAGAATAAGGTCATGGAGCATGGAGGGTTGTGACCAAACCAGACTCAAACTCTATTTTCCCTTTTGTTGCCATCGAAATAAATGAACACACAGCTTCAAATAGTCTCAGAAGCTGATCTCCAGGGGTTACCCATTTGTTCCCAGCATAGACGGGAGTCCCTGAGACACAAAACACACTAAAAACTCTTCTCTAAGAACCATTCTATACCCTGCCCCATGAGATTCAGTACATGGGTGGAGGAGAGCTCCACGGGGGAGTTGCCATGTCACCTGCTTGACACGCGTGGAAGGTTTCTGTCCTTAACTACAAATTATGGGTAAAACACCTTATCAAATGTGATGGGCTCATCTTTGCTCGGTGTCTTCCTCAAACCCAGCTCTTTTTGTTCAACCTGGGCAGGCCTGGAAAGAGTATATTGCCTAAATTCTCCTTACTCCATTGTGTTTTTAATATAAATCTTAGTAATTTAATGATTTACAATCAGTGCAACCCATTGAAGGCAGTCCCAGGCCTTTAGAAAACCTGCTTCTGTGTTAAGATCAACTGGTAGGATTCAGTCATTAATTAACTCAACAAGCATTTGATGACTACTTTCTTTTTTTTTTTTTTTAATTTTTTTTTTAACGTTTATTTATTTTTGAGACAGAGAGAGACAGAGCATGAACAGGGGAGGGGCAGAGAGAGAGGGAGACACAGAATCCGAAACAGGCTCCAGGCTCCGAGCTGTCAGCACAGAGCCCGACGCAGGGCTCGAACTCATGGACTGTGAGATCATGACCTGAGCCGAAGTTGGATGCTTAACCGACCGAGTCACTCAGGCGCCCCTAATGACTACTTTCTAGGGGCACCTGGGTAGCTTAGTCGGTTAAGTGTCCGACTCTTGGTGTCAACTCATGTCATGATCTCATAGTTTGTGAGTTCGAGCTGCGCATCGGCTCTGTCCTGACAGTGCAGAGCCTGCTTGGGATTCTCTCTCCCTCCCTCTTTCTCTGCCCCTCCCCCAATCTCTCTCTCTCAAAAAGAAATAAGCTGTAAAAAAATTTAATGAGCACTCTCTCTGTGTCAGACACTATGCTGGATTCCGGAGACCTGATAGTGAATGAGGCATGGTCTCTGCCCTCAGACTGCACAGTGGAAGAAGCTCGAGGACATGGAAACTGCTTATGCACAGACAGTGTTGAGGCCACAGTTGACCTGCCCGAGCTAGTGCTTCTTGTAATGTGGTCATCTGGGAACTGCTTAGAAATTCACAGCCTGTGGTGTCCATTCCAATTGAATGGGGACCCCCAATTGTGGGGTGACAATTGGATGGAAGTCGATGGCGGGTCCTGAAAGAATTCACCCAAATCAGAACAAAGGAGATAGAAGTTTCTTGAGTCCACCACAAGCAGAGCAGCGGGCAGGACAGTGAGGGAGAGGCTATCTGCAATGTGCTAGTGGGTGGGGGCTGTATCTAAAGGAGGAAAGTGAGGGGATATGGCAACGTATGGGATTTCCCCTTTTTTGATAACTGTGTCTGGTTGTCAGTAGCCCCTTGGTCAGTTAGGGTCTATGGGTATTTTGAGGTGGGTCACCTGATGGGCCTGTCTGTGTTCAGCCAGGGGTTCTCTATGGGCCCCTGCCTACATTCCATCCCTCAAGTCTGTTTGCCTAAAAGCAGCCTATACACGACCTTGAGCCCTTCTTCCAGATCTACTGAATCAGAACTTGGGACGTTGGGCCCAGCAATCTGGGTGTTAGCAGGAGACGACAGAGCTCATTTCTGTTTGGGATTCTCTGGCCTAAGCTCGGCACTGAATCATTAACCATTCCCAGACTTCCTGTCCACAATTCCCCTTCTCAGGGAACTCCTGACAGAAATGGAAAACACCAACCCAGAGTGACACTACCCAAAATAAAGTAGAATGCTGTTTTATCATGTAATGGCAACCCCAGACCCTTCCCGCTAGAATCACAGAGATGGACAGCTTCATGAAGATTGTTGTGGTATGGACTAGACGAGTCAGAACCATTTCAGTGTCATCATAGACGGAATCAACGGGGGTAATGTCATTCTCGTCTCCATTCTGCTCCCTGCCACTTAGCGGTGGAGACGATTTTTTTTTTTTTAATTTAAATTTCATTAAAAAGATATTTTTAAAGACCAACCATATCAGCTCGGCTGCACAAACCAACCAACCAACCAACCAACCAACCAGGAGCTTCAGAGTTATTTCAGCGCATGGGAATAGAAACAGGATAAACTGAAACCGTAAAACAAGCAACTTAAATGCTTCGGAAAATAAAGGAAGGGGGAGTGAGATCACAATCTGAGCATGTGTGTTTTGCAATCCTGTGGTTGTTCTAAACAAATTCAGGCAGATTGCTTTCTTTCTGGAGTTCCAGCAAAATGGATCTTGCCACCAGTGGACGGTTCAGAGATCCTGGCTGAGGCTTTTTGGCTTATTGCCATGTGTCATTAGTGACCTAGTTTCAATGCAGTGAGACCAGCCATGTCTGCAGGCCCCTGAATCAGCAGTTTCTCCTCCACTCACTAGCTCCAAGCTGGCAAAGCTGATACTACTTTTCACAGAATGTGCCCTCCCCTTGCCCCTGCACTCCCCCTACGAGCAGGGAAAGCACCATTTTTTCATAAAGATGTCGGCTTTGACCGGAGGCTGCCCCGAGAGCCCAGCTGTCATGACTCCTTCAAGTAAGCTGCTAAACTCGGAATTATCTTGGCCTAATAATTAATCAGGACTAAAAATAGCCCCAAACTGCCCGAGCTTTACTTAAATCCCACCCAGGTGGGAGAGGTGGTTTTAAAAAAGGGCTCATTGCAAAACCATACTTTGTGAGGCTTTGCACAAAAATATGAAAATAATTAACCAACATGTCAGTGTGGGAGACAATTCACATTTAATCTGACCCTTTAAAAAAAAATAATAATGCAACCTTTTCCATTGCACACTGACTTGAGATTATCAGCTCATGGTGGATATTAAAAGCAGTTAGGAATTGTACTCAGAATATTCTAAGAATACCCTCAAACACAAATTCAGGGAAAGAAAATAACTATTGGTTTAGAGCTACAAAATATAGCCTGTTGTCAGGCAGATTAGAGGATGAGTAGAGTTCCACCAGAGGGCGTCTTTGCCACCCTTCCGTCAAACCCAGTGCTCGGCATTTCCCAGATGGTTGGCAGGTCTTTGCCCTCTACAGTGTGTGCTCATAAAAGCAAAGGCTCTGTGTCCTGAAGAATGCTGCTTCAGTGACAGCTTTCTGGCTGCGACCGGCAGGCAAATGCTATCTCTGTGACATCACAGAAGCAGTTTCAAATGAGGGGAAAGCAAGCAAAACTTTAAAAGGGAAAAAAACGAATACATCTAGGTTGACTTCTCTCCATCGTGATCTATGTGTGTTCACTTTCTTGACACTCTAATGGTAAGAGCATGATAAAACGGAAGTACATTTATCACAGTTATCTGTGTCCAGCCCAAAGTCAGGAACCGCCATGGCACCAATCAAGCAGTGACAATTGGCAGGGCCAGGTGTATTTCAACACACCCTTCACCCTCATCATCATTTCCCTCCTCCCCCTACACACACCTCTGCCTCACACTAAGCTGTGCCCCTAGGGCCGTTTCTTCCTGATCTAAATCCCATGGCCTCTATCCTACTCCCTCATCCCCAGTTCTAAACTCACCTCCTCAAGGACAGTCAGGGAGGACTAACTGATGAATGAAATAATAGATGTGCCCCATCTAGCCACAAGTGAAGGCCATCTAGCTTTGGTCTCTCCTGACCAAGGGAGTGACATAACATACTAGGCAGGCAGCAGAGCTTTGCGAAAAGACCTTTACTCCCACCCCCACCTACACCCCCCACTCCCCCACATATCTGAATTCAGAAACCAAGATTCTACCGTGTACCAGCAGCAGAAATTAGAGGGGTCACTCATCCCCTCTGAGTTCAGCCTTCTTATTTGAAAAAAAATGATAATAAAAATATCTGTTCTACTGTATAGGTTATTCTGGGGCTAACATAAGATACTGTACGTGAAATTTTTTGTGAGTTATAAGGAGGTATGTAAACATACTGAGTACCTAACCCTGGAGCTGTTCAAACATTAATTGATTTGCAGGAGTAAATATGAGAGGAGGGAAAAGTTAAATTACGTTGTATTATTATTTTCACATTTCAGCAAAGAAAGGATCACTGAGTTTCTTCTTGAGAATCTATACTATGAATCTCTCTTGTCATAGATGAATCAGTGTTATATAGACTGAATGTTTGAGTCCCCCTAGAATTCCCATGTTGAAACCATAACTCACAATGTGGTGATATTAGGAGGTGAGGGTCTTTGGGAAGTAATCAGATGAGGTCATAAGAACAGAAACCTCATGAATGGGATTAATGCCCTTAAAAGAGTCATGAGAGTTATTGCCCTCTGCTTTCCACCATGTGAGCATACAATGAGAAGTTGGTAGCCTGCAACCCCCCACCCCCAAAAAATGGTTGTCACCAGAACTCAACCATGCTGTTACTCTGATCTTGAACTATGAGAAATAAATTTGTTTATAAGCCACCAGAGAGTGGTATTTGTTATAGGCAGCCAAAATGAGCTAAAACATCCAAGTTGCCTTGACTCAGGGAAATGTTCCTAAAGATAAGTATCTAGACACGCTTTGCAAAGATTTTTCTGTGAGAAATGTCTATTATAGACTTTTGTAAAATTGGAAACTCTATCTCACAATGGAGTGGTTTCATTAAATCTCTCTACATAATGAATTATTATGCATCCATTAAAATGACATAGAGCAACATGTAATAATATTAAAAAGAGTCCATAATAAGGAATTAACAGAGAAAAAATAATCAAACAACATGTATATAGTAGACATTTAAAATGTGTGCACCTACTCAGGTAGAATGCATACTGAATAGTCCAGAAGAATACATGTCAACAAGCATGTTTGTTATAATCTAAGAAGGTTGGAATTAAGAATTTTCTTTAATTTTTATACTTTTGGCCTTTATTTTTTACTGTTCTATAAAGAACATATATTATTGGGGTATTACAGGAAAAAACCCTATTAATAGTTATATTAATATAACTATATTAATTATATTATTAATTATAATTATATAAATATTATAATTGTAGTATTGATTGTGTTAATTATATTAATATAACTATTATATAATATATAACTATATTAATAATAATATATTATATTACTAATATTAATATATTAATATTAATATATTATTATAGTAATAATATTAATATTATTATATAATATAATATAATAATATTAATATTAATATATTATTATTATAGTAATAATATTAATATTATTATATTATATAATATAATAACCCCTACTAAGAGTTATATATAAAATAAATAATTCTGGCCTCTGGAGATCAATGGGAGACTTTTGAGGCCAGGGGTTCTTTGAGGACACCCTGCACTTCGATGGAAGAAGAGGCACCCCGGCCAGAGCTCTACCCCACTGGAGCCCTTATCTAGGATGACTCGGGCCCTCATCTGAGATTTCTGTTCAATCAGCACTATTGTGCTCACTTATCAGAGGAAGCCTAAATTAGAGATACAGAGAGAGTTGCCCCTAGAGTGTGGGTGGAGGAAGAAATAACATCAAAACCTAATAAAAATATTTAGTCTCAAGCTGATGAGTGACCAATGGGTGACTGAGCAACGTAATTGATTCTGTAAAAGGAAGACGGTCTCTAGAATACAGCAAAGGTGTAAACTCCTCATTCATTGCCTTTGACATGGGCTGGGTAAGAATCCTAAAGAATAAGAGAAGAACTGTGACAGTTGTCACAGAAATACTATTCATCTTGAAAAAACTCTCGCTCTCTCCTCAGAAGTATCTAATAGACTTTATTAATGCATTTTCCCTACTTAGTATCGTCAGTCAATGTGTAATAAGAGTCCTGAAGGTCACAGCTTATATTATTAAAATTCTAGTAAGTATACCAGGTCCTGGGCTTGGAAATGCATGCAAATCTCCTCATTTTAATAGTTGATTTATTATTGTTAGTTCTACCCTATATCATCTGGTTAGAGCTCAGATCTAATGAAGCCTCAGGAGCTTATTTTATTCCCATACAGGCTTGTTAGCTTCAGAGAGAGAATTTTCCCCATAGCCATAAAACCTAAGCCCTTAACCTAGATATGTCAGAAGGAACATGAGGCATCATAACTCCTGGGAAAACAACCCTAAATCCTTGTCCCACTGAGACAGTATCCCTGTGTTCCCATAAACAGGAAGTCATTGGTCATTTGTTGTGGGGTGGCCAGAGGAGGCTAGGAGGGAAGCTTGGTTTGGCAAAAATGAGGCAGACAGAACAGGAAAGGTGAAAAGATGATGTCTTCAAACTACCTAGAGAGTCAACCAAATGTGCAGTAATGATTTGTGGCCTGTGGGTCTGCAGAATCAGGAAAAAAGAAGGAAAGGCAATGGAAGCACCTAGAAGAGGAGACTGGCAGAAGCACAGAGAGGCTTTTCTGCCCCTCTTCAAAATAGTAGCATCCCTCCTTTCCCTCCTCTGTGTTCCCCACACATCCTGTTTTACTTCTATTAAAGCACTTGTCACCCCATGTAACTCTTGCCTATTGGCCTGTGCCTCTTAGTAAATTTCAAGCTTCCTCTGAGTAAGAGCCATATTTATTCATCTGTAATGGTGGGTAGGTTGGTATTGTCTGAGCCTTGCACACTGCAGGTTCATAGTAAATGCTTGATAAATATGAATCAGTGAATGATGTATGCAGTAGTCCTAAAGTAGGAATGAACAACACATCCTAACAAAGACGTACACAGCACAGAACTTGGAGATCAAAGTCAGCCCCTTGGGTGGACTTCAGGGACAGGTTTTAACAAGGAGGCAGAGAGAACTCTGTCATTACCTATTGATGAGATGAATGAGCCTCTGGAATTGAATTGGCCTAGAAATCTCATGCACTTGCAACACCCACTTTGTGTGATATGAGTTGTAGAATATTTTCTTTGGTTCCTTATGCCTTTTTTTTTAAATGTTTATATATTTATTTTGAGGGAGAGAGAGAGAGAGCAGAGGAGGGGCAGAGGGAGAAGGAGACAGAGAATCCCAAGCAAGCTCCATGCTATGCTGTCAGCACAGAGCCCAACACAGGGCTTGATTCCACGAACCATGAGATCATGATCTGAGATGAAATCAAGAGTTGGATGCTCAACTGACTGAGCCACCCGGGTGTCCTGGTTCCTTATATCTTTTAATTTAACTCTGTGGGAAAAAGTGGTTGCTATGTATTTTAAATATTCCCAGGACTGATGGGCACATAAACAGAAAAAGGATGGAGAGAGAGAGGCCACGTCAACCAGGCAATTTCTTTTAGGCATCTTGGGGCACTTGTATAAGAATGCTCTCATGGGGCATTACATTGCAAGTAAGATAGTTCTTAACGTCTAGCAAATAATTTTCCTATCTGAAGGCTGCTTCTCTTTCTCCTACATCACTGACTTATAAAGGGAGTTTTTTCACTCCCAATTCTTCTTGATAAAGCCCATCAATACAAACCAGGAGGCTGGTGTCTGTTCACAGGTATCCTTTCTTAAATGGGCATTCTTAAATCCCATTAAAAGTTCCCAGACTGAGGTCTATGTCTGAAGATTAAAGGTCACAATGTCTAGTAGAGGAGGAGGTGGGGGAAGAGTTAGGAAAAATTGTATACCAATTTTGGCTTCAGTAAGCATTGTAGACAGAGATCTCTGCAAAGGTTTAGGGAGCTTAGCTAGAAATAGGGGTAATTGAGGAAAGGCAGTAACTTGAAGCCCATTAGACCATCTGTGTTACTCCCTTTGTTAGAAAAAGCCTGGCAAAAGGGGAGAAAATCAGCAGCGAAGCAGATAGCCCATTTTCTTAAACCTACAGGTTTAAGTGACATGGTTTAGGGAGCAGAAAACATCTGGGAGTCTGTACGCCCAGCTGTTTTCAATGTCAGTGAAACAGCACTAATTTCTCAGCACGTGAGCTGGGCCTTTTCTGCCCTCACACTTGAGTTCCCCTAACAGAGACTGCTCTGTCCCAGATCCCCCTGTCCTCAGGTCTCAGCTCAAATGCACTTCTGCAGAGAGGCCTTCCTAGGTATGCCCCTCCTTGGTCATTCTCTAGCGTGTCACTCTTTCTCCTTCATTCACTGTGTGAAGCTGTTTTGTACACAGGCTTGTTTGTTTTATTGACTGTGTCCTCCCACTTCATAAAAGAAGGGACCCTGTCTCTTTTATTCACTACTTTATTACAAGCACTTAGAACAGCATCTGGCACATAGTAGGCCCTCAATTTACAAGTAAACGAGTGAGTGAATGAAGGGATGACTGAATGAATGGAATAGCCTGAATATGAGGTTCAAAATAGCAATGAGAAAGTACTTTCCATTACCAGTAGGGTAGGTCTCTTCCCTTGAAGAGGAAATAGGCATTTCCTAACAGTAAGGAACCAAGTGGATATTTACATCAAAGGGAAAGCCCTTTATTTCCACATTGAAACACTAATATTTCCTCCCCAGAGGAAATATTTCTACACCAGAAGGCAGCTGTGAAGCTGGGATGGGAAGGGAGCGGGCTGGGGGCCAGGCAGTACGGAGTTACAAACTCGCCGAGTTATCACTGTGATGTAGAACAGAGTGTTTACATACAGCCCCAAGACACAGAGGCTGGCTTTGTCTTACCATTTGGGCGCAGTGAGAAAATATAACTAATCAAAACTCTCTGGGAGTTTGTGTCGTTCCTTTGAACAACTGCTGTCCACGGGAAGGTGCTCAGGAAAGGGACACGAGCAAGCCTAGACAGCCCTCGTTCGGTTGTTTCCCATCTATCCGTGCAGCTCAGAAGACGAAGGAGAAATGGGTCTTTCCACGGTGGCCCTCACTCACGGTGCACACCCTCGGGCCAGTTCTTCCTGGAGCAGTGGTGGCCTGCCCCCTCTGTCCAGAGGTGTCCCTGCTCTAGCCTCCTTCTCTCTGAGTACCTTTATTTGGTAGAATAAGGGAAGATATTCACCATGACTACTTAACAGTATGGAGTTAATGCCTTATTTGTCAATCACTTCACTTATAGAAGATGCAGTGTTCTAACGAGAGGGGTGGGGGAAAGGCATGCTGGGAACAGTAACCCTCCCATGAGGTTGTTCGGTGCCTGATGCAGTTGATAGCTCCCTCATACAGATCGTCTTGTTTTCATTGGAATCCTCATCACTGCCCTTCATGTAAAAAGGAGCAGGTATTTTTCCACCATCATTTTATAGAGGAAAAAAATCTGAGGTCAAAAGAGGTGAACGAGTTGCTCTAGGTCCCGGAGGTGGGAGGACCCAGGTGTCCTCATCTCCAGATGCAGCATCAAAAGGCAAATTTCTAGGGAACAAACAAAGACTGACAGTCTCTTTTGTCACAACCAAATTATCTCTACGTAAAGTGTATTTCTGTTTAAGTTTGTTTATTTTGAGGAGGAGCGTGAGTGAGCCAGGGAAGGGCAGAGAGAGAGCGAGAGAGAATCCCAAGCAGGCTCCTTGCTGTCAGCACCCAGGCCAATGCGGGGCTCAAAATCGTGAACCATGAGACCATGACCTGAGCTGAAATCAAGAGACAGTCACTTAACTGCCTGAGCTGCCCAGGTGCCCCATTATCTCTACATAAAGTTGTATGCAGATACAAGAAGAACCTGTCTTATAATTTTGTTGTGTCTGATCAGGATCCATGGCTAGACAGGCTTAGTGTGGTGCCTGGCACATGAAGCAATTATTGAATGGTGAAAAGAAAGAAGGAGGGAAAGGGAAGAAGAAAGTTCTTCTGTTGTAGGGAATGACATTGGCCACACAGTACACCCAAACCCTCCTTATGAGAATGATGTTATGGCAGAAACCCACTGCAGTTGACTCACACTCAGTAAATAGGAACTGACTAAGCAGAATTCTGGAACTGACAGAGACCTTAGAGGTCATACTAAGCCATGCAGTTTTGTTTGCTAAGTTACTTACGCCCCTCTGCGGGCACTTGTTTGCCCCTGACTATCAGCTGATCTCAACTCACATTCCACACACCAATATTTAAAGCAAATACTTCCTGGACTAAAAATAAAGTACACATAAAGTCTGTTTAAATGAATCATTCTTCTTTTGGAAGCTAAAAAGGAGAGGGAGAAGAGCAGCTGATATGCTCTGGGACTACTGGCAATGTGAACAGTCTCTCTTTGATCCTCTGAGAATTTCCAAGTTGCAAACACCATGTGGAGATGACTCCTTCCCTCGGGATACGGGCTGCGTCTGACCTTCCCCTATGAGTGTTAGTTTTGACTCTCTCTCCCTCTCTCTCTCACCCTCTCTCTCCTCCCCTTCCCTCCCCCATCACTCCTTCTCCTTCCCCTTCCTCTCTCCCTTGCCTGCCTGTAAATGACTTACTCAGTAAATTGTGGCTGAGGAGATGAGAGAGGCTGCAATGTGTCCTAGCCTGGAGCCAAACAAGGAACCTTATTTAAAATAAGGTTAGGGGTGCCTGAGTGGCTCAGTGGGTTAAACATCCAACTTCAGCTCAGGTCATGATCTCACAATTCATGGGTTCAAGCCCCGCGTCAGGTTCTGTGCTGACAGCTCAGAGCCAGGAGCCTGCCTTGGATTCTGTGTCTCCCTCTCTCTCTGCCCCTCCCCTGCTTGAGCTCTCTCTAAAAAAAATAAACAAACATTTAAAAATAAATAAAATAAAATAAAATAAAATAGTTAGAAGTTGGCCATTAAGCCTGTGGAATGGCCTTCCTTTTCCTCTCACCTCCCATCACATGTTCGTTCATTCATTTGTCCTACAAACAGTCACTCATTGTCCACATATAGGTACATATACGAATAAGAAATCATCTCTACTGCCAAGGAGCTCTAGTCAAGTAAGGAGGAGCAGGTATGGGGGGAAGGTGCAGGAACGAGGCTGAAGAGTGGTAGAGAGAACACACAAAGGGCCTCGTGTGCTATTCTAAGGAATTTGCACTTGATCCCACAGGTCACTATTTCCTGAACATGGTGTGGAAAATTGTGTTGATCAATATTCTAAAAAAGAGGGGTGCCTGGGTCGCTCAGTCGGTTAAGCGGCTGACTCTTGGTTTCAGTTCAGGTTGCGATCTCATGGTCCATGGGTTCGAGCCCCACATCCGGCTCTGGGCTGACAGTGCAGAACCTGCTCGGGATTCTCTCTATCCCTCTCTCCCTGCCCTTCCCCCTCTCACCCTCTCTGTCTCTCTCTCAAAATAAACTTAAAAAAATATTCTAAAAGAGAACGTATCACCTATTCTTATGTATCCACAACTTATTTTTATTACAACATCATCCAGATGTATACAAACACAAACCAGGTATAATTTCCCAATGTTTATAACCATGATACAATAATAAAACCAAAACAAATTTATAAAATAAAACCCAATCTAATTCAAATTAACAAAACCCACTCGAGGCAACGGATGTTATTATTTAACTGGAAGCAAATGACTACTGGCATGTGAACACGGCACTCACTACAAGCATGTGTGTTATTTTTAATTCAGCATGCCTACATGACCATGCACTAACTCTTCCAACCCTTCTTTCTAGTCAAACTAGCATGAAACTGTCATCAAAAGAGACTGTGGTGATGTCACGTGGCCACCACATCCCTTGCCTGTGCGTCAACTGCACTTCCTTTCTCGGTAGCCTGGGACAATAAAAATAGGGCAACTTGGCTCCTTGATTACAAGTGGTCATTAAATGTCCTAGAAGATGCCTCTATTTACATTTTAAACTGTCCTTAAAATTAAAAAAAAAAAAAATATGCTTAAAAATGTCTGAGAGAACCCATCAGCCCCAAGAGCACTTTACTAAAGACCATAGCCTGAAGTTTGAGGAAATATTACATAAGTGCTTGGGGCCCATCACTGACAGACTTTGAACAAGAAAGTGATGTGATCAGATTTCCATCTTAGGGCAATTATGCCAGGGGCAGCAATGATGGCACATTAGAGGAGAGAGATACCAGGAGAGAGGAGGTCACTTGAGAGACAACTATGATCATGTAGGCAAATGATGATGAGTGACCTTGCAAGCATAAGATGAGTGATGAGGTATAAGAGAATAGACTGGAAATGTCTGCAAAAGGCAGAATTCATAGAACTCAAAGACTCATTACTTGTGACGGGTAAAAAAAAAAAAAGGCATTTCTAGCTTAGGCAACACTGTTAAACCTGGGGGAGGATGTAAAGGTGAGTTTAGTTTCAGACAGGGCTCCTTTGGAGAGGCTGTGAACTATTGGCTTGGACACAGGCAAATACAGCAGGCTCGAACTGAAGAGAAAAAGCTTCTGGGTGAAGCTGGCATGCCAGGATGGCCAAGTGGTCACCAGCCTACCAACTGTAACTTCTACATCCAAGATTATCTCAGTGCCCACTCCCCCAATTCCCAAACACAATGTTTGTCCTGCCTCCTAGTTGCCACCCAAAGTTCCAACCCCATGTGATCATGGCTGCAATAATCTAATACTCTGATACTAAAGTACAAAATCTGAAAAGACTGACACTTAGTCTGACACTTAATCTGACATTTAGTGTGTGATTGAGGGTCTGAATCCTGAAGTGCTACGGTGGACAGAACATGAAATTTGCAATCATTTAGACCATCGTTCCAATTCCTACTCCACCACGTAACTAGTTGTGAAAGCTCAGCAAGTCACTTACTTCTTGCCTTCCTTTTTGCAAATTGGGGTTATAAAATTTTATATCAAAAGCTCATTAGGAGCATTAAGTAAAATAGTGCTTATGGTATCTCACACAGTGCCTTCAACATCTTGGTCAATGAATCTTTCCCATTCTCCTTATATAATAACTAAGATCGTGGACAAAACCAGACTCTGTGGGTCCAAACCATGCTCTACAACATTCTACTGACATCACCTTGGGTAAGTAAACTAACTTCTCTGTAACACAGAGGGATAATTATATTCTCTAGTGCAGAGAGTTATTAGAGTAACTCATTAACTCAACATTCACAAAACTCTGGGCACCATGTGTCTTGCACATAGTATGCACTAAGCCTAAGCTATTATCAACATAATCACTCCTTCCTCTCTTCTAATCATTAAGTTTGAGATTCTTTCTTGGTCATCATTTTGATGGAACAGGATGAACATTCAACATGGCGCTGGGTACCTAAGCCACTCGGTGTGAGGCCCCACACAGAGAGGAAGAAGAGGAAGGTTGATAGCCCTAAAGACATTCTTTGCCTATTTCTCGATACAGGCTGGGCTCTGCAGTGCAGCAAGGAGGGAGACATAGAGTGACTGAAGTCCAAGGTCCAGTGGTGAAATGAAAAGACCGTCAGCAGATATTTGACCCAAGAAGGAGGCATCCGGATGGAAGTACTGTGAGTTCTTATGAGGTATGACAACACTCATTGTTTTCAGCGAACTTTATTTTTCACTTAATGGTAGTTAAATGCCACAATTATGCAGGATTTTGTCCCAAACTAGGAAAAGAAGCAAAACACACGCGCGCGCGCGCACACACACACACACACACACACACACCCTTCAAAACCAACTTGCATATACCAGGGGTTAAATCCAGAAAAGTTAGAGCTGGAGAAGACTAGTCAGGAACATGGGCCAGTGAGCAAACATAGGTTTTTCTGATATATTCAGCCTTATCATGTCAAGTTTCTGACCCTAATCAACCAAGGTGATGAACAAACTAGTCCCTTTAAAATGTTTATGAAAGAAACCGCTGTGCGTTTTTCTCTCTGGACTCTCACTTGGAATTCAAATGCAGCCTGGCTTTTGCAACAATTTAGGCCTGAGAACTGAGCTGAGTTCTCAGTGATTTGCTGCCTCCATCAGGATCAGAGAAGAATATTCTTTACTGCATTTCAATCTGTTTAATCCATAGAGGAGGGAATGACTTCTGTGTCAAAATGGAGTAGAGGGGTCTATTGGAGATGGACATTGTTTATTCGGGTATAAATTTTAATTAGACTTTTTCCCAAATAAAAAAAAAACATGCAGAGGAATAATGTAAAGGTAGTTCTGTCTTTGGGTGAGGCAGATATTATATCCAATCCCAGTTCTGCCACCCACTGTGTGATTTGGGGCATGTCACTTAACCCACTGAGCTCATTGGCCACAAGTGTAAAATTACAGTGCTACCTGCCTTATAGGCTGGTTATAAAATCCATCATGCTCTGTCCCTAACTCCTGCCTCTGTTTTCTAGCCACTTCCCATGGGCACAGTGTTCTTTAGTCATAACAGGCTACTCAGGGCTCCCTCTGGTCTCTGGTTCTCATTCAAGTCAAGATTCATCTGCCTGAAACAATCTCCCACCCCACACCCATTTTCCAGGCTGATAGCCTCTCATCCAACAAGCCTCTTTATAGATGTCACTTCCTCCAGGAAGTCTTCTTTAACGTCACCTCCCCCAGTTAAAGTTTAAGTTGTGTGCCCTCCTATGAGTCCAGGGCATCTATGCATATTCCATCGAAGCACTTGTTACACTACCGTATTGATTTTCCACCATGTCCCTGGACTGTGGACTCTGTGTGAGCAGAAACCATGTCCTTCTAATGGCATAGTATCTCTAGGGCTTAGTGCAAGACAAGACATATATGATGCATCCAACATATGTTTGTAAAATTAATTGAAATTTTAAAAAAATTTAAAAAAAAAGTAAATGCTGTTCCGTTGCTATTTATGTGGTTCTGAGATGAAAGTTAGTGCATTAGAAGTTGAGACATATTAGAGCATGCTCCAGGATATTTTTCCACGTTGCTGTGGCTAATACTTGCAGTTGTCCTCATGGCCAGACCTTCCTCCCCCCCTCCCCCCCACTTTAGCCCAGACTCCACCTTCCCTTGAAGCTGAGACTTCTGGCTTTCCTTTTGAACACATTCTGCCACCTACCTATGACACTCCAGCCAAGACCCCAACCAAACAAAGCTCAATGCCTGATCTTCTCCTACCTTTGTTGATATAGCACAGTCCCACTCAAAGGGTTACATAAGATTCACTCTAACTTGCTATCTTTGAAACCATGTGACTAAATAACAGTTCTATTGGTCTTTAGTGAAGAAAGATCTAACTCAAGTATCCTCCTTTCTTCCTCTTCCCCTCCTACAGGTCAGATTTTCTAAGAACATATTGGAAGGGGAGATATACTTCACATCACTTCTCTACTTGGAACTTGCTTCTTAGCACCCTGTTCTCCTTCCCATTCTGCCATGGGCCTCTGCCCCTCCTCACCGATCACCACTGGGAACTCCCAGTCAACCCCCTTTAATGGGTTCCTCTCCCTTCTCATAGGATCAGACAAAAGGTTGATGTGGGCCTGACCACACCTCAGTCAAGTGTGTGGACCTTCTATTCTACATTGTGTCAGCACAAAGGAGTAGAGGTATTTTGGTCTTGTCTGAAAACTAGGGTAATTCAAGAAACAAACAACGTATTTTCCTATTACAAAACTCAAGTCTGTACACTGCTCATGATTCTTTCTATGGCCTAAGGGAGAAATATCAAATAAGTAGATGTTTCTCATGGGGTTTCCATCATGGGCACATGCGTATTCCCGAAGAGGCTCTCACTTCTTCAAATGCCTCATTCTTCCCACTCTGCAGAGCAATGACCCCAAACTGAAAAATCTAACTCACTACCCAAAACTGATCCAGAATCCATCACCTTCCCAGTGATACATTTCTCTAAGTCTGGGTCAGTCAGCCTAAGGAAACTCAGAGGCACTTCATCAGCAATGGGGGAACATCCTGATTCCAGTGAAGTCTGGACCCCAGAGTAGGAGAGTGCTGTGGCTCCAAGCAGGATTTCTGCACCCAGGTGACCAGGGCTTGAATATGACTCTGATTTTCCCAGCTGTGTGACTTTTGTCACGATTCTCTTTTTTTTAATGTTCATTTATTTTTGAAGGAGAAATAGAGCACGCGAGAGCTGGGGGTGTGGTGGACAGAGAGGGGGAGGACAGAGGATCCATAGCAGGCTCTAATGTGGGGCTCAAATCCGCAAACCATGAGATCATCACTTGAGCTGAAACCAAGAGTCAGACGTTTAATTGACTGGGCCACCTAGGTACCCCTGGTCATGTTTCTTAACCTGTCTACACCTCAGCCTCCTTATTTGTGATATGATGATAATAACAGTGATACTTTGCAAGTAGTGAGGCTTTAAAGAGTTAACACATTAATAGAACAGAGCTTAGCAAAGAAAAAGTGCTCAATAAATTTTAGCTACCTCTATATATACATTTCCCCATTAATGTAGACATGTCTATCACTTTTTCTGTTTAGCAAGTAATTGTTGAAGCAGACATAAACACATTCACAGGCATCTTCTGAGAACAAATACTAATTCCCAGAGATAGCACAATCTGGAAACATTTTTCTGAATGACTCAGGAGGAAATCTCAAAGTGGAGTCAGTACATAAAGTTCACTCCTTATGAACCCTCAACTTACAGGGGTCCATTAGGTGCAAATAGAACTTTTCCTGCTCTCTGCATTTTGGCTGGAGTCCCTAAGGTGACAACAGTAAATAGCAAGCACCTCCTTCCTCAGTTCTATAGGGACCTACTGGATACCAAAACTCACTAAAAGGTAGCCCACCTGGTCTTTCACACCCAGACTATATAAAAGGAGACTAAGCCACACTTGCTAAATGCCTGGAGAGACTAGAAAGGGACATGAAGGGTGCTTTGTGTACTGATAATATTCAGCTTCTTGATCTGGTGCTTGAATCTTGAAATTCTCAAAGGGAGCTCATCGAAGGGAATTCCTAGGAATAGAGATCACTTGGTTATTTTTATTTTGCTTTGAAAGTTTGAGGACATAGTAGTTGAACAGAGACCACAGCCCGCCTCATGTGCAGACCATTTCTGAAGGCAGGAGTCTGCCTGAAGCTGCCCAAGAGAGCAGGCAAAGACAGCAGCAGCAGGGGAGCATGTTCTCATGATGGTGGAGCATGACTGTATGAGTCCTCATGAGCCTTGTGGGCACCATGAAATATGTATTGAGACATCTTAAAAGGACCCCACCCTACAAGGTGGCCTGCTAGAGCAAGGAGACTCCCATATGGGAGGAGACTCCTCCCATAAGAGGCGGGAGATAAGACCACTGGGACAGGAGTTGAGATGGAAGGAAGAAAGTGGGTCACAAGAGGTCAGCTGAAGAATATATCACCCATTTCAGGAACCAGTACAGCGCAAAAGTCTCAAAGTGGAGGATCTACAGATGCACATCGTGAAAAAAGGTATCAAAGGGCCCAGCACCTTAGCAGTGCCAGCCAAGAGAAAATCAAAAAGAGCCCCAATTACATAAAAGGCTATTTGCCCTTCTTTCCCTTTTGCCTAACTCCTTAACCTGGAGAAACCAAAAACAGCAAAGAAAGTGGAGGAGGGGGAGTGAGTCAGAAAGAATATTGCTTAAGCAGACTCTAAGATCAGACCATCCTTCCCCATTTCAGGATCCCCAGTCAATGGTCAGGCCTATGCTATGGAAACAAGAGAAGTTTTGAATTGGATCTGAGATCCAAGATTTGATTTAGACTCTATTGAGTCTTTTAATACTTGAGGAGTCACAATTATCAAATTAAGATTTGTTTGTTTTTTTAATGTGAAAAGGACCAGACTTTAGAAGGGGACAGGGGAAGAAAACTGAGCAGCATACATTTTCAAGGCGGTCGTGGTGGCAATAATTTGGCAGGTTCCTGTGCGTAGCTGTTGGGCAATGCATTCACAATACGTTAGTCAAAACAAAACAAAACATATGCCAAGCAAAATTTCATCAGCCCTGCCCTCCACCGACAGAGTTCTGAGTTGTTGCTTGCACAGGCTTGTCATAAATTGACCTGATCCTTGGCAAAAAGGTCTTTGTCTGTAAGACTGTTATGAAGGACCTAGTTCATTCCTTTCTTTTACTCCCTTTTCCTCCAGCCTGCTGGGCAGAGGAAAGTATACCCTTCAATCACTCCTTGAACCCACAAAGACCTACCCATAGGTCTCAATTTCTCTCTAGGGAGAGAGAAGTGGCATGTTTATTTTTCTGGCCACAAAGACTTTGGGTATTTAATGCTGGGTGGAGAAGGAGAGGTACAATTTAGTTTGGAGAAAAGTAATTTAAGGACCTTTCCCAAGAAATAAAAACTTTCTCAGAAGGAAGCAAATTTAGAAATCCAAATGACTTCAAAGAGGGCTCAAGAATGGACTGGAATGATCCCTCCTTTCTCAAAACAATAAAACAAATCACAACAAATCACAACAAAAAAACCCATACCATGCCAGTAAACATCAAGAACTCAGGGATGTATGTAGACATCCCCTTTTCTCCTTCTTTCCTCTTTTCTATTCACTTCACTCTCATCCAGGATGAACTCAAATTGTTTCTCCGTCATTTATCCCACCTTGTTATTGGTTCCACCATTCTTTGAAAGCGAGCCACTTGGTCAGCCATATCTTCCTTTCACAGAGACTCAGGGAAGCAAATAAAAATTGCATGTGGAAACCAAAAGAGCCCAGAGGAAAGTGCTGTTCATTTTCTTCTGATAATCTACTCTCCTGAAAGCTTACAGTTTGGTAGAAATTCTGAATTTTCTTGAAGTAACTAGAGGTAGCACAGCTGGAATAGCAATATCTAAATAAAAATGCTGCCGACCTGCTGATATTAACTAGTCTAAAAATACCATGAAGCATGTGGTTTTCGTTACAGCAACAAAGCAACTATAGTATGACAAGCAGCCTGCCTTCCAAGATTACCCTCATTTACATGATATTACGTTACACGTGGAGCTGGACTCTTGGGCTTAAAGAAAAACAAGAGTTCCACGGCAAGAGGTGAAATGAAGAGTCAGGCACTCCGCCAGAGGTTTGAGATTACCCAGAAATGACTGAGCTCACAGTCACATGGCCTCCCTCTGCTCAGCACTCTAGCCTCACGTCATTTATTCCATTCATTTGGAACTTCTCACACGTGGCTCTTATCACAGGCCATTGTATGTAAGATCGGGGCAGAGACTACCTCTTGATCAAAACCACATAGAACCTTCCACATAGTCTTCAGCACCCATGGAGCTCACGGGCAGTGATGCCATGTAGTTAGATGCAATATGGGTGGAAGGAACACAGACTCTGGTGCCCCAGAGCTGAGTCTCAAGCCTAGACGGCCTCTTTAAAGCTGTTTAACCTTCGGCAAGTTTTCCACTTCCCCAAGTCTCAGTTTGCTCATAAAAAGAATATTAGTATAAAAGTGGATTAATGCTATTATATTCAGACGTAAGATTCATCGCATGCTTATAACACACCATGGGTTCCACTTCACGTTATCACGTGCACTATTTTATTGACCATCCACAGTCCTCTCACGAGGAAAGTAGTAGTATTAACCCCATTTAGAGATAAAGATACTGTGGGCCAAGGAAATTACAAAACTTGCCAAGATGACACGATAAGTAAGTAGCTGATTCAGACCCAAGTCTGACTCATGTCAAAGCTTGTGCTCTCATCCACAGAGTTTAAAGTCAACACCTAACATGACTACACCAGGCAAGGAGCAAAGTGGTTAAAGCAGAGACTCTGGTCTCTACCAGTTCCTTGATGGTACTTGTCTGAACTTCAGTTTTCTCACCTGTGAAACGGGGACAACAGGACCTACATCTGAGTATGGCTGTAAGGATAAAATGACTTAATACGCATATGGCTATGGGATAATTCCCAGTACATAGAGGTGACTCTGCTATGTTTACTGTTTTTATTTTGATAAACCACTGACATATCAGTGATGACGGGGGCTGAAATAAGAGAATAAGAAAGAATAAACATGGGAGGCCACCAGATGACTGCTCTGTGGCACTTGTAAAACCCCCATGGGAAACTTGCAGAGATGACTAGGAACAATTTCAAGGGTGCTGAGTTCATACTTATGCAGAAGGAGGGATCTCAGAGATATTAACATTTTACCATATTTATAGGATTCTAGCTGGTACAACCAAGAGACATCTAGAAAGAAATGTAATGCTAAGCAGATGTATACTTCACATATGGCCTCACAGTTGAAGTCTGGAGAGTCAGGCTAGAGCAGTGCCCTGATGGCTTGGTCCCGGCTGCACCCCTGGAGGTACCGCTCCAGCCATGATGTCACTATGTGAAGTCACGTGGTGATCATGAAGCTCACATGCCAGTTGATGCACCGTGAGGGAGCTGACTTGCCCTGTTCGTCAACCCCATAAAATCATGTTCAGATCACACCCATTTTGGAATGCTAGAAGGATACCTAGTGGGAGGCTTCCATGATGATAAGATGTTGTACCAAAACTGACCTGGGAATTTCGTAACAAACCCATGCAAACAAGAAAAACAAATTCTCTCTAAGATGTGAGGTGAGGTGGGATTCAATGATCAAGGAGAAAATGCAAACCACTTCCAAATAATTATGGAACTGCTGTCAACATTAAAGCTGTGGAAACTGATCAACTCTCATTTCCCAAATAAGATCTGAAGGAAGAGCTTTTTAGTCTCAAGATGTAACTGAGGGACCAAGAAAAAAACCCTTACGGCACAAAGCCAGAAACAACTTCATCTTGGAGTGTGTTCCTGGATTTTGGTTCCACGTGTGAACTTCTGGCTGTAACAAAAATGATAAGCAAGTAAGTAAGCATTTTACCTTTTTCCAACTCTTTATTGCACAATTAGATTTAACTTCAGGTCTATTATTTTAGTTTTAATATCCATCACCAGCTAACTCACAGCGTCCTGGATATAAAGCCTTATATTACCAAAAAAAAAAAAAAAAAAAAAAAGAAAAAGTCTAAATAAGAGGATGGCAAGGCTGCTTATGGGAAAGGCCCTCAGCCTTAGGAGGCAATATGTAGAAATGACCAAAGACAATGGAAAAAAAAAACAAAACAGGAATATAAAATCCGGCCATACTGCGTTTTATGTCTCCTGACTCAGTGATTTTAAATTATCGCTTTACTTTGGCAATACTATAAAAGTAATGCTGATAAGCTAGTTACTAAAATCTGGACATGACTTTAATAGATCAAGGAAATAACAAAATTTTATTTTTAAAGCTATTGATGAAACTTCTTTTAAGGAGAAAGCACCTTTGGCTTAGCAAAATGCCTTGAAGAGCCATTTGGTTGTGGAAAAGTAGGCTGTTGAAATATTGTTCAGAAGGAAGACCATTAAGCCCAAGAAAAGTATATTTTTGTACCCAATATTATAAGAAAAAATAAGTTTCCAAGGGCACACTGAGATGGTAGGGACAGAATAAGTTGATAGAAGAAATAGGTAGGTAAAGACGCAAGGCAGGAAGGAGAGGGTCCAGGAGAGGAGAGCTCAAGAGAAATTCTCACACTGGTGGAAAGAGCTGGGAATATCTCAATCTAGAAATCCATAGAGATATCTCATATGTAGTTTTAAAGAAGTTGCTGTGTTCTGAGGCAATGCAATCCCCGCTGTCTCAAACTCTTTGTAAAAATGGGCTATACACAAACGGCATCAAAGAAAAAAATAACTGTGTTTGAGATTGAGGAAAGAAAAACCACAGGAGGCAAGTTAGAAGTAAGATCAAGAATTTAGTAGAAGCAGAAAAGCTAGAAGAGTTACCCCACCCCACCCCAGCCCCTGAGAATTTCCATAGAGAGTGAGTAGAAATGTATGCTGGATTTCCCTTTACGTGCATGTGATGGGGGTCTCAAGCCATTTTTTTATGTGAGTGCTAATGGGTAGGGTGATCTATAAGCCTGGCAGAATTGGGGAACACACAGACAGACGGTATCTGGATTACATTCAATAAGTGTCATCTCGCCTAATGCAAAAATCTCCCTTATTAAAGATTAGGTAGCATCACTACTGTCCCTGCAGCTGGGGCCATTACCAAAATATTCTGATAATCATTAGGAAAGCAGCTGGTGAAATTCAAATATAGCCCTTACAGCTAGAAAAATAGTTCTATCTCAAAAGTGATTACTCAGGATACAGCTGCCAAAGCAGGATTTCTTTATGTACAGAGAAAACTTTCCTATGAGCTTTTGGGGTGGCAATGGAACGAGCAATAAATCTATGGGCCTGGAAATCTGCACGACTGTGACAAAGACATGATTTTAAGGGAAGAGTCAAGTTGTTCCTCTGGAAGAAGGATGAACTTTCTACTCTGGAAGTGATGTCCTCTGAAGTCAGTGTATCTTAAAGATCTGAGAGGCACTATTAGACGTACCTAGCTACAGATCTTACGTTGCTGAAAGAGGGTATTCTCTTAAGATTTCTACACCCACGATGGCAAGTATTATAGAAAGTTCTGACAGTAACTGTGTGTCAAATTGTTCCGCCATGGTCTACTGCAGACCATTGTAAAGAATTGCTTTTCAATATGGACCTCCCCATCGCTTTCCTCTTCAAGTTCTTCTGGGGGTCATTCTACTTGTAATCTGCCCTTACTTCCTGTTCTCTCCTGAACTGTTCTTTCAAAGGCCAATGGTGGCCCCGCTAAGTGAGAACTGAGCAACCTCTCTGCAGGCTGAGGCCTGCCTTACCTCCCTACCTTGCTTTACCACCTAAGGTAAAGTAAGAATGACACAGGGCTGAACTGACCAGTCTTGAGAACTGTGAAGGCTCCGTGGGATCTCTCCTATTCATTTTTATTTACTGCCATTGACAAAGCTCCTTCCTTTGACCAGTTCTGAGGCAGGCTCCTGTAAGTCCAATCTCTATCCTTGGCTCACTTAGCCCAGTTTTAACAAGAAACCTACCGTGTCAGTTAAGTAAAAATCCCTCACTCTTAGTATCTGATCACCCTTGAGGTCTGATCAAATTCCTCACCCCACACCCTCGATGTCTGATCACACTAGTCTGCCTTCAGTCAGAGTCCCGTCACATCAGTTTGGCCAGACCGCCCTAGCCTTGATGTTTTCTCTCGGTAATTTTCTATCCACTGACCCCTACTCTGCTCCTTGGCTATACATTTCTACTTTTCCTTGTGGTATTTGGAATTGAACTTGATCTCTCTCTCCTACTGTGAAACTCCCATTGCAACAGTTTCTCTTAATAAAGCCATCCTTTTGGTCTTTAACAAGTATCTGAATAATTTTTCTTTAGCACCAACCATCCGGGCTGCTTCCATGGCACACTTCTGGAAAAGCCGCCTTTGCTCCCTTCTCAGACCTCTCAGGACCCTGAACTCCAGATCCACTCTCCCTGATTTTTGCCTCCAAATCCCTTCTCCATCTCATTGCTAGTCGCTTAGATCAGGCACTGTTGGCTCTCCTCTGACCATGTGATCACTCTTATCTCTGGCCTTCTAATGGTTTCACTGCTTGTTGCCAGATCATTCCCACCTCCCCTGATACCCCCCCACACACATACACACACCATACTTCCTCCACACTGATGGTCACAGCAACACAAACACAGCTCTGACCTTGCTCCCTGATGTAAATCCTTCAGTGTCTCTCCACATACACCAAGATACAACTCTGCGTCTAATTCTCCAAACATTTTTTTTGCTGTCCCCCTTGCTCAAAAAGGTCACTGCTGTTTCACACTCCTGGACCTGATGCTTCCCCTCCTGGAACTATCCATTCTTCTCCCTCTGTCTTTCTAAATGTACTTCTAAAGTCAGTGTAGCCATCACCTCCTCCAGGAAGCCTTCCCTAACCCTGCCCAGTGAGAAGTGGGGTCCCTCCTGTGCCTGAAAGAATCCTAAAGAGGACTTGGTAGGCTTGGTGAACTGAGCCCCTCACACATACATCTCACAGAAATGAGAAGTGAGTACGATAATGGCAACGTGTGCATTCTCACCAGGGCCACACCGTTCAAAAATCAGACAGGGAGGGAGTTGGTGGACGTGGATTCCCAACGTTCCCCTTAACTTATGGACACCTACTCACATTGGTGGTGTTATGGTGACGTTCCGTAAGGTTACGGTGAGTCTCGAGTCGTGCCCTACAGGCCTCATAGAACCCTGACCACATCAACGCAAAAGTCCAACATTATTAATTTATGTGACTTGGAAAAACAGCCTGTACCAGAACGTGCCTCCTGCATCATCACCCTAGTTCGTCCAGCACAGCGCCACCACCCTGCCTCCTGCACAGGCCCACGGCGCATGCCCGTGGTGCTGCGGCTGCGCAGTGGGGATCACCGCGCGGGCGGGTAGCACCCGTTTTGCCTCCATTATCATGGGAGCTAAAAGGAACTGAAAACAGCAGGTTGGCCAGAGGCTATGGCAGTGTTCTCATGGAATCCTAATTAACGTGTCAGAGACGCATTAATCTATGAGAGCCTTTCGTGGCCTGAGAGTTGTAGTAGTTGCCTTTCTCGTCAATCAAGCTGCGAATTCCTTGAGAGCAGAGGCCATATCTCCTTCAGCTGTGTATCTCAAGGAATTCCGCTTGGTAAGCAGTCTATAAACTTTGTGTGGAGGGATGAATAAAGCTGAACTAAGAATTCCATGAGGACAGGGTCCATGCCGCGCATCTTCCTGGCACTTAACGCAGTGCCAACACAATACGTCAGATGTTCTCCATTAGGAGTCTCCAAAGGTAAAGATATATGTGTGTGTATATATCTATGTGTATCTCCACATATTTCATGTGTCATTTTTATAACATATTGACAATATATGTAATATTACAAAAATCCTAAACTATAACATTACACTCAACATTGCTGTTCATAGCAGAAATTGTAGGGGCGCCTGGGTGGCTCAGTCGGTTGAGCGGCCGACTTCGGCTCAGGTCATGATCTCACAGTCCGTGAGTTCTAGCCCCGCGTCGGGCTCTGTGCTGACAACTCAGAGCCTGGAGCCTGTTTCAGATTCTGTGTCTCCCTCTCTCTGACCCTCCCCTGTTCATGCTCTGTCTCTCCCTGTCTCAACAATAAATAAAACGTTAAAAAAAAATTAAAAAAAAAGAAATTATATCAGTTTGATGTAGAAATGCTGGTTTTAGCAAATGACAATCTGTTCTGATTCATTGCTTTTTATAAATTGATTTATTTCATAGAGCAAGAACAAATCCATAATTATTTAGTACAGTGTTTTGGTAAGCAAAATCTTGCACACAAAGAAGAAATAAAAGGGGTTCTTGGTGCTGAATAGCTTGAGAGCCAGTGCAGTGCAACTCAATTTTGAAAAATTAGATATCTCTAGTATTTACTTTCGTCAAAAACTGCGGTCACAACAGCTGTGTCCTTAGTTATACAGACATGGCTACGTGAGGTGGATGGAGAAGAATCAGGAGACTGAGTTAAAACTTTCAGGTATTCCATATGGATGACAGAAAAGCAGGAACAAAGCAAAGCCTTCATTCGTTCATAGCTGATACCAGGAGCTAACTTACTGGCCCTCACGAGGTCCTCCTTGGGATGGTACCAGTATGGGAGGTAAATGAATCCTATTTGTTCACTTCCTGTTTGTGTGACCAGAAGTTTCTGCGTATGTTGTTGTATTGGTCAAGGCATTGCCAGTTTCAAATGACGAATATCCAACTTTGTTTGACCCAAATGTCAATTTATTCATTCTCCTATTTGAAAAGATGAGGAGGAACGGGTCTCAGTTCAGGTGTGGCTGGATCCAGGACATCAGATTATGTCATTAAGATGCAATTGCTCCAGCTCCCCCTTTAGGCTCTGCTTCACTCCTCCTTAAGCAAGTTTTCTCTACTTGACGGCACAGATTATCTCAGCAGCTACAGACTTCAGTGGGTCTTTGCTCTTGCAGTCTTCAGAAGGAGCAAACTTCTCTCTGTGAGCCCCTAATATGACTCTGAATGAATGGCTCTGCTTGAGTTGGATGTCCACCATGGGACATGTTGCTGTATTAGAGAGATGGGGTACGACTATCCAGTCTGGTTCAGATGCCCAACCCTCGGGGGAAATCTCCTTGTGAGAGACAGACCACCAAATATGGGAGGAGAATTTCCCAACTGAAAGATGCTGGGCAGACAGAGTCAGAGCCAAGATCTATGTGTCGTGTCTCCTCAAGCACTGTGTCTACAACCTCCCTATATGTGGCCCAATCGTGTATTTTTCCTGAAAGGCCTGAAATTTACTCCTAGGTGTAGTTCAAAGTAAAGCAAAGCAAAACAAAAGAAGACAAAAACCACTTGTGATTGGAGAAGCCATGAGGTTCCAGACGCTGTAACAACATAAAAGACTTTGAATGCTCAACTTCTGACAAATATTCGCTCAACCGTGATGCCTCAGTTTCAGCGAAAAAGTGCGTGTTCTTTAAAAAAGATTTACCTCTTCAGCTAAGATGGAGATTCTGAGGCAGGATAATTTAAGAGCCGGAAAAAGCCAAATAACGTTTTCATCAGGGGAATAAGATAGCATCCGTTCTCTGGACTGGACGCCACCCAAGAAAAGCCATTACCCAGCAGTGACACGTGAAAGATCTGCTTTGATTTCATGCGGGAGGGTATTTAGCAGTGTCAAGACAAAAACATGCCAATTCCCATGGGTTGTCAAAAAAAAAATGCCATTATAAGCACAACCCTGAAAAAAACAAATCCACTCCCATTGCAAGTGTCACCAAGCTTTTGATGGAAAATGGATACATTTGCCAGCCTAGAAGAATAAAGAGAATGCTGGAAGGAGTGAGAGAAGGGAGGGAGGGAGGAAGAAAGGGAGAGAAGGAGGGAGGAAAGAATAAATGAAAGAGAAGAAGAGAATGTGAGAGAAAGGTGACCCTTTAGCCTGCTCCAGATTTGTGTGAAAAGTGTAATAATTAAGAATACAGGCTTTGACCAGAAACAGAAAGACAAATACTGTGATGTGAAATATGTGAAATAATAAAATAGTCAAACTCCTAGAAGCAGAGAGTACCATGGTGGTTGCCAGGGGTTGGAGGGAGAGGGAAATGAGAGGTGATGGTCAAAGGGTACAAATGTTTAGTTTTGCACGATGAGTAAATTCTGGATATCTGCTGTACAGCCTGGAGCCTGGAGCCAACAATACCATTTTGTATACTTAAAATTTGCTAAGAGGGTAAATCTTATGTTAAGGGTTTTTACCACAATAATAATGATAATGATAGTGTCAATGATGATAATAAAGGGGGCAGGAAGAAAGTTGGGGAGGTAACGGATAATGTCTGTGGCCTTGATGGTTGTGATGTTTTCACGTGTGTCTGCTTATCCTCAAACTCATCAAGTGGTACACATTACATACGTACAGTTTTTTAACGTATCAATCCTACCCCAGTGAAGTAGTTTTTAAAAAAATTGATTGCCTTGGGGCGCCCGGGTGGCTCAGTCGGTTAAGCGTCCAGCTCAGGTCATGATCTCACGGTTTATGGTTCAAGCCCCGCGTCAGGCTGTGTGCTGACAGCACAGAGCCTGCTTGGGATTTCTCTCTCCCTCTCTCTCTCTGCCTCTCCCCTGCTTTCTCTCTCTTAATAAATAAGTAAACTTTAAAAAATAAAATAACATTAAAAAAAATTGATTGCCTTAGAGAGTGATCGCTAAGGGGCTCAGGGTTCCCTTTTGGGGTGATGAAAATGTCCTAAAAGGATTATAGCGATGGTTCTACAATTCTGTAAATATAAGAAGTTACCGAATTGTATACTTTAAATGGGTGAATTATGTGATGTGTGGATTATATCTCCATAAAGCTGTTCAAGAAAAAATATTTCAGTTGAAAAAAGAAGAAGACCGGCTTTGGACTCAGGATATCAAGGTCGGACCCTGCCACTGAACTGTTACCTAAAGTTGGTCACTTGACCTCCCCAGGTCTCCGATTCTTCACCTGCAAAGCAAGGAGAAAAATAATAGTGTGGTTAACGCTTAAAAGCAGCGATGGCTGACAGTGCTGAGCCAGGTGCCAGGGCAGGGCTTGCCGTAAATGCTCAGGAAGTTAGATGTGGTGTCACTATAGGCTGATGGAGACAGCGTATCCTGGAGCTCCGTGGAGAACATTTCCTGTACAGAGAAGGTATTTAAATTCACCCACTTCAAAATGCCTGGTTGGGAATCCTGAATAGGCTTTGCCTCTGTATTTCATAGGTAGAATGGCAGGCTGTAAATAGAAGTACACTCTTGTTTGACAGCTGGAAACTAGGAAATGACATCTAAAGAATCTTCTGCCTTACGGAGCTCGACTTTTCGCAGAACACTAGAGGTCCCTCTTGGCACTGAATCTTCCAGCCCTCGTGGTGTAGAATTCAGAGTGACAATTTTCTACCTCAGCCCCACTAGATGTCTCTTCAATAAAGTTATAAGACAGTGCTCTGACATCGGTTCGGTGGCCACAGATCATCGCACAGAGAGGACACAGTGTAAAAGCCAAGCAGTTGGCCTGAATGTGCATGCATCCTAGAAGCCACCTTCTGCTGCCACACATACGATCCCTATGGAAGAAGTCGTTCTCCGGAAGCATTTTCTGGTAGTAAGATATGGGGGGGTGGAGGGGCCGAGGCAACGTTAATTAGGAACCATAGAGGGTACTTTGAAGTCATAGAGGAAGTGCTGTGTAAGACATTAAAAACAAGGTTGCTCTCCCAGAGTCAAATTATCAAATCAGCAATGGAGGTGTTAGAGATGGGCAGTTACCTTAAAACAGATAAAGCAGTCCACAGGCCAGAGCAAGACTTAGCTGTGTGTTGTTGGAAGGGACTGATGCATCCAAAGCAAAACAGTGTTCCTTTGGCAGCTGGTCATCCCAGGAAAGCTGGAGAGAGCGAGAGAGGCATGTTTGGGTAATGTAGCAGAGAAAGAGGTTCCCTGACCCTGGTTCTGTGGCAGCATCGTAATCCCCAGTGAGCGATTGGACCATCTCACTACTGAAACCTCAAGTGCCTTAGCAGTCACATCACCAGATTCCACCCTGACCAGCACGGCTTCTGTCATTTGAGCCCCTGTGGTCATCTGCCGATGGGGAGCGAAGATGCCACTTAAGCCGCGTGGGTGAGAGTTCTAGTCCGCATGGGTAACAGGTCCATTTCTCATTCTGAACTTTATATCTCACATTCTGGCATGTTCTTCAATCCCTTCTGAATTTGGTAGCGTGAGTTAGCCTCCCCCAGACTCATGAACTCTAGGACATTAACAAGATTGAGGTTCCCACCCTGTGAGGCATGTCCCGGGTTGGGGTGTTTTCACCAAAGCAATTCTACCTGTTAAGCTGGTAATTCTACCAGCTAGCTCCTGGAAATACCTCCTGTAGATACATGGCTTCCATACTTGGATTTCCAATTTACATAGTCCTGAATCTTGTTTTGCTGCGAAGCTAATTGTTTTTCAGTGTCAGTAAATTGTGCTGAGACAGTGCTCTCCATGACAGTGTTGACTGAGGGGCTTTCCTGAAGGAAAACACTAAAGGATAATCTAATGCTAGCATTCTTTGGGCGTCTTTCTTATTAACAGAGGATGACAACTCTAATGACCTCTTGGCTGACACCAGGTTAAGCAGCCGTGGCCAGGCTGACCATAGAAACGTATTCAATCGTTCAGCGAATATTGAATGAGCACTTGCTGCCTCCAGGTGCTGTCCCAAAACCAGGATGCGGCAGTGAATTAGACCAAACCCTTGCCCTTGGGGGGCTATTAGTTATCGTTGCATAAACGTAACTAGTAAACAAACACATAACTAAAGTACAGAATGTACTCCCATCGTGACGAGGGCAGTGAAAAAACTAACGCAAGGAAGGAGCACCAGAATCGCCGGTGATGCAAGTGATCAGGGTAAGCTGCACTGAGGTCGAACTCGAAGGAGGCGAGGGAGCCAGCCATGTGCTTCCCTGGGAGAGGACTGTTCCAACAAAATACAGCAAGTACAAAAGCCCCAGGGTGAAAGCCTGTCTGCGGCATCCACGTGGCTGGTGTGGAGTGGGCGAGAGAGAGAAGGTAATGCCACAGACATAAGGTTGGGAGAGGGGATTTGATTAAGCCAGGCATTTCGGAAATGTAAGCATAACCCTAAATTGAAAACGTGCTAGAGACGCCTGGGTGGCTCAGTCGGTTAAGCATCTGACTTTGGCTCGGGTCATGATCTCACGGTTCTTGAGTTCCAGCCCCGCATCAGGCTCTGTGCTGACAGCTCAGAGCCTTGGAGCCTGCTTCGGATTCTGTGTCTCCCTCTCTCTCTTTGCCCCTTCCCTGCTCACGCTCTCTCTCTGTCTCTCAAAACTAAATAAATGTTTAAAAAAATTTGTTTTAAAACATGCTAATAATTTTCCTCATTTCACAATCAAGGCTGGGTTTGCCACACACACACACACACACACACACACACACACACACATTAAGAAAGTGTGTTCTTACTACTTTTTAGTGAAACCATTAAAACTATGAGCAGTCCACCAAGGGAATGGCCGTGTGCTGGTGTATGTCATGCCTATATGGTGACAATCTCTCCTCTATGGCTCTTCTCCTCTAAGCTCCTTGCTTCACATCCCTGGGATGGCTCTTTCCACATAGTCATAGAGTTACTTATCTACTTGTCTGTCTTCCCCCTGATTATGAATGACTTGCGGGCAAGAGCTTCACTCGTTTTTGTAACTCCAGCACAAGCTAACTACAGGGCACAAAACGAGAGCTGAATAATGGCCTTCTCATTTAAACTGAACTCAGTGGCTACTTTGTATGTGGGCAATAGCTGCTAACTTCTTGAGGAGCCCTCAGTATATCAGTTAAAAAAAAAAATTAAATCCACACCTACTCTTGAGAAAAGAAGTGTAACACAGTGAATCACCTCCAGAAACTCAACATACGTTATTCTGATAGGGAGAGCAGGCTTTGGGTCAATGCATTGACCGAAATGCTGAAAATTGAAGTAGGAGCACAGAGGTAATCTGATTATATTTCAGGATGGCTAATTACATTCCCACGAGACACGCAAGCACAGTAAGCAAAAAGCACTGCCCTCCAACTTGGCCTGGGTACAATGGCATCGTGACCACAGACTCAAGCCCATTCGAGTCAGACTGCCCTGGGTTCTACTCTCAGCTCTATTCTTTATTAGCCAGCTGGCCCTGGGCAAGTTACTTAACCACTCTGATCCTCAGTGTTCGCGTCTATTAAAAAAAGGGGGGGGGGGTTCATAAAATAGTGCATTCCTCAGAAAGATCTGAAGTGTAATAAATGATATTATCAATGGTGAGCACCCAACACGATTCCTGACATCCTGACAAAGCATTCCACCTGATGTGATTTATTATAATGGACAGAAGAAGCCAGTATTCCACCTTTTATCATCCTGTCTAACTTTCATTTGGTTTTCCTAATTTTCATAGTTGCCACTTGTTTTTTCATCTGTGTTATGGAGCACTACAGATCAAAATCTACGGTAACAGATCCCTGAGCCAGTCCATAGTGCCTTATCTGCAACCAAAATACAGAAAGACGTAAAAATTTGCAAGTTTTTTCACATGTCCTTTGGAAGTAAAATCTGAGCTGACCTAGGTCACATGGTTGTACACCCTTGCTGGAACTCCTGAGGAAATCTATTTAGTCTTTATTTACTGTACTTGATCGTGAACAGTCATAGTTTTGCTGCCGACATATTAGTGTATTTGGGTATGAGGTACGGCCCCAGATTCTGCTGGTATGTTGCATAATACACGGCATGTGCTCTGCATTGCTTTTCTAAAATCCAAAAGCATCTGGATTCGGAAACACATCTGGCCACCAGGGGTTCAGGTAAGAGCTTGTGGGCCTGGCAGCACTGAGGGGCGGGATCTGTGCATTGCTCTGCGTGCTGGGATTGACCAAGGTCCTCATTTATGCTTACGGTGGCCTTGATGGCCCAGATTCCACTTAGCAGAAAAGTCAGACATCTGACTTCCGACTTCCTCAAAACACAAAGGGAGAGAGCGTGCCTTCCTGAAGGAAGGCAGTGTCTCTTAGTCACCTCTGAGGAAAGCTGTATTGAGTTGACCTTGGCTGTTGTTTTCTTTCCTAGGGAACCCTGAATACCAGGATGGTACTTGATTATCACCGGCTACAGATTCTCAATAGCCCTAGTTTTCCGGGTGTGATCTTTGATGCAAACCAGCATCATCAACCAGGTAGTTCAGACAAGACTTTGTCTCCCACTTCACAAGTTTCACAGCTCACAGGGTCACCTGGCCTTCACAACCAGCATTTAAACATCCGTCTCAATGGATGATGGATCACCTCTTGGGCCTAATAACCGGTTGTGGTTGTGTTTTGTGGCAAAGCACGGTGGTTGTGTTAGGGGAAGGGAGGGAGCTGCAGACAGGAAGCATCACGTTTGGGAGGTCTAACACCTCAAGGACTCTGTAGTTGGGGCAGAGGAGGCTGAGAGG